>NC_052533.1:28784765-29096971 GCF_016699485.2 Gallus gallus
CGGTCTTCTCTTCTGATGTAATTAAAGAAATTTTCCTAATAGTTTCAACACCCTTCGAGAGAACCTCTTCAATGTTTTTTTTTTCCCTCATAATTTTTTGTTTACATTTCATGTGTCATGTTTTACAGGCATTTCTCTTTCCTTTATTTGATATCGACTTCTCATGCACTGCATTTTTTTTCTATTGTCATAGAGATTTTTCCATAAATGCATTCATTTTTTGACCTTTAATTTCAGATTTCCAGCTAGTAGGCATAAAGCAGACTCTTAAAAGTTCCTGTAAATTTCAGTTAGTCACAAAAGTTGACCTCAAGTTACGTATTCAACTCACACATCCAGATATCTGAGCTTAGTAAATGTGTTTAGTGATAAGCCTGTGGTTAGATCTTTGATACTTAAAAGATATTTGCATGTTGTATGGTTATAGGCATTCTATTCCAATTTTAGATTTTTATGTTTTCCTGATCTTATCTCTAATTGCATGGTTGACGATCTTTTGGGCATAACCAAGGTGTAAACATATGTGTGCATATCCTGCACTGTAGATGTAGTAAGTATCCAACATGGAATCTGTTGTTTAACCCTTCTTGTACGTATCACTAATTATTTTCTTCATTTATGGAAATGTATACGTTAAATTTTCATGTAGACATTCACTGAATGGGTCTTCACTAAGATGTCCTCTATCTTAAAAATAAAAAATATCTAAACTAATTTTATCAGTGAGTTAATTTGTTGAAAGTGGATGGTCAGAACAAACAAACAAACAAACAAACAAACAAAAACACTTTCCAAATAAGGAACTGGTAAATTTGTTGTTGATCACTTTATAACTAAATTTATCATCTGTTATTTTTCAGATTCTGATAAAGCCATTTAGATGTAATGAAGGTGATACGAGAGTAAAGAAAATTTTATATCAGGTACAAGTCACCTGTGGCTCTACAGGATTAAGAAATATTCTATTCCTTCCCTCACAAGTACAAGGAACTTTTCTTTGACCTGCCTTTAAATTACTCTGCAAATATAAGACACCAACACAGATGTTTAAAAGTTGTCATGCAGTCTTTGGCTTGGGGAAAAAAAAAAAAAAAAAAAGGAGTATCACACTTTAAAAACGTGAGCCTGGAGCTTAGAAACTACTAAGAAGGTGCGTAAACTCTACAACATTAAAGATTAAATAAAACCTGGACAGGCAACCAAATCATTGCAGCTCAGGTAATGAAGTCCTTCCTTAACTTATCAGTTTCCAGGTGCTAGACAAGTGTCTTGGAACCACAAATTGCTGCTTAAATTTTTTAGGAAGGAGCAACTTTATGCAGGTGAGATCTGTATTGGAATGTGCAAACATGGAGAGTTCCTCCACTGCCCCACCTTCAGAATTATCCCAGTTCCTTTTGAACAGAGTTTTCTGCCTGGTCCCATGTTTTTGTAATCTTCATCAGAACCATCTTAGATTGTTCACCTTTTGCATGGGATAATCCCCAAATGGGCTGTTACTCTTGCAAATCAGATACTGTTGAAGGCCCATGTGTAATGTCATGTGAACTTTGCCTTCTCTCAATGTACTAATTAGACTCTTTTCACAAATCAACAAATGTTTGAGATGAGGTAGCTATCGATAATTCAGTGAATTCTTCAGTATTTCCTACCATAATCTTCATAATCTTACACTTGAAATGAAAAATAATTCAAATTAGCACAAAGAAATATGGTTCTCAGATGGAACAAGCAAGTACTGAAAAGAAAAACTGATGTTCAACATCATATCCTTTATGGGATACTGATAGCACTTTGCATGATTCACTGATAATATGGTCCTTCCATAAAACACACGGTGAGCTTGACACCTGTTTTTGTTGTCATGTTTTTTAAATTCCTGTCTTGAGATGCAGAAACTTAAAGTAACCTCTATTAAGTAAAAAATAAGGGAAAAGTATTCTAAAAGCAGAAAGCCAAGAACTTTACCCTTTATTCATGACCTTTCAAGACAGAACTATTAAGTAGTTCTGAAAGAGCAGCACTGTGGTAACCTTGGTGATCCTTTCTTTTAAATGTCATTTGATAAAAAAAATAAAAAAAAGAATATTTCCAGGTTCATAAAATAAAGGTATGACATAATAGTAAGTTCAATCTAATATCATGTAACAGAAATATGACACCATATTGCAGTTATTAAATACATTCAAGAAACTGTCTGTATTGTCTAATTTAGAGACATTCTCTTCTGTATGTATTCACCTTGAAACAAATGCTTCTATCTTGGAGGACTTAAAATGTACTTAATTTGCTCCTTAAATAAAGATGCTGATTTGATATTCAGATTACCAGTTTTTAGAAACTTGTTTTAGAGTTGACATTAGAGCTATACAGTGTATGCATTAACAGTCTAAATATTCACCTTGAAGTCTCAGTTGAGACAGAAAGAGACATTTGGATTCCTTCCAAAACACACTGATAATTGATTTGGTTGCTTTTCCCATTTAGCAACTTCTCTGCACAAATGCAGGTCAGCTTGAGAATTGTGAGTAATCTCTTTGATATTCATCACTAACAGGTTGGATTGGTGGCTACAGATACAGCTAACATTTATTCAGTTCCATTTAGGTCAGGAGGGTATTCTTAAATTACTTGCAGTTTCCCCACTGTTTCTCCTTTGGACTACAGAACAAACTGAGTTCCAAGTACCCGATCTGGACTACTTACTGATGAATCTAATTTAAGACAACACAAAATACACTCCCCTGGTTAACAGAGATTCAGTCCCTGGGACCAGACTAAAACTAGTCTGGGATAAAACTCCTGAAACTCATGTTATGTGGTTACCTGATCCTTGATATCAATTGTCTTGCTCTACTGATCGACCCTTAGTGCTCTTCACAAATTGCTAGTGTAAATATAGCCTAAATCAGGAGATGTAGATTGAGCCATGTTTAGGATCTTATGCAATTATGAAGATATTTGCGAATTCTGGAATTGATGTCATTTCCATTTAAATACAGGATTATCTTACTGAAGAGAGAAGAAAACAGTGATATTCTAGAATAAGTCAAAGAAATACTACTATATTATAAGAGACCAACTTATTCCCACAGACTAAACCTACAAGAAAATAAATATATATTTTGGAATTACATAGAAACAGTCACTTATTCTGGAGGAGTAGGACAAGGACTCTGAGTATTACTGGATGGGAGAGAACCTTCAAACATTCTCTGTAGGTTAGAGTTAACACTACCAGTACTACTGCTCATGGGTATTACATGATCATTTTTCAAAATGGTCAGAAAAAGCATTCCGTGCATCCACTTGTGTATACAGTGATAGATACATGAAATGTCTTGATCAATGGACCTGTCACTATTTTTTAGTTGTCAGTATTTCACTGCATTTATCCTTTTCTGATGTGCAGTAAAGCAGTTGTACTTCATCAAGAAGAAACCCCACTCAGTGCATTCAGAGTAAAGTACAAAAATGAGTAGAGGAAAGCCAAACAGAGTAGTTTCTCCACAGTCCTCAGAACACAAGCAAAATGTCCAACAGTTTTTAAAGAAATAAACTACACAGAATAGATAATGAAGAAAAATCATGCAAGGTATAAAGAAGAGGAAATAAAAAAGAAAAAAAGTGCAACACACTTGTTTGACATGTAACCTTGGAGAGGTTGATAAACAAATGGCTCCACTTAATGGAGAATCAAGGGGAAAGCCACCTGTCCTTGCAGCACCAGTGGGATGACAGCAACAGGATCTGCTGTTAGAGTCTGCGAGTCTGTAGCATGAGAACTGCACAGAGGCACATCTTAGGCTATGATCTGAACAGCTTAGAAATTCCTCAGGAAGCATGGAGCTGTGCCATATTCTGTGCATTTTGGCCTTCATTGTGTTTCCTCAGTTAATATGTAAAAGTCACCATGGGGAGAAGAAAAATGCAAGTCAGGGGTGGAAACTGTATAGAAGTACCCTTACTTTGAGGAGCTAAGGAAGAAAACAGAACAGCATCTCTACTCATCTTAGACTCTGCGAATGTCAAGGCTACAAACCTTTTAGCCTCAGAGCTGTAGCCACTAATGAAATTTCAGACACATTTGTAAGGGACAGAGAGATATCTGTTGTTTGGCAGAGATATGAGCAAGGTCTCTATTCAGTTAAAAGAAAATCTTTTATTATTGGGAAAATTGTTGGCTCAAAGTACATTTGTTTTAAGGGAATACGTAAATCCTAAAGTAAAAGATGTGATAAGAGACTAAATTTGGATCTCCAATTGCAGACAGCTGTTAAATAAGTCACAAGTGAAATGACTTTGGCACTGTTAATTCTTGAAAACAGATACAAGCTGAACATTCAACATGCCTGACTTCAGCACCTAATTTTTCACTCCATCTCTCTTTTCTGGGAGTCCTTAAACAGAGATACTTCAATTTAAAATTTATAGTCTGCTGCCAAGAATTGATTGAAAAAATATGGTTTAGGGATAACACTCTCTAGGTGTATTTTTAACAACAGAACCTATCTTTGAAGGAGAATAGTTATTTTACCATGAATTTCATTTTAATAAAATTTCCTTGAATATTTTGGAAAACTAAAACCTTCACACTTTGCAGAAATGATTTTCTGCTAAATTTCTTATTATCTAACTTCCTTTGTAGATATATTTTGGTGTATCTATGGGCAGCAATATTTAATGTCTTTAAAGCATATTACAGGATAAAGCATGGATATGTGCAAGGAAATATTTTCATGTGCACAACTTTTCTTTTGCTTGGATTTCTAGAAATACTAATGAAAGGAGATCTAGGAACTTCCCACCAATAACACTACCGTTGGCTAGTGAACTCTTTTATGGATTTTCACCTTCCTTTCTTCTTTCCTTTTTTCTCTTAGTGACCGTGAATGCTTCAAGCATCTATAAGGCAGAATAGAACAGTTATTTTCCTTTTCCAGCACCACTTGACAAAATCCTTCAAGTGTGCTTCTGGTAGAAGACAGTTCAATGTGCAGGAAATTTACCTAGGGCTTGGGAGATTCTGCTCATTATTCCAGCCCAAATGGCCACTGAACCAATTACTTGCTCCTGATATTCAAAATAAGGATATTAACCCCACACACCAAGCGGACATGAAGACACTAAAAACATTCAAAGACATCTGCCTTCACAATCCTGCCTGAGCTCTGCTAAGACTCCTTTACCCAGTGCAGCACTCATGGTCAGATGGAAGCAGATCAGCGGACCAACAGGAGTAGATAATCCACACTGGAGGAGATCTTATCCAGTAAATCAATGTCTTTAGAAGGTCAAAATATATTCCAAACCATAACAAGCATGTATTTTCCTGTTGCACAAGAAGTGCTTTTTAGAACAGTGACACAAATCCAACTGGTGGACCAGCAAAGTGTTCTCCTACAAGTAAGTACCATTAAAAATGAGTAATACCTCCAAGTGGTTTTTTTTTTTTTTTTTTTTTTTTAAAGGAGGCAGATGTGGCCAGATGCCTTTTCTGAGCAAAACCCTCTGAGGAGCACCAACCTTCATCAGTTGTGCCCACTTCGCTCCTTCTTGTCAATGAATTCCTCTCCCTTATCAAACTTGTTTCGGCTTTCAGGGGATTTGACCTTTCTGAATTATACACAAACCTCTTGTGTAACAGTTCTTATATCACGGTGTTTACCATCTGTTCTCCCTTTTCAAATGCAGACATGTGTTACTGTTTATCCACTATGTGTCACCAGTTTACTACAACAAATTCAGTCAAGTGGAAATCAGGTCAAGGTGAAATTTATTTCAGGCAGTTTTGTTCCACTTCATTTTACAGTTTGCCACATGCTAATCATGAATTCTGAACTAGGATCAAAAAATAAATAAATAAAATTATGCTCTGGCTTCTGACTGACATTTTCAATGGATTGTTTCATTCAGCTTTTGGAAAACCTCATACTGTACTTGGCTTCACTGAAAAATGTAGCTGCTGGAAATTTTTAGCAGTTTGTTGAGCAATATGGAAGGTAAAAACTGAATTCTTAGTGTAAGGCCAAAAGAAAGAAGAGGAAAATTCTTTGTATTTTAATGTTTTACAATGGGGAAAGGCTATATACTTCCCTTCCTTTTCCCATGTGTTGTGAATGTGAGAAAAATAATGCAACATAGTGCAAAAAATGTCCACACCCACTGGGTAAAAACTTGCCACCACCCTAAAAGTAATGCATATTTTCCTTTGGTTCACTGGAAACAACTCCTCTTTTTGCATATGTATTAATGAACAATAAAATATTGCTAAGTAGAGCTATTACTAACCATAAATCTACGTGAATATGACACGAAGATAGGTTCAGACGTGATATGACTTCAGAGTAGGTGTAAGAGGGGATGCCTATTACCTACAGCCCTCATGACTGCTGTGGTGGGAGGAGGTGCTGTGGGTGTAATCATCCCTTCAGCCCTCAGAGAATATCCCAGGACATTTACTTGGATTGTGCAAATTGGCGTTAGCTATGGAAATTTCATGAACTGCTTTCCCCAGAAAAAGCAATTTTACAGACCTCAAAGTGCATACCAAAGGTATTACTGCAGTGCTTGTGCAAAGAATCTCTTCCTCCTTACATAAACATAAATTACTCCTCTCTGCAGACCCCTGAGAAAGTTTAAATCTAGGCAAGCTTTAAGACATTGAGATTTAGTGAGGGAACATTCTTTTTCCTTAAAACATATATGATACTTAGTATTAGCCTTTCTGCATCAGTTCACTTTCATCAAGGAAAACCTTTCACAAAATGTTTTACTTGCCTCCAAATGAGGGTACTTTCTGTTCCCTTATTCTATTCTATAGCCATTTTGGATGTGTCTCATGACCTTTTGTTATCAAGCATCTTCTCTGCAGTTTAAAGAGTGCATAGCAGAAAACTTTAAATGGCATCAGCTCCCAAAAAAGCAAACGGAGTCCTGAACCTCCCAGACAGCTGCACTGTCCTCTCTCTTCTTTTTTCTCCGTTCTCCACAAACAGATTGAGCTAGCTACAAGAAGGTTGCAAGATCCATTTCACTGAGTGACTGTGCTGGAACAGGTTAGGTCTGTGTAGAAAACAGACTGTAGTTATAGAAGATGCTGGCAAAATTAGTGAGACAAAACATAGAGTGAAGAATCACATTTTTCTGGTCTGCACATGTATAAATACTGAATATTCTCATAGAGCTGTGTCCAACTGCTTAAAGATATGACCTGTGTAAAGACTCATATGTTGCCATTTTTTGACAAATGAGTTATTTTGTCTGTGACTGAATATTTACCTTTCAGTGATCTGAAAATGAACTAACATGTTGCTGCATTGAACTAGGTAATGTAAAAAAATATATAAAGGAAATCTTTCACCAAGGCAGTATGTGATCTACCTTTAATGGATTTTCCATGTGATGGGGATCATTGTAATCCCACCAGCGGGAATAGAGGAAGCAGGCTGCAGATTGGTTTTCATGATTCTTCTACTTTCAACAATTAATAAAAATGTTGAATTAATCTGCTAATTCTGCAGGACTTAGCAGTACTGGCAGTGAAGTTAAGGTCTCCTACAGGATAGTGTAGAAGTAGAGTTACTCTAGTTCTGCTAGCTTCTAGCACGTGACTTCAGTATGGACACAGGTCAACTGTTAAGGAACTTCAAATTGAAATATTAGTGCTGTGGGAGACAACAGAGTTTTGCTATGCGTTTCAATGTCAGGTCTTAAGTGCAAACTTGTTCTTCTCCATCCTAAAAAAGTGTTTGATAAAGAGCTCTGTTTTTTAACCTGGAATTATTTTAATGCATATAAGAGTTCATGTGGAACTGTGAAATTCTTATAGAGTTCAGCAAGTATTAAATCAGAATACAGATTACAGAATACAGAACAACTGTGATGATTGGATTTGAGTTTGCCTATTTTTCCCAACACAGCATTTTGCAGCAGGTCACAGCTCCAAGTTGGGTTGTTGAGTTGGGAACCCAGTGCTCCTATAGGCTATAATTTTGCAGTAGAGAAACATAAAACAGATCCAAAATTAAAGCACAGCAAAGTATGTATTTCTGACATTTCCTTATCTAAACTGGTTTCCTTGACTGCCTCCTTACATGGAATAAAGTTGTAAAATGAAATTATGCTATAAAATACTTGACCTTTATAACCTGGCAACAGTCAGACAGCTGAGCACAAAAACTCATCTCCTCTCCTGCATGACTGAGAACAGTATTCCTGAAATTAGCATCCCTCAACTCTAACTGCAACTACTTTAAACTTTGTCTCCATTAACTTCTGACCAGGCACAAAATTTAACCCCTGCCAGCTACTTGATATAAGAGGTACTTGCCTTAGTGCCTTCCTTTGTAATAATCAAGGCTTATATTTGTAGTACTGTGAGTAATGCTCAGCCCCTACACAGGGAATCCTTCTAATCACAAATTAGTGAACATTTCCTTAATGAACAGGTATTTAAAATGACAGAAAACAGAAGTTTCCACATGTATTTCCATTTGATTTTTGCCAACTGGTTACAACTTGGAGGACACTGTTTTGGGTCAGCTGCAAGGAAGGGAGAGGAAGAGAAGGGAAGGGGAAAAAGAAAGAGTTAAAAGTCCCAGGAAACTATAAAATTGTATGTTCTCTTACACACCAAGAGTCCTTTTGTTTGGTCTGTACAAAACAGTTTTCTTTACACAAAATATGTTATTATTCTAATGAATAAATGCTTAAAATTTTCTATCACAAAAAAAAAAAAATTAGGAAAATGTTTTTGTTATATCTGTGATAGTGCAGGTAATACTAAATACTAATAAAGTTCAGAAAACAAATAGAATCATAAATGACTGTAGAAATAACTCACACATTATTTTGTAACCTGATACAGGTTGACTGAATACAAACCTGTCACTTTTAAGACAATTCAAAATAGCTCAATTGCTTTTAGTAAGATTTACAGTATTCATAATTTTACACTATAAACACCCATTTTCTTTTAAAAATTATTCCATTACTGATTTTGCATACTACGTTTGCATTTAATGTTTTATAATAAATCATATTACCTGAAACTTAAACAAAAACCTCATGATAGAACTTAAGTTTAATGTGAGAGATAATCATGGTCTGGAATTTTTCTACTGCCATCTCTTTGTTACTTTTCATCTAACACAGCTCAAATCCTCAGGTGATCAGTTTACACTTTTTCCATGTTTTCCCTTCAGTGCAACCACATGTCACATTTCAATATAACAGAAATAAATAAAGTGCCATTTACCAGAGGAAAAAAAAAGTGATCCATTGAACAAATTCACCTCCAATATCGTTTTGGCCATTCTTCCACACTAGAAGGAAACTTAAGTCCCCTAATAAAGTAAATAACTTCATATAAGGAAGCAAAGCCATATCTGGAAGGCTTGGTAAAATGTATTGGCTTCATGATTTACCTGTTTCACATTTAATACACTTCATTACTCCTGTGTATGTCAGCTACTCTTCCCTGTCTTCGTGGATAGATTTCTCCTCATGTGTGTGTATATTTCTACCATGAGAATCCTTTCTTACTAACTACTTATGTAATCCAAAGAATGAGCTTTCAGTTTTCATTCTACAAAGTGTGAAAGCATTTGTTGCAAGCCCTTAGAATTTGACCCTGGAATGCAGGTACATCTCACCTAATGAGGGATTTCCCTTTACCAGATTTATGGAATCTGCCCCAGGTTCAAACAAAATTCATGCAAAACCACTGGGTTCCTTTTCATGTGCTCTATATCAGGAGGAAAGAGAGTGGCAGAGAGAGTGCTCCTAATGTGATGTTTACCAGTGTGGATGTCACAGTTTGTCCTGGTTTACATGACAAGGGGACAAAGGCACCCCACACATCCACGCCCTAGGGAGGAGGGGGAAGAGAAGGAAAAGCAAAAGGCAATGAGACAACCCTGGATGAGGTAAACGGCAGCAATGAGCCAAAGGAAAAAAATCCAAATAAGTAAATATAGTAGCAGAATGTGAGATAACACAATATAATATGACTGAATTTGAAGCTAATAAATCAAAATGCTGAAGAGAGACTTTCTGAAACCCAAGTCCTCTAATGCTGTAGGCAAAGAGGCCAGGAAGCAGAAAGAACAAAGATGCCGTCTCATGACTTCCAGTCAGTTTTATCTTTCCCTCCACACGGAAAATGGAAACGGAAAAATGAAGTCTTCTGAGACAAAGACACTGGAAATATCAACACTCTCCTGGACTGCAGCATTGACTCTTTAGCTCCCAGTGTACTGCACAATGTTACGATGTGGAATACCAAAGAAAACCCATGAAACCTTGACAGCAGAGTTAGTGGCCCTGTCCCAACTCAGACTCCCTGTTTGAGCCTGGTCCAGCCACATAATGCACCTTCAGGACACAGCTCTCAACAGAGATGTTACCTGAGGCATAGAAGCAGTGCAGCTGTGTCGGTATCCAGAGCTGGAGCTGCTTCTGCTTGTGTCAGAGCCATTCTTTTTGTAACTTACTCCAGAATCAGAGTCTGCACAACACAGGTTGTGCTCACATAGAGGTGTCCTGCTCTTTATCTGAAAGGGGATGCAGCAATTCCCAGCTGCAGAAAAGAGAAGAACATGCTGACTGATGGACACACTTGCTATGGTAGTGGAAGCCCAAAGGATAGGTAAGGTAATATACACAGAGATACAGAAGATTTTATGCAAAACAAGAAAATCAGAGATCCAAATAAAACTCAGAGTTGAAAATAATAAATGAGTTTAAAGACAGTTGATTGGAATGGCAGCTCTGAACTTTTGTTATTTTTATCAGAATATATTTTCTATATTTTTTCAGAAAAAGTTCATCCTACTTATAAAAGACAAGAGAAGAAAAGACAAAAAATGAAAACTGAAGGCTTTCAAAAGGCCATCCTGATCAATGCCAGAAACAATATAAAAATTAAGAAACAAGCAGCACATTCAAACAGAAAAAAAAAAATGCTAACATAATGAAAATGTCTGTAACTATGGAGAGAATATACTTTCAAGCAACCTGCGTATAAGACAGTTTCACTTACTGGATTAATTCAAGTATTTAATAACTTGTAGTACTGCCAAAGCTCAGACTAAACTGTAGTTATTTTCCCTGTCAAAAACTATTCAGCTGTGCAATGTCAAGCCACCAGAAGTGCTCTTTATTGCATCCGTATGAGAAAATCTAACCGCATTACATTTTTGTAGAGTAACAGTTTTCTTTTTTGTTAGCATGCTATGAATGTCTTCAGAGATCAAAAAGCTGTTATTTAAAACAAAATGTTAGAATGGTTCAAATTAAAAATAAATATTTCTTTAACTGGGAAGAAGCAATCTATTCATGTGGATCCGTATATCTCAGACTAATGACACAGTAGATGAACTTATAAAATGTTGGTGCATTTGTAAAGACATATTTTAAATTAATCCTTTAATAAAAATATTCCAGTTATCAGGATATACCAAAGTCACTGCAATATTATGAAAAAAATGCTAACACATTACCACTGGGAAGCTCTTTTTGCTTATATCTGAAAAGATTATCTTCTCATACAGTCAGGTCACCTAATGAAAAAAAACATTTCAGGATGCAGGAGAAAAAATTGTCTGTGCAGAACACAGTGTTTTAAGTTCTCTGTCTTGATAATTGATGTAATTTTTAGTCTCCCATGTATTAACTTATTAAGATATCTTTGGACGTGTCTTTAACCTTCTCTTTTACCTGGCAGTTCAGTTCAACATGAACATATTGCAATTGGTACAATTAGAAAACTATGCAATTTAAGATTTTTTCTTGAGAGATCTCCACTGAAGGCAGACAGAGCCTTCTGGAAATACGATCTATGGTTGAACAAGCTGTTGGAGTTACACAGTCCTCTCACCTGCTACTGTAGTTGATATTTTTCTGTTCTTTTAAATAGCTTTATTGTTTATATTTGCTTTAATATGCCACAGAGCATTTGCTTGGACTTGTGTAGTCATAACTCCACAGTGGAAAAAATGCAGAACTGGAATAACAAAAAAGTATCTTCTGACTACTTTTCTTTCACATTCAGTTTGTCCATGATTGACAGATAAAAGTGCACACAATATTTACTGCTTCCTTTTGGAATTGCAATGGAAAATTCTGGACCTTTAACTACAGAATAAAAATCAGGAGAGGCTCTGCCACTTTGTTTGTGTACTTGAGTAAGTAAACAAGTACTTTCTAAGAAAATCATGCCAGTGCTGACATCCCAAAAAAAGCCTTTACTCAAATGAGATTCATACAACTATTATACACTTGTATGCTTTAATGCTTAGCCTATCTGTCTTTTCTACAGAAATGCCACATGTAGTGGATTATATTTAGCCAACCATAATTAGTACTTTTGCTTTCCGTAATGTCAAGAGAAATTAAAAGTCAAGGAGTGTGAGATTTACAGAGAAGAAAAAAAGAAAATACCTTTAGAGGCTTAAGGGAGAGGAATGGAAGTGCTGCAGGAATAAAGAAAGCTGTCAGGAAATAGTTGCTACCAAAAGGTAAAGAAGAACATGGAACTGTCTGTGTGCTGACCACATGGAAACCACTGGAAGAAGGCATCAAGAAAACATTAACAGAAGCATTTACAAGAAACATATGGCTGGTAGTGAAGGCAATGCACAGAAGAAAATCAAAAACTGACAAAAAAAAAAAAAACCCGTAACAGCTGATATCACAGAAGTAGAAAGAAACTACCAAAAGAAAAGATAGGTACCACTTGTATTTCTGGGGATAGACATGAAGTGAAAGAACCTATCAATACTGAGATTCTAGGCAGAATATCCAGCAAACCCTTCACAACATTCATATGCAGAGTCTGCATATGAATGCACAATCATTCAATTGTGTAGATGTTTATTGTTCAGTAGCTGTTCATTCAGTTTTGTCACCCTTGTGAAAAAACAGGTACTCCACAGATGCCTGGATTTGCCACAGATCTGCTACTGCATTGATGCTTAACATTCCCCATGTCATTCTCAGGAATGACTTTTTAGTCATTGACTCTAAATAATTTCAGTATAGATACTCATGTCAATGGTAATTGTTATTCTTTTTTTTTTTTTTTTCTGTGAGGACATTAATAATGTCTGTTTTCAGTCTATCTTATGGAATACATTTACATTTAAAATGAGTTTTTATAAGACTATTTTAAACACATGGACAGCCTATCAGCTTTTTTATCTTGCTGGGTTATTACCACAGAATTAGGAAAAGCAGAACCCTCTATTTCATCCTTAGTATGCAGTACAGTCTTTTGCTGAGCCCTAAGGGAATACAATCCAAGAAAGAAGGAAAACTATTCCTCTTTTCTTTTTCCATGAGGTTGTTTTCATTTCCTTCTGCCTTCCACTGGAAGACATCAGACCTTCCCAAGAGAGGCCAGTCTCGGAGTTTGAAAGACAAATGACCTAGAACAGAGAGACCTGTGGAGTAATTCTTGCTTGTTTGGGGCTTTTTTTGTACGTGTGTGGGTTTTTTTGTTTTTTGTTTTTTTTTTGGTGGGTTTTTGTTTGCTTTTGTTGTTGTTTGTTCATTTTGTTTTGTTTTATATATGTATATATCTATTAAATATCTCCTGTAGGTAAAAGTTGTATGCAGGAATGAAGGAGATATATCTACTAATTATTCCATTTAATAGCAGCCAGAAGCTATGCTATAAAATCATATTTATTTTGTTGTACATGAAGACATGTAAAAGTGAACAAATATTAATGTAGGTAGACAGGAAACAATGGCAACCAGCAGGTCAAAAGTGCAGTAGACTTGCTATGCCTGTCAGCCTAGCTTGTCCTTAGCACAGAAGACAGAGGATTATACATCACTGGCAAGAAATAATATGAAGCAGCTATAACTAGATGGTATAACTAAACTTCTAAGCATCTGAAATAAATGTTTAAAATTATTGTTTTTCCTCACTAATACTTTGAAATTCTAGGGTGCCGTGCAATCTTATTTTGCTTCTACATTCCTATGTCATGAAAAGTAACATTAGCAGAACAAGATTCTGTGTTCATCGAATAGTATGGTAAATGAAATTATCACAGGTTATTTCTGCACATTCTTTTATTTCCATTTCAGAAAGCAGAAGTTAAAACACCAAAGCATTAACAAAAATAATACCAAGGACAGGAACACAAATGCAAACACCCCATAAAAGCAAGGATTTAATCTTGAGTAACCTAGGATTAAATTTCCCTTAACACTTAATTCACATAAATTCTTACACAGTTCCTGCCTTCAAAGCTTGCTATGGAGAATGACGTTTATCCCATCTAATGTTCACAGTCCAAAAATTTGCTTTTAGCTAAAGTATCTGATCTAATTAATGAAGATCTACATGCTCCCAAAGGCTCAATTTCATCTTAAGTTGTGATTCAGAAACCACTGATTCCAGAAGTGATGAAATTTGCTTGTTTCCTCTACAAGCTACTGAAGGAGGACTCCTAGATGTGTCTCAGACTTTCTGCACAACTGAAGAAAGATGAAATCCATCCCCTAATTTAAATATAGAAATGCAGTTAAATGGTGTGAAACAGATCATTGTCTGATAAGGCTGTTCATTCCTGTGGTAATCAATGAATTTGTGCTGTTTTTAAGGTTTAGGACTTTGACAAACTCTGGGAAAAGGACTATGGATATTATGGGTGAGAGTTAGAGATGGAGGCCATAAAGGGAGCCTTGGGGTTGGAGCCTACTACATGCCATCTGATCTTTGGAAGCCTGTTGATGAAGCCTTCTACCTCCAGCTACAGGAGAAAGTGTGGTCACAGGCTTTCATCCTTTTGGGAGACTTCAACCATCCTGACATCTGCTTGAAAAACAGCACAACGAGCTGTAGGTAGGCCAGGAAGCTTTTGGAATGACTTCTTGAGCCAAGTAACAGACAGCCCCATAAGGGTGAGGTACAATACTGGACTTGTTGCGCACCAGCACAAGCAAACTGACTGGGAACATCAGGATTGGATATCTGGGTTGTAGTGATCATGCAATGGTGGAGTTCACACTCATGAGGAATACAGGACAAAGAGTAAAATTAAGGTGCTAAATTTTAGGAAAGCCAACTTCCAGCTCTTCCAAGGAGCAGGTCAACAAAATCTGAGAGACTGTCCCCAGGTATTGGTGGAGCAAAGCTGGCAAATCTTTAAGGAACCTCTCCTTAGGGCACAAGAACTCTCTATCCCTAGCTGTAGGAGGTCAGGAAAGGAAGGCAAGGGGCTTGCATGACTGAACTAGAATCTACTGGTCAAACTGGAGAGCAAGAAGAAAATGCGCAGATAGTGAAACCAGGTACAGATATCCTGGGAGAAGTATAGGGATCTTCCTAGGCTGTTTAGGGACAGGGTCAGGAAAGCCAAGGTCCAGCTGGAACTGGACATGGCAAGGGGATCAAAGAGCAAGAAAGACTTTGGTACATTATTGGAAAAGTGAAGTACAAAGACAAATACCTCCCTAGTGGGCAATACAAACGGGATGGTAAAAATGCATGAGGAGAAGGGTGAGATAGTCACAAAATTTTTGCTTCAGTCTCTTCACACAGCCCTCAAGTGAATGGGTCCTCCCGCTAGAAGAGAAGATCGTGTTTATGGCCACCTGAGGAATTTGAACATCTGTAAGACTATGGGTCCTGATGAGATGCATCCAAGTCCTGAGAAGATTGGCTGATGTAGTTGCCAAGCCACTTTCAATGATATTTGAAAAGGCATGCAAATCAAGTGAAGTCTCTGGTGACTGGAAAAAAGGCAATGTCACACCCATTTTTAAGAAGAGTAAAAAGGATGACCCAGGGAACTACCAACCTGTCAACCTCACCTCCGTGCTGTGGAAGATCAAGAAACAGATCCTCCCAGATGCTACGCTAAGGCACATGGAAGAGAGAGAGGTGATACAAGATAACCAGCATGGCTTCACCAAGGGCAACTCCTGCTTGGCCAACTTACTGGCCATCTGTGTTGATATAACTGCATCAGTGGTCAAGGGAAGAGCCACTGATGAAATATATATGGACTTCAGTAGGCCTTTGACATGGTCCCTCACAACATCCCTCTTCCCATTTTGGAAAGATATGGATTTGATGGGTGGATTGTGTGCTGTCCAAGGAACTGGTCCACAGGGAAATGATTCTAAAATCTGGACAGAACAGTCCAATCTGGTTTCTAGTTTCTAGCAAACAAACTTGATATTTTTCCCCAGATAAGAAACTATTGCCATGAGTGAAAAGCTTCAGAGCTTGTCTGTTTACAGATAAAAGAGGGTCAAATCAGTTAGAAAAAAACATATAATCACCTCTCTTATGGTTGTGCTTTTGTAGACTGATAAGAGCAAAATTTGTATAGCTAAAGGCTAAAGGCATTTCCTCTCCAAGCAGGACAAGATATATTTCAATACTAGAAGTCTTTGACCTTCCTTAAACTAAATATGAAATCTGTTAATGATCAGAAGTTTTTGGTCTATAAAGTAGTTTCAGGTTTATTATTTTCTCCAGATGCTTTTTTTTTTTTTTTTTTTTTTTAATTTACGGATAGTTAGACTATAAGCAAAAGATTAGAAGCACTTTTGACAAGCCAAGGCAGCTGATCATAGTTACATGACCACAAGCCATCATTTTCTTTCTTATACTGAAAGCCATGAATACTTTACCCAACACACTTAGATATTTCTTCAGACTATTAATTGTTAGTTGGCTAATCTAGAATTCTCTGTATGCGGTTTTTTTAAAGTATTTTCAAAATAACTTGTTACAAAATTTAGCCTTGGAGCTATTTGTGATCTCTATTTTCTGTGCTTGTTCCATTGTGGTAATTTCAGCAGGGAAGAAGTACACATTTGAAAAAAATAGTGTTGTCTGTATTATGAAGAGAAAAGATCTTAGTTCTGTTCCTCACTTGCTTGAACTGAAGAATAGCAATGTCTCTTATAGCAACAGCTGAAGGAAATTATCTGTATTCCATAAAAACTTTCAGTCTTGGTAGTGTTTTCAGTTACAGTTTTTCAGCATTCGTTGAATTTATCATAAACCGCAATTATTAGAAAAACCCAAACAAATCCAATATAATAATGCTTTGAATTTGTGAAAATATTTCTGAATCATCTGAGCTATCCTGAACTTATGACCAACCAATAAACTTTCTTTTTACAAAGTAGTACAATTGCAGAGATTTTTGGTGAAGATGTTCGATTTCAAAATTACAACCAAGTGTCTATAAGATGGTGGATAGAAAGAGATGAAGAATGCTACCAGTAAAAATATTAGAATTCAATTTAGCCTAAAGAGTTATGTTAAGCCATAACTTGTTGACAAGTAAACCAGCTTGTAGTTGAGGTTTATGTTGTATAAGGCTGGCATATTACGAGGGTAAGCAATCCACAAGCAAGAAATGCTTGTGTGTACTACAAGGAATGAGAATATTGGCAAGATGACAAAATTAAATACATGTTTTGGCTATTCGTGAAACTTTACATGGAAAACATCCGAACCAGGTGGATTTCCCAAACTATAACAAAAGTAAATCCATCAGAAAAACACGCCAGCACTGTTTTTTCTCTCAAAGTTGTGCATTGCTGTGTAATACAAAGTGAGGAGTTTTACAAAAACAGTAATACGTATCTCTGTAGTACAGTCCATGATATTTACGCATATAGATATATACATATATCCTAGATATTTACCGTATGCAAAACTGTATAAGATTATTGAAAAAGTTCAGTGATTCTTTTGCCATAAATATCTGGATATTTGCTTTTAATCTGCTCTAGTGGCAGATGCTTTTTCACTGATGAACTATTCTGACAAAAGAACAAAGACTGGTCTGAAGCCCTCTTCCTATTAGGAGGAACGTGATCACCACGTTTAATGTGAAAAATCTGAAAACCTAAAATGCAGCAGTGAATCTCTGAAGAGCCAAGGGCTCAAGAGTGACTCATCTCCTCTGAGGAAGAGAAGGAGAATGTGCATACTTCATAGTGAAGGTGCTGTTAGTTTCCTTGTCCCCAAACAGCAGAAAAATAATATCCCAGTGATATTATTTTGAGGAGCAGATATTGTGTTATTCTGTCAATTTCATGCATTTTTATCTGGAACCCTATGCAGGAAAATACAGTTCAAACCATAGGGGCAAGCAGTAGACAATCCACCCCCCAGAAAACCTACAGTACAACAGTTTGCCAGGAGAGCAAGAAACGACTCTGGAATTTGCATAACTCAGTCTGACTACTACGCATTGCCATTTCTATCAGATTTGTACTACTAAGCAATCCAGAAAGGTAAAAGTTAATGTTACTGACCATAGAATCACAGTCTGGTAGAAACTAAGAACATTGCTAGACCCCATGTTGATAAGATGAAAGCACAGTTTGATGTAGTTTTCTGTTTGAAACTTGACATAAAGGTGTTTCTTCTAGACAAGAGGTCTCTGTTGTTTCTAAATTATGTTAATAAAATTCCACCACAAAGATTCTTACAGAAGGAAAGCAACAAAATTTAAACTTGAAATAGCTTTTAGAGAGCTGTTGGAGGCCATTTCTTAAGGAGCACACAGCAGGAAGCATACAGAGAGCACGAAGTGTGCACAGTGAGGGGAGTTTGGCTCAGCTGGTCTAAATCTGTCTAATTCCAACCTTATAGAGGGATTTCTATTTACACCAGATGAGGACACAACTCTAGCATCAAGAGGAAAAATGAAAAGGAGGAGAAATTCAACTTTCAGAAATTAAGATAGGTATTTGGCATATTTTATTTGTACAAGTGATGCCTGCAGCCATATTTATCTTTTTGGACTTGGATGGGATTACTTTAAATGATCTGATCAAGACCATTACATTTCAGATTAAGAATTTTCACGTTTCCTATGGTCAGTCTACAGTGCCATGCAGCACAATTTGCCCAAAGATACATAAATGATTGAACCCATAAAATAATTAAATAAAAAGATACTTAGATAAATAAGTAAATAGATTTGTTCTCTGATGTAAATAAAAGAAATTTAACCACAGATCATATGTAGGGACAGAAGTGTAAGGAAGCAATTAAAGATTTAAGATACACTTGAAATATGCAAAACACTAAATCTTCCAGGGACTGTCTTCCAGGGACAGCTTGAGGAAGCAAGATCTGTTTTTAGAATAAATGCTAGTTTATTGGCCTGAAGCATAGGAAAACAGGAAAGAAAGAGGCAGTCATTAGATGACCTCAAAGTTTCAAGATTAGTGAATTTTTTCTGCATTTAAATGAAATTAAATCTTAGTCACCACAGAATGTAGTTTTTAAATATCAATGCTTTAAGATTTTTCTTTTTTTACTTCTTATTGGCAATATAGTTTTATATTATTTCTATGTTAAAGGGAAATTAAACCAATGCCTTAGTTTTTAGCAGTTCATTTGGATGGAATGAATTTGCATGAAGAAGAGCCTAGAAATCCTTAAAATTTCATTTAGAAAAATTCAGTTTTGTTCCATTTCATGAACATGGGGCTTCCTTAAGTTCTCAATCATGCTGTTGAATGTACCAAGTTACTCCAAAAAATCCAATCTATGTGTGTGTATGAAAGGCTGAAAGGAAAGCCACAGGAGAAATCTTATGTCCGCTTGCAGCTGTTTAGAACATCCGGTTCATAGGACCAAGTATAGTGAGACAGTCCTGATGACAGAGGTGGGATTGGATGGAAAGGTTCCTACTGGCAGAGGAATAGCATAACCTAAAGCAAGAGATGGCTGCCAACCCAAGGAGAACCTAATAGCTGTAAGCAGAACTCAGCAAATGGTATCCTTTTCCAATATCCTCACAAAGAATCCTAAACGGACCACATGGATACAGGACCTAGATGCTTGCATGCTGAACAGAATACCTGTGTTCACACTTCTTGTTTATGTGGGAATAAGGGTCTGAATGGGTGAAATCGGTTTTACT
Organism: Gallus gallus; assembly: GCF_016699485.2. Taxonomy (NCBI): domain Eukaryota; kingdom Metazoa; phylum Chordata; class Aves; order Galliformes; family Phasianidae; genus Gallus; species Gallus gallus. Next base: position 28,804,691 of record NC_052533.1, read on the forward strand.
TAAGATTTAATTTGAAATAAAATCATCTTCTCCTCCCATAAGAGCTTGCACTGACCTCTGCTAAATTGTTGCTACAATATTTCAACACTATTTCCTGCAGCAGGACCTGAGGCATAACTATTTCCAATATTCAGAAGCTTAAAATTCACTCTTAGTAGCATATTTGCCTGGGAGGCATCAAATGTCCTCATGTATCTGTATTTCTGCTCATAAAGTTCCCCAGACGTGTTTTTTCTGGACCTGCTCAGGTCTGTGTCACGTTTGTCTTGCCTGTGGGACATGGACCTCTAAATGTACTCTGAACAGACCCCACTGGAGTCTGGCCTGGGACAGCTTTAGCAAATCCTCTCATCACATCGCAGGATATTGTATGTTTTCACAGGAGGCCTAGAACTTTCCTGAAAGAGCTTGGTATGTGAATTAAGGCCTGATTCAGTCTACATGTGTGCCGTATATTTGGCATTTCCATTTTAGAACTATGACATCAGTGTAGAGTATCCAGCACATTCCTGAAGTACAAGATTTATCCCTGCACTTCTGGTAGAAACCTATGCTACCACTGACAATGCTTCTGCTGAGCTTCTTGATATTCAGACACACAAATAAAATGTATCCAGAGCTGGATTTGATAATAACAGTCTTTTATCTGAGAGCCAAAAGGCTAAGTCATTCACCCACGCTGCTGCTTTCTCAGCTCTGCCAGAAAAGCATACCTTCCAAGCAAATACCGTAGCATCCCAAATGAAACTCATCCTTGCATACTATTTTCTCAACCCCTGCTCTTGAAACTGAACCATCTTGTAGAAACACCTGAATGATTTTTGACAGACATAATAAAATCCACTTTTTCACCTTCCCTGAGATTTTGACATTGAGCATCATTCCAAAAGTCACTTTTGTGAGACAACAAGTGTTTAATTAAAACTACCTCACCAACAGACGTATTCTTTCCAGTCTTTCTATGTCCCATCCTCTGCACTTATACCACTGACAGAATTATCAAACCTATTGTGCTTGCTTGATGGCAAAGACACAGGATTTGGCAAGCAATGCAGGGAAATTAGTCTGCTTATTTTACACTCACACTAATATCCAAACATGGAATTATTGAGTTAAGGTAAGCGTTGTAGTACCACCATAGCCACTGTGTAGGAAATGGGTAAACAAGAAAAGCCATCTGATAGCAATCCACCAACAAAACAAGGCATTTATCTCAACCCAAGATAGGCATGTATCTTTGTGGGGGTTTTCTCCTGTCTAGAACAGTCCATTATCCACTCCAAGTTTTCTCAAGCTCCCACTAGTTCAGGTGCAAAATCTACCCTAGTAAAGGTTTTTCAGATTTATTTTATACATATATATATAATAGATACACATAATATATATATATATGTACTATATACTATGTAATATGTAATATATATGTATAGCCCTAGTAGAACTTAGTTCCATGCTTTCACTGGAAAGCAGATGGCCAAAAATTTACACCTTCAGAGGAAGCAAAGACAAATCTACCACTGTCAAACAACCCAGTCTCAGGGTTAATTAGTTCAGGCATCATGTTTATTCAAACATCATGTTTATTCAGCTATACTTCTGAATCCCAGACAGGTTGCGCTTTATTGAGAAAGATATGGTACCATGCTACACAGACTAACTAACTTGTTTGGAGTTAGTCTCTGTTTCTAACATATCATTATGTTAGTTAAGTCCAGTCATAGCGTTGCTGATGCAGTCAAATCCCAGAGGATGTGGTAAAAATTACTTTTTATCAAATTTATCCTGTTTTGGGCCAGTCTCCAAAGCAAAAATGTGTAATTCCACACTGCCTGACTGCAAAATGTCAGATGGCTCCTGTATCATAAGAAATCAGCTTCAAGCAGCATTAGCAACAGTCCATCCTAACATAAAATCAATATAAAAAGCAAATATAAAATCAATTTTCAGGACGTATTTGTTTCATATGATGATATATATGATATAGCCCACTTAGAGAAGACAAATAGGATTTGATTTCTAAGCTATATAGTTCTGCCCACTCAGAATTCAAGTTATACCTTAAAGGCTTACAGACCTGTATAAAATTTGCATGGACCAATTTTTAACGTTAAGGAGGTCACGCTGATTAACAACTCTGATCTCCTGCTGGCATTTTGGGGAGGTTTTCTTGTTTTTGTTTGTTTGTTTGTTTGTTGTGTGTGTGTGTCTGGTTTTTGTTTTGGTTTGGTTTTGGTTTTTGTTTGCTTGTTTGCTTGTTTGTATTTGTTTTTGCAACAAAAGCACACTTTAAAAAATCTCAAGCGAACTCAACTTCTTGTTTCACACAGTAATAATAAAATACAGGAGCAAAGCTAAAAACAAAGCACAGCTTATATATAGTTTGCATAATTACAGCTTGTGGTTTGTATAAGACCAGAATGATGGCTCTCATGTAAGCTTTTTACATTTTTCCTTATTAAATGGGTCTAGCTTTCTCATAACTCTCTGCTGGTGGTCTGGTTATGTGACCACAAACTCATTATATTCTCTTACCTCATTGCTATGAATGCCAAGAAAAGCTTGTCTTTAGCTATTCTGGAATGCATATTACATTTGCTGCTGGACTTGGTAATTTTTTAGTAATTAAGTAGATCTCACAAACATCACTAAACCTGGCTTTTCAGTCAGAGGGAATGTGAGTGGATGGCATGCAGCAGAATACTGGAATGGTATACAGCAGCGAAAGGAAAACTGCATGGAGCAGGATTGAGCAGCGGACAAATACAAAACAGCAGAATATCAACTAGGAGAGGGAGGGAACCTAGACAGCAAACTTCCCTTTATTTTGAAAGATGTGTAACCAGGAGATCAGACATACAGAGAAAGTCTTGTAGATCATTGTAGTAGGTGTCTAAGAGACATAGTTACAAAAAGAGGAAAGTAAACAGAGTAGTCAGAGATTTAAAAGGGCCAGAGAGGAGTTGAAGTCTGTAAGTGATTAGTTCTGGAAGGAACAATATGCTTCAGCTTCCAGTATGCAAGCACCTAAATGGAATATGATATGTACAAAAAATTAAAGTTTGGTTTCATGTTGATAATTTAAATACTGATAATTGTCAAAGCTGCGCTAGATACTTACTTTCCCTTTTTTGTTTTTTATTTCTTTCACCCTTTAAAAAACACAACAGAAAATAAATTGGAAACCATGCAAAATTACCAAAAAGAAGGAAAAAGTAAAAAGTTAAAAGGTTATTAATACATTAACAAGGATCAATAAAAAGCATTATGTTACTGAATAAGAACTGTGAACATAAAGCGCAAACACTCAGTAAGAAAAATCAGAAAGTTATTTTGAGACATAACCGATTTTTTTGTTGGTTTTTTTTCCCTCCCTCAGGTACATTCTTATTGTTTTATTTGTATGGTGTGTTTGTTGTTTTCAGTTTGTTTGCCGGGTTTTTTAGTTAGTTTGTTTTGTTCTTCTTTGTCTTGGCTTCTCTGTGGTTTGGGTTTTTTTGAGTGATCTTATGAGGACTCAAAGGAGAAACTAAGGTAGAAAATAGATGCATGAAGATGAAAATGTTTCTATAACTTCATAGGTATTTGTAGAGAAAACTGCTGAATTCTTTGGAGTATATAACAAGATGCTTTAATACGGTAAAATGTTCTTTCAGTTTATCAGCAAGAATTTTCTGCATTTCGGCATGTGGAATTCTGGTCAGGTTTTTTATGACAATCAGCTCCAAGATACAGAGGAGTTTCTTTCCAAGGTTTCCCGCAGCAGAAAAGTGGTTCTATTAAAAATTTGCATAAGACTGAAGCTCCTTCCCCTGCAGTGCCACCAGTGACAAGGAAAAGCAATTAATAACACAGGACAAGAACTGCCTTTAAATCACTGTGGTTTGGACTGTGGTTGTTGCAGAGTTAAGCAGAATGTCCGTACCTGTTTGACATAAGGATTAAAAATAACCACAGAATGCAGTGATAATAGGAAGAGATTGAAGGAAGATACCTGATTTTTGAAAAGGCTGTCTTTGTTTTGCTAAATGTCACCACTAAATGTCACCTCACATTTAGAGCTATAACGTTGGCAAGAGGAAAGATTTCACAATGCAGTAAACAAATTCCCAGGTCTGATCATCCCTTCCACTCCTTCTCATTCACAGATGACAGTTCTGCCAGAAGGCTCTCAACAAAATGTCCTCTGACATATATTTTAGCATGTCCAAACCCAGCATCCCTGTGCCTTGAGATTTTGGCATAAGTGTCCTTGTTTTTCCACAGAGGAAAATGAGGCATGGAGATTTAGTTGTTCTGTTTACAGAATATTTTAAAAAAAAGAATCTGAGGTAAATGTTGATGCAAAACACAGCACCAAAGTTTATGGAACATAATGGGCCCAGTGTCCTCAAGAGTTGTGGATGGTTTCTTGCAGCTGGTAGACATAGTTGTAGACCTAATTTTTATATCTTAAATACAGAGCCCTCCAAACGAAAACCTTATCTCAGCTCTCTGAATCCTGATCACCCTCATTGCAGTTTGTACTGTCACTGCTCAAGAAATGGCTTTGTGCTTTTGTGCTTATAACTACTGAACCTTAATGGAGTTTTCAGAGAGTGCCTTGAATATGTGCTCAGGCTCCAGAATCATTTACATGATAGACCTATTAAATCCAAGGAAAATCAAAAATTTAAAACTCTTTACTCTTTAATTGCTAAACAGAACAACTCTCAGAGAGATCTTGAAGATATTCATGGCCTTTGCATTTTGGGAAGGCTGAGTATCCCATCAGCTTCCCTTGGTGGCTGGAACACATGTGGCCAGCTGGCTGTCCCTGGCTGAGGGAGCAATTTCTGCCTCCACTTTCTGTAAGGCTGGGTGAGCTATTTGTCTGAGGGACATCTTGGCATCTGCAAATAAACAATGCTCTCAGGAAAGCCTGTGTGTACACAGGCATTTACACAAGGACAGGATGCTTCTGAACAAAATGCTAAATTTAGACTGAAACTTTTCATTGACCAAAAATTTCTGTTCAAAATAAATCCTTTTTCTTGCTCCAAGCCATTTTGAAATCTGTCCTCACAAGCTCCTAAAATCTACGTGCTTAATGATTTTCTCCTTGAGCAAAGCAACATGAAAGATTTCAATCAGAACTAAAGAAAAGGTAAATGGCAAAGAGAACAAATCTGTTTTTTGTTCATCTGAGATGGTCTTCACAGAATCAAAGTATGACAGACTGGCTGAGGTGAGCAGGGCCCTCTGAGTCCATCTGGCCCAACCCCAGCTCAAGCATGGCACCCTGCTCTGGGTGTCCCAGGACCATGTCCAAGCAGCTTTCTGTTGAATACAAAGGTAATCAGTGGTCTTTGAGCTAATTCCAGGGTAAACTGGAGGACAATGAAGTGCTTTCTAAGCAGATCACACTAATGCCAAACTAAAAAAAACAAGAAACTAGTCATTACATGTCATATAAGTACATATATGTCATTATATGTACTAGGAACCAGCAGATATGCATCACATACAAAGCAGAGGATACTGTTTTCTTTCAAGAGAAAATGTATTTTTCATTTCCTGGCTGCATCAAAATTTTTATTTTCTCACAAAATTTTCCAGTTGATGTAACAAAATAACAGTTTATTACCATATATATTGTTATACAAACATTATTACATATTTTTAGGAGGAAAAGCAGATGCAGGAAGAGGATAGGTACAGTAAAAAGGGAGAACTTCAGTATTAGTTATTGAGAGGGCTCTTTGAAGCCTTCATTGTTGTGTCAGCAATGTTCACACTGACAAGACATTGATTTTGAAATCATTCAGAATGTAAACATGTGGCATGCAATTAACAATTTTGAAATCTTAGCCTCTATTATAAGAATGTAGCCACAGAAATTGTGCATTTCTGTGTGAACAGGTAACAGCTCAGGCACATGTGTGGCTTGAAAAGTAGAGGAAGGTGCAAAGCTGACAGCACGAAAGACATGGCTCTGAAGTTGTCATGGGGGAAGAATGGTGTGCAACCTCTATGACTAGTTGTACTAATACTTCTGTATGATCCTTCCTTCATCTTATTGCTGGATAGAGCATGCTCTAGTCCCCAACACAAGCTGCCTTGGTTTGGATCTCTACACAGGCATGCAAAGCAGAATTTCTTGATATTTCTTGGACATGGAAGCAACATATCAGAGATAATTTTTTATTTTTTTTATTCTTTGTTCATCCTGTTGAAGCCATCACTGGATAATTTGGGTGTTATTTATAAGATTTCATATGAATATAGTCATTCTGGCTGCAGAAGTTCAGCACTTTCCTTTCAGATACTAATGCAGATATAAACCAGTAAGAGAATGTCTTCTTTGCATCAATTACAGAAAAGGAAACGAATCAAGAGTGAATTGCTGTTTCCATATTTGAAGGGTGAGAGCAATGGAGTTATGAAGCACTGTCCAAAATAATAATTATAAAAATATAAAATCACTATGCACCCCTCATTATAAGAAAGCCAAATAGTACAAATCTGTTTTTCCAGGCAGTATCTTAGGGCAAGGTTTTATCAAGTCTGTCTCCAAGAGAAGAAACTGTAGCAGAAATAACAAATAATATTCCTATTACTGTGTAGCTTCTTTTTAAAAAGAGTATTTTTTCTAAGTATATACCTAATGGGTTATCTCAGCAGCCAGTGTGCCATTTCAGTTCTGAACATTCAAGCCATCTGTATATTTATGCCTCAGGCAGCAGCTGTAATTTCATTAGGCAGAAAATAATTTGGGTTTGCTGTCACTGATAGCTGGGAATAATTCTAAAGAAAGTAAATGTACAAGCTGTCCTTTAATAAATGTATTTGTGTGGTGCAGAGGGTAGAATTAACCTGGCAGATGACATGAAAAATTCAGCAATTATTTTTGGCTAAGGCAAAGCCTTTGCTACCCTGCCTATTTTCAGTTTTAAGTCCCTGAACGTTGCAAATTTTGACACTGTATCTTCTTAAACAAGATTATTTGGAGGAAAAATTCACTGGTATGGTGACCAGAGTGAATGGGGGTAGTGTGGTGCCCACCTCCGCTAAGGAGGTATAAATATTTAGGCATTGGCAGCTCATTCTGCCCAAGTAATGGGAACAGGAGTGTAGCAGAGCACTTCTCACCTCCAAGTTGCTCTTGGGAGGGCACTTAGCCCAAATTTGCTCACTGCAGCTCGAGCAGGGAGTGCAATCGGTTTTTTACAGGTACACTGTGTTACTGACTGGTAGGGTCATGCCTTGCTCAAATCCTCATGCCTTTTGTCTCAGAAAACATTATTTATCAGATAAATCTTATTTCTTCCAGATTTAGTTCCCTTGCTCGTTCTAATAAGTCACTGTGAAGATCTGCTGTTGTGTTCTCAGAGATGATGAACGTAAATTTCATCTCACTCAAGAAACTATGCACTTTCCCCATAGCAACTCTCCAGTACAGATAACTTCTAATTAATTATATGTATTAAATCTAAGATGTAAAAATTCTTTTTTAAAAGACCCAAACTCAATTATTTTACTGCTACGATGACTTAATGATATTATTAAACATAACACAGAATTTCACAAAGTTTTCTTCTAATGGTATGTGAGCATGACTCCAGTCTTTGAAGTAAATATTTGCTGTTTGTAGTTTGTGATGCCAGACTTTTAGGAAAAACATTGTATGCAGGGGAGTTTGCTTTCTGCTTTCATGTCTGTAATAGGAATTTAACTCCTAAGAATTAAAGGTTCCCTGTGAAGCAGGCATTGCAAAGCAGGATAACATTCCTGAGGGAAAAAAGGGATTCCCTCCATCTGGTTTCATGACCTCTAAGTCCTAGCCAGTAACACGCATACAATAAATAGTGCCGAAATATCCATGCTCTGTATCAGTGATTTCTTCTGTGGTGGGAGCATGGACCTTTAGGCCCTTCATAATCTGACGCTATTCAGAAAAGAAGGCCTAATATAAAGTTTAATTGCTTGGAAAAGCCTACAGTAAATATTTGTGATGCTCAACTCCCTTCCCACAGATTTGTACAACAGACCAAACTGTAGCAACCTCAAGTCTTGAATGGAGATGCAGAAACAGTGTTATTGAGATAAGTTTAACGTTATGTGCCAAATGCAGCATTACCAGGATGAAGCTCCCTGTTGCAGAGAGAGATCACCAATTTGCATCTTAGTTCTCTGTTACCTGAATCACAAAAAAAGTTTTCCTAGTGACTTTGAAGGAAGAATAGATCAGCTGCCATGACTTCATTCTGCATTATCTCTGAGACCTGGAAGCATGATTGTCCTCAACATCTCCCAGGGGTGCTTCAGACCTTGAAGAAAGTACTCAGCACCTTTTGAGTCACACCCAGCCATGTTTCTTGACAACTATACCAAGCAAAATATTTGTCAGAAAGATATGACTGTAACTAATGCATAGTTGTAGTAGATGCATAGTAACTATTCTCATTTCCCAGAAATATGAGATTTCAAGTGGTCTCTGAGCTGGCAAAGCAGTGAGTTTTTTCTTCCTCATTTTTGATGGCAGAACAGGTAATATCCATTCTCTCTACTCTAGAAGCCCCAGACAGCGCAGGAGCCTTCTCTTAGCACAATCTGTACAGCCAGGTGCTGCAAAGGGTATTCAAATAATAATGAAGGCCTGCAACTTCATGTTTGAAATCAGTTTAAAAACTTCTATGTATTCCTCGCCATACTGAATTTAATGAGCCTGCTTACCTGAAATATGTCATGGGATTTTGAGTATGCATGACTCAGGCCTTTGACACAAATGTAGGTGGAAGAAAAATGTCCTGAGTAAATAAGCCAAAAGGTTTAACAGTCAAATGCTACAGGAAAGCCCATCCTCCAGGCTATCACTCCTTTTGAAAAGTTATCACCACTTATTACAGCGGAGCACATGGAATTCTGAAGGTGCATGGCCACAGCATAAAGGGACAATGAGTACCCTGCTACCTGGCAGGGCAGTGCTGTGGTGTCATAACTGTGCCAGTCACTGGGAATTAAGAAGTAAAAGGAATAGAGAAAAGGCAGCCTGAAGACTTTCTATGCTGTTTATTTGAACACAGAAATGATTGAGTACATCAGTTTAAAGCATATCTAGATTGCAAAAGCATATATATATATGGTATGAAGACCCTTCGGTTTGAAAGTCTATTGAATGCATTTCATTCAAAAAAACTCATCAGTAAATGCTCATTTCTTACTGTATTTTCACAAAGGAATTCTCTTGAAAAAGTTCATAAAAATGTTTTAAAACCTGTGTACACAAAATAAATTCATAGAAAGCTTCTTTTGTTCTTCAAATATGTCTAAATTATGAAAGAAAAAAAAGCAGGTTTTGTAAGATTTTTTTGTAGGGGAAGATTGTAAATGTGAAACAGTCCATTCACAGAGCCTTAGATTTCCTTTGAAGAAGTCCTTTCTGTAAAAAGCTGGAGATTCCTGTGGTGCTGTGGGCAGAGGGGATTCTCTTTCAGTGAGTGTCTACGTGGACAGAATGTGGGAAACAGTGTTACAGAGATTTATTTACTGTTTTTCTGTATATGTAGGTCTCTCTTGCCTCCTGTAGACACCTTCCTCTAGCCAGGCAAGTGTCAGGGGAAAAATGGCATGTGTAGTAGAAATACTGTCACAGCTTGAAGCAGTGATTGAGCACCTGGTAGAAAGGCAGGGCCAACGCAGAGCAGGTCAGGTACATGCAATGCAGCTGAGTGACCTGAAGGGCTGGAGCCAGGATCCACTCCATCCCAGGCCTCATTTAAGAGTTGGCAGTGGAGGTGAGAATATCTTGCTGGAAATCTCTGTCTACCTGAGTCCTTCCAAGGGTAAGTAAATTTTCTTCCTTCGTTTCTGTGTCTACAGCTGCTGTGTTTGGGCTTGTTTTCATTTGCTATAGCCTAGGATTTTGCTACCCCACTATTATTGCTGTACTTTCCATCACATGATCATATAACAATGTGGAAGAAGGAACTGGGGTGGTAGTGTCTGAATCCCCAAACAAAGGCAAAGACCATAAAGTTTTCTTCAAAGGCCCAAAATAAAGGCAAAAACTCTTCAGTCATTGACCCTCAGCATGCTCTGTGCTAAGGAGCTCTGGAGGAGCATTGTACAGCCATGTTTTTCTGTCTGGAAAGGACACTTTTTGGGCATAAAATTTGTTTGTTTCCCAGAGGAAAGCTGCTAAAACAGAAGGCCTCATTTTGCTATGGAGCCACGGAAGCTGCATCCCTCCTACACTCTGTTTACCCAGATAATTATTCATACAGATATGTGCTCATCTATATCTTGGAATATTACTAAATGAAGAATGAAAATACAGCCAAGTAAATCCCAGCTCGGTGAAACGCTCAAGTTTTAATGCTCAGTCAATTAAGACTTCAGGGTAAAATGGATGAGATAATCAGTATACAGGGTAAAATTGAAAGGCTTTGGTGAAAACTATGACTTTAAATTAAAAAAAAAAATACAATCCTTTGTATAAAAACAAACATCGGACAGTGTTCTTACTTTTGAGATGTGTGAAATGAAAAAAAATATCTGTAGGTAATTTCCATGTTTGCTTTACTGTAATTCATCAAGGGGTGCAGTGTTGCTTTCCTATTCTAGAGAGCAGTCCCTTGCACATATCTTGTACTGGAAGGGCTCTCAGCACTGCAAAGGGAGTGTAAGCTGTGCTGAGATGTGGTAAACTTTCTGTGATGGACATTTTCCATACAGTGAATACAGGGAGCTTAGATTATTACATTCTCATTTTTATAGGATACTTGACACCATTTTTGCATTAACTGATGTGTTGATGTATGCACGCACTTGGAAGTTCTCCTGAGCTGTCAGGTTTAAGAAAAATGGAAAGTTCATCAGTAGTCCAAAAATGCTTTTTGTGAGCCATGGTTGTTTACATTGGACTGCTCAGTCCAGGGGTTATTTTGGAATGTGTTTTGCGCTGGGGTTTGAGCTTTTTCAGTAGAGAAACTCCAGCTAATATTTATGTTCAAAATATTCTTTTTTAGAAAAAAAGCCAGAACCATTTGTGTATTTATCCAAGATGCATTTCATTGTTATGTGTTCAGTTCTTCATCGTGCTGTGCTGTATCTCTTTGTTTAAGACTTAAGTCTAATATATGTGGTATGGGTCACTGAGGGATTTTGTTTGTCCTCCTTTTCCCACCTCACTCCTCACAAAAAAAAAAAAAAAAAAGGAAGTTGTGTTGCCTAGATAAAGGGCCCAGTCTTAAGTAAATAGCAGAATAATATGGTACAGACCCCAGCTATGCACAGAGTTGTTTTGGAACAGAAGATTTGGGAAAACAGTGAAAGAAAGGATTAAAATAATTTTCTCAGGAAAGATAAATTATTTTAAATACCATGAAAAATATTTAACATCCCACCTCTTCACCAGGAAGAGATCTCTTTAACGCACAAACAGGAATGATGATTATATGTTGGTTACTACTAGTAAGGGAGTCAGTAGGCTGTGATTTGATGCAGAGTTATGGTTTTGCTTAGCTACTATTAATAAATGATAATATCTTAGCTATTGTACTGTTTCTGATTCCCTGTGAAATAATTTTAAGCATGAATAATTTTCATATGCCAACGGTGAAATGCTCTTAGGTCTAATATTCATGAGTTAATATATCTATTGTAAGTAGAAGCACAAATACAGATTTCTATCAATCAAAATGATGCAAAAAGAGCCATTTCTACATAATTACAGTAGGCTAATGACTGAATCTCTACTTTAAACTGAATGCTTCGAACCTGTACTTAAGAGACTAAAACTTAGAAAATGCAAGGGTTAAACTCATTATACTGCAGCTTTGCTCAACATTTCTCATGGTGCAAAGGAATGAATTACCTAACAAATAAGAAGGAACACAATATCTCTGCTGCAGCCCAAGTTTAAGAAGCATGCAGTGCTCACGTTTGCTGTATACAAATGCATGTTCTCTGCTTCACCATCATTTATAGTTGACTCAACTAAATAAAATTTACAAAAACATTGAACAAGTTTGTTCTCACCCATGCTATGGGGGGGGGGGGGGGGGAAAGAAAAGACTAAGAATTGGACTGAAATACTGTTTCTTTCTGTGTCCTTCGCTAGGAGACAGAAAATATCTTGGTCAGATCAGAGGGTCAGGGTCAGAGTATGATTTTATTTCAGCATGACCCATTTAAACTTGGGGGAAGGATGTTGCTTTCAAATGGATTTTTAACACAGACCACAGAGAGGCTATTCTGCAGTTCAAATTAACGACATGCCTTCCAAATTGTACTCTGAACAGGATTTGGCTTTGGTGGGGAAGAGAGGTTTGTTGCTCCCACAACAAGGACTTATGAAACATTTTAATAAACAGTAAGGCTTTCTCTAAAGAGAGTGCCTTGACAACCAGTATGCAGTACTCAGATATATGCATAATACATTCAGACTGAACAGCCGTTGTTTTCTGAGAAACCATGGCAGACGAGTGGAGTGGCCTTTCCCATAGTAAAACCCCTTGTGAAATTACTCAATGCCAGTCGTGTTTTCTCCTGCCTTCTAGTCCATTGGCATAGGCATTTTTCACCCATTAAATAAGAAGGGATCTTGTGTGGGAAAATGTTATCTTGTTATACCTCGTAGAGAAGGTTTCTTTAATTCAGAAAGGTTACCTTGTCATTAATTGCTCTCAAAACCTTATCTACCACAGTTTTCACTTGCTCAGGTTACCAAAATATCTCACTTGGAAAACATTTGAGTATAAAAACTATAGCTTTTTGAAAAGCTCTACAAAAACCTATCTCCTGATATGAGAGAGAGGGAATTTAGACAATCATAAGTAAGTCTTACCAGAACTCTGCCCTGTTCTAGGCTTTGAATACCCAATGTCTGACAACTGATGAAACGCATCAGGCTCAAAAAAAAGCTGGAAAGCAGTATCAGACCTTCTGGATACAACATGGACTTGAAGTTGAGCCAGTTTACTTTTTCAAGTCCCAGTATGAACTATGTCAGAAGATGTTGCTCTCTGCATCGGTACGCTCCTTAAAATACAAAATTTCTCTTTTGATTGCTTGCATGGTGGCTTAACAATGTAGAGACTCTTTTGGAGTTTGGTTCCAGATTTCATGACTCAGTGATGGTGACTTTTTCATTTTGTTTTCCAAACTGTCTCTTTGTTTACTTCCAAAATTTCCATTGACTTCAGAGGAAGTAGGATGGCGCCAATGAGGTTCTTACAGCTTAAGAAATCTGTCCAAATTTGTCACTAGCTTAAAGAATTTGGCTTAAGAAGTCCTTTTATGTGTGGGCTAATTGTGGTAATGACTACAGCCATTTGTATGTACCAAGATATTCTAGCTTCTGCTCACATTGTAATTAGATGTATTATCTTACATCACTGATTAAATTGAAATGCTTTCTTCTTAACTCTTTAATTAATAACTCCATTAATAAGTTGTAAAGCACTGTTCAGAGTAAAACTTAAAAAAAATTCTGCAAAGACCACGTGTAAGAGCATGTTGCCTTATTTTTAATTATTATTGCTGGATTTCAGATAATGCCCCAGGGACTTCATTTGGGTGGTCAAGTAATTCTTCATGAGTAATAAACAAATAATTCTACACCCAATTCTGTTTTATTCCCACAGCTGAGATTCCTTATGCAAGTAGTTCCACTTCAGTATTTAGGCATGCAGTTAATCCTAGCTATTTATATGGCTAAATACCACACCCTGAAACAAAGGATCCAGTATCAGTCCATGTGTTTAAAAAAAAAAAAAAAAAAAAAAAAGGGGGGGGGGGGGGGGGGGGGGGAGGGAGGCAAAAAAACCAGACACTATACTTATGACTCAGACACCAACGTGGTTACACTTTCTAGATTTGAAGGAACGCTCATAAAATTCAAATACCTATTTTTTGAATTGTAAATTTTTTTTAATAAATGGGTGATCACTGATACTCTTCTATCTTATGTAATTGTGTACTAGTTTTAACAAAGCCTTTTTTTCAGTTATGAATAATTCACTGAATATTAGGTGCTGCTCTATATTGTCTTTGAGTAGTACATGTTTAGTAATTTAAACTAGTTCAGCTTTTATTTACTTATTTTTTCCTGGGAAAAATACCTAATCAAAACCTGCTTGTTTTACTTTTGCTGCTAGTGAAAATCATAGGAACTATGATTCTTTTTTATTAAAGAGAATTAATTATATATTTTTTTAATTATTATTTTTAGTTACTTTTCCTTCTAGCCACCCACTCCAAAAGACTTCAGTGGAAAATCTAGAAACATTTACTTTATTAGTGTTTTAACTAAAAACAGCTAATGTTTGGCAGCTAATCTCCTCCTAAATATCTAAACATCAACAACTACTCTGCTTCCCCTCTGGAGCAAAACTTATGCTGTACTCTAGACAGCAAAACACAATGTAAAATATGCATGCATACATCTTGATATGTGCATACTCTGGCAAGACTTCTTAGAAAGTACAACTGCAACTCAAGTTCAATGAAAACCTGAATACTCTACTCCAGGAGATCTGTTTTATTTATTTATTTATTTAGGGGTCAGATTTTCACCCCCCCTTATACAAGCTCAGAATTATTAGTGAGATTTGGTTAGCATCAATCAAAGCTGGAGGAGGCTCCAAACTGAGTCCACTGGGTCAAAATCTCTGAAGGAAACACAATGCTTCTTCCATCATAACCTTTCTGGACTATATCTGCAGGCAGAAAATTGGTCAACTTCACATAAATATTTAGGAATCATAAAAAGTGCTGTATGTGAAGATAGTTTCCAAACACTTCATAAGGTACTCATGTGTATGTGACTATCCTGCCAGTATACACTGAAGCAGTAGTTTCAAAGGATCCTGCTACAAATTGCCTTTTATTGGGAATACTTTTTTCAGATTTCAGTTCAGCTAAACCAAGAATTAAGAAAAAAGATCTTCTCTGGCTGCTCTCAATGCTGCTCTCACCACTTTAAAAATTGAATTTAGAAAAACTTTTGCAGCTGTGGCTGGCACTGTCTTGGCTCTACATTTTGACTGAGTGCTACCATCTTGTCTTGGTTGGTCTTAAGCAACTGTTCCCCTTACTTCAAGATGCAGCTATCTAATTTTTAAATTATCTTTTACCATTGTTATCAGTGCAATCAATACTTTGAGCCATAGAGACTCTGAAATGTGCTAATTGACATTAACAAATAAAGAAGTGAACAAATAAATAAATAGTTGTGAGCAAATACAATTTAAAAGCAGAATGTAACTATATAGAAGGAAGAATGTGTTATTGTGCCTTAAGAAAAATTCTCACAGGAATAAATTTCTCACTGCTCTTTTATGTTCCAGGGTAGCCAAAACATATTGAAAAAATGTATTTAAAAAACATCATTATTCACACTCTGAAAGAGAAAGTAAACTAATGGTTCTCTATTTCTGGGTGGGCACTGTTTCCACAGCAGGATTCTCCAGTAAGGTCCTTCTTTGTCATCCAAAAAATTGTCTAAATGGACCAAGGAAGATGACAGCTACTAACCTGTAAGGTACATTTCTTGGTTTTAGATATACCCAACTGTCTGTTAGGATACTGTCCTGAAGCTTTTGTAGCTTAACTTACCCAGTGTTAGGTCTAATTAATTTTTTTGAAAGTTCAAAGCATAGACTATGAGTTGACAGAAAGGGATTTTCTTGCTCTCAAGTGTGAACTGTGGTTGAGTATAGGGGAATTTTTTTTTTTCCTTTTCCATTTCTCTGTTCTCTTGTTGCATTCACCGGGAACAGCAGAATTTCAGCATCTCCCTCTCCTCTCCTCCCAAAAAAGTCTTAAGTCACTTAAGATGTTGCAACTCAGATTCTTATTGTCAGAGTTCATTAATTCAAATTAGTGTAATAAATTGTACATTTTGGGTTTGGCCCAAGGGAGCCTTTAAAGTCTTTGCCTATGGATTTCTCAGATGCTAACTATTACGGTATTTCCCTATAAAGTAGTTTATGAATAGAATGTCAATGAGGAGGGCCTGACAAGAAACAGAAGTATGTAACACAAAACACCAAAATACTCACATTCCCCTTTACCTCTGCTAATAGTTTTTTTTTCTCCTACGCCCCAGAAAGTAGAACTCTATAACAGGCACCCGAAGCCTGTTATGAGCCTCTCTGTAAGGGCAGCTGTTGCTTCATTTAGTACAGAGAACAGAAAGACTTATTTTTTTTTTTCCTCAGATATAGCCATAAATCTCAGCATAATGCATCAACTCCAGCTCACTGTGCCACAAGACTGACTTTTTCATTTTCTTGGTTTCTTTGAAGTCATCTGAGCAGAGGAGGGAAGTGATCTGGGACATAGCTGTGCCCTGTGATGGAACTCATTCTTTTAGAGTTCTGAAAACATCCTCAGAGTGTGCAAACCAGTCACATCACTATTCTGTTTACTTTAGACAGCATTCATTCTTTTGAAGAAGCTACTATGTCTTGAAAGATCAGTTCTGAACATATTTTATTTTTTCTTCTAAATAAAAAGGTGCAAGGGATGAAATGATTTGTTGTCCGTACCTATATCATCGTACAGTAATGCTATCAACTCCACTAGCAGTATTTATGATTATAACGTTCTATGAAAGTTAGGCAACTGTACTTTAAGGTCTATGTGCAGGAAAACAAGGCTTTGCTATCCTAAAGGAATAATGACATGAAAACCAACCACAAATGCATAGTTAAAGGTAAGGAACTGTAGTAGTTTTATCTCCTGGAGATTCAATGGAGTGTTACAGAAAAAAACTCCCTATAATGTGATCTGAGGAATAACAGAGCAGAACAACCGAGACTAGAAGAGATGCACAGACCCTGAACAAGTAGACGTCCATAAAGAGGCACCCAACTAGATGCTTGCTGCCTTCTACTATCCTTCAACAAGCAGCAAGAGGGCAAGATGCAGCACATAACTGAGGACAACCGTACTGTATTCCCTGCCCTGGCAATTGCACAATTCATTTAGCTACTAAGACAGCTTTTAGCACATTATCCTCATGTAGGCACATCCAGATAGAAAGATGATAGGAAACATTTTTTCAGTGACTCAGGTTATCTGTATGCTTAATGAGGGGGAAAGCTCTGCCTTCCTTCACATAAATAAATAACCACCATGTGCCTAAAATTCTGTCAAAATTATAAATATTTTATATGAAAATGTTTCAAGGCAGGTGGTTTATCTAAAAATAAAAATAAATGATATTTCATTTCAGTGAGAAGTAAAAACATATCTGGAGACATTAAAATGGAAAAGAAAATTACTTGGGGAAGATGCTTCAATTAGAATGGCATCTAGGAGCTCATCAGTCTATCTCAAGTTAAGTAAGCATGATGTCACCCTAGCCAGAGTGGTTTTAATTTGTTCAAAATACTCAGTTGGAATGATTTATATCCCAATATTTCTGGCAAAGATACTTAGGAGAGTTAAATATCTTTCCTGAAAGGCACAAGAGGCTTTTGTTGACTGAATTGTGGTGAAGAATATCTAGATGTATATTCAATAAAATATAGTGAGCTGCTTAAATTGGTTACTCCTAAGCTTATCCCACCCAAAGCTGATTCTAGCACTATCATTTTTTTTATAGAAGGCTTTTTAACTTCTTTTTTTTTTCTGACTTTGCATGTTCCATTTACTGTTCAGTTCTGAAAGAAATGGAACTTACAGGATAGACTAAGAACCTCATCGAACCCACAGTAATAGGTACTCTGCTGCAGTTTGCTATCTCTTCAGACATAGCAATGCAACTCTTTATCAGAAGGGCTTTTTAAATATTTTTTTTTTTTAACTATTTTTATTTTTTCAGTGATGCATCTTACTGAGCAGCCCCACATGCTGTTGTTCTAGTGCACTGAGAATGAGATGTCTCAACAGATTAAACCAATCTAAACCAGCTTTGCCATGATTCTCCCTCCCTTTCATTGGTGTCCTCCACCCCTCTTATGCTGGCACTAATGATTCCCAGTGACTCGGAGCTGGTTCAAATGACTTAATAGAAACCTATTAGGGCTCTCTGTAGAGTTTCAGAGATAGCATAAGAGAGGCAGTGGGGAAGCCAAAACAAAATATTAAATTGTGATTATGTCTGTGCTCAAATTGGCTTAATTGGTCACAGAATTGAAACCTAAGGGTATGGCAAACACTAACATGGGGGACACAAGCTGCTTGGAAAAAGGAAACTTCTTTTACAGCAATGCCAGCATCCTGAGTCATTTCATCCATAGGGCTAAGACTGGCACAGATGGAGTCCAGAGTCACTCACATCATGTTCTGTCACAGTTGGGTCCCCTCCATGTCTCCATGCTGTCTGCTGCAGTAGAAGAAGCAGAGGACCAGCAGATTTTCCACAGGTAAGAGACTGTCCTCTGAGGAAAATCTCTATGGGTCATGTTCAGTTAGGGAAAGGACCTAAAAACTCTCATAAGTAGCATAGTTGTTGAAGACACTATCTATTATATCACTTCTCTACTTGAGCTGCTGTCTTCCACTCTTTTCATCCTCAGTGTATTAGTAAGTATTAACTGCTAGCCCTGTTAGTTGAACTCTTTCTTTGGATGATTTTTCTCTGGGATAGTTTTTGTGCTTTTTGCGAGCAGACCTGTAGCTCAGAGTGAACATTCTGGGTGCACATTCACCCAGTAAAGGCTACTCGTGCTCATGTAGAAAAAAATATACTCGAGCCTACAAGGACAATCTCATGTCTGATGAACGGAGGAGGACTGCAGAGGCCCTTGGCAGACATAGCATTGCTAGAAAGAATTTTTTAAACTCTCTTTTAAGAAGTAGGTTTAAAAACAAGCATTGCCACAGTCTCAGTATTTATGCTTCAAGTGGACAATAATTTCAGAACCAGTTAATCATACTTCAAGGTTGGAAGGGTTTCTTGAAAAATTCTTAGGCAACTCATTGGGGACAAAACGAACAGTGTCATGAAGGAATTCAATTATGTTACATATAAATTAATCTAAAAGAATAAGGAAGGGAAAAAAAAATCAAAATGATATCACTTATTTAAGTTGATTGTTTTGGCAAACATATTTCACTGTGTTACTCTGTAAGAGCTGCCAGAAATTTTATGGAAGGCTCAACATTTTTATTTCAATGAATTTGGCCTGACTGGGAGGACAATGACGAGTGGGAAACATTAAGCATGCTTACTCAAAAAAACAGCTAAAATATCACTGTCCCCTCTGGATGTTCAAATAAGAAAGAAAAATGATTTAAATGTTGGCTAGGACCAAATGTGGATGACAATAGTTAACGTGGGATTCCCATCTCAGTAGAAATTTACTTCAGCATCTGCAATATTCAACAATAGAAGGAAATAGTGGAAATCAATAGCAGGATTTCCTTTGACAATTCACTTTTATTCTTTCTTCACTAAAGTCCCTTTATTCTTGCCTAGTAAAAATTGTATACATCAGTGACAGCTGGAGGGAATGCAGCTCCAGGTCTAGAAACACCTCAATCCATCAACAAGGAGGTGTGGCAGCTGGTCATTTCTGTCATACAGGAAGGAAACTGTAGCCTTCACTTTGACCCATGAGAAGCAAGTCAAGAAGGGGACATTCATGCTTAGACACTGGATACAGTGGGGTCAAGATCCAGAGGAAAGTTGTGAGTAAAAGATACCATAGTGCAAAGTTGCTTAGTCACTTGTTTCCAGCAGATACCACTGTATATGTAGTTTCTTGTTGTGAACACATCTGAGACACTGTCTGTATCTGCACTAGCAGGCACTAGTTCATTGTAGGAGTATCTCTTTAGAAATAAAAACTTGCTCTTCACTTTTTATTCATGGTGTTGTGAGCACATTAGGAGCTGAACTAGATCTCATTTTGTGTTTTAAATTTAACCAGTTTCACCAGCACTGTCATCTAGTTCATTTCAGAATGAACAAACTGCAAAAGGAGATAACAGGAGATGCATTTCAGAAGGGAATTCCTGATATAAACAGAAATGGTAAGACTGATGCTCATACAGTAGCTCATTCTCCTCTGCTTCAGTGAAGAACAAGTCATGAGATCGATCCCACTAATGGGAAGAATGGAGATATGCTGCACTTGGGTAGGAATTACTGTGATGGACCTTTGAAGGTCAGATCCTGTTACTCACTTTGGGGGGGTCACATCAGAAAGATGTCTTCCAATCAGGGGCTGTGAGATCATAGCTAGGATACTGCTGAGAATGCCCAAGCTGCTACAATGTGACACAAACTCTACTATGATCAAAACCACCTGTGCAAGAGGGTACATGGCTTAGCCACATATTACACCTCCAAATAAAGCCTTTCCTATCCATTAGCTTTACATGTTTTTTTGAAGTTACTTATGAACAGAAGCTAGGAAAGGGAAAAAAAAAATCATCAAGACAAGAACATCATGTTCAGAGCTGTGGAAAATTAATACCTGTTTTCTGTTTCATTTGTTTTTCAGAGCTCTATTGTCTCCCATTGTTGCAGTATGTATGCAACCAACAGCACTGCTGCACAAGGCAGCTGAAGGATACTGAATCAGCAATTAGTCAGCTGCCTGGCTTCTCTTGAAGCAGTAGCAGGATCTGAAAGAAAACACTTAGAGTTCAGAAAGACCACTGTGAAGATAAGTATCACATGCAACAGTCTTCTACCCACTGCCAAACAGTAACAAGCCCAAACCTTAGAAATGTAAGTCATTTTTCTTTAGAAGACTGCAGGAAAAGCAGTGCTTTTTGGAGGAAACATGAAAAAGGAAGCTGGGAAAACACATACTATGCCCCATTCTGTTGGCACGTCATATAAGAAACACAAAGAGGAGTTGACTGTCTTACACAACAACCAGGCTATATTTTACTATGTCCTGTACAAAATATAGCTAAATGTACTCACTAAAAAAAATGTAGTTAAACAGTTATGTTATGAAAACTTTGTTAGTACTTTGGCTTGTATATAGCTAGAGAAAGGAAATCTAGACTTCTGGCTGGAACATCTACCTCAACCCACAGAGTCACTGGGGTTGGAAGAGACCTCTGGAGATCCTCCAGGCCAGCCTTCTCTTAATGCATGTTCCCTAGAGTAGGTTGCACAGGAAGTAATTGAGGTGGGTTTTCAATACCTCCAGAGGAGACTCCACAAACTCTCTAGGCAGCTTACTCCAGTACTCTGTCACCTTCAAGGTGAAAAAAAAAAAAGGTTTATTCTAATGTTCATGGTTTGTTTTTTGTGTTCCAGTTTGTCCCCATTGCCTCTTGTTCTCTTGCTGGCCACCGCTGAAAAGAATCTGACGCCATTTTCATGGCTCCAGCCCTGTAGGTATTTGTAGGCATTGATGATAAGATTCCCCTCAGTCTTCTCTTTCCCAGGCTGAACAACCCTAGGACTGTCAGCCTTTCCTCATAAGGGAGATGCTCCAGGCCAAAAATCAATCCTCTGATTCTCTCTAGAAGTTCTCCATCTTTCCTGAACTGGGTAACCCAGAACTGGACATAATAATTGAGATGTGGCCCCATCAGGGCAGAGTAGATGGGGAGGATAACCTCCCTCAACCTGATGGTCACTCTCTTTTTAATGCACCCCAGAATACCATGGGCCTTCCTGGCCACACAGGCATGTCTCATGGCGATCCTGTTGTCCACCAAGACACCCACGTCCTTCTCCACAGTACTTCTTTCCAGCAGCTCAGTAACTAACCTGTATGCAGTTATTTCTCTCCAGGTGTCAGATTCTTCACTTGCCTCTGTTGAACCTTACAAGGTTCCTCTCCGCCCAGCTTTCCAGCCTGTTTAGGTCTCCCTAAACAGCAGCACAGCCTTCTAGTGTGTCAGCCACTCTTCCCAGTTTCATATAATTGTCAAACTTGCTGAGAGTGTATTCTGTCCCCTCATCCAGGCCATGGATGAAGATACTAAGCAAGACCAGAATTAGCACTGACCATTAGTGAGCACCTCTAGGCCTTCAACTAGACTCAGTTCTGCTGATCTCAACCCTCTGTGCTCTGTCAGACAGAGGGTTCTCAATCCACCTCAGCCAGTTTTCAGTCCACCATACAGTGATATTCAGACTTATTTCATAATGCTTGGAATGCTTATATACTTAAGAATATGTTGATCTAGATGATTATAAGAATTCCATCCACTTCTTCATTTCCTGATTTAGCAAGATTATTACGCTTTGGGTGGTGGTGTTGTTTGTTTGTTCTGTAACTCATTTCAATTTTTGTGACTTTTCTTTCCACAAAGAAAATAAGGTAAGATAAACATCAAGTATTAGCTGCTGTCTTTACATACACTCAATGAAGTCATAAAGATACAGACTGAAATTCATCATGCGTTATACCTGGGAAGGATATTCGGAGGACCAATTTGAATCCAGTATGAAAAAAACATGTTAGTGGTGCTGAGATTTTTCTGTGATCCACTAACAGGACAAGGACTGAGACCAGGTCTTTTATTTCTTCCTTTCTAACTCGCTGTGCCAATATCACACTATTTGACTGCAGCTGGTACTTTATAATTTTCAACCACCACCCACTTCACTGTAGTAAAATTCTTTATTTTAAGAAGATTTATTATTATTGCTCTTATTATCTCATTAAAAATACAGTTTGTAAAATCTATGAAATTGCAAGATTTTTCCCTGGCTCTCCAGAATTACATGTTCATGAGGCAATCCTTGTATGACCATTTTCATTCACACTTTCTCTGTAATGCTGCAGCTCTTGTTTTGACCATTTCTGTAACAGATGACTTCTCAAAAAAGTCAGATCAAGTAACAAAACCTATTATCCTTCGGTTTCTGTATCTTTTGAATAGTTCTTACTTATACTTTGTCAACTTCCATCTTTCCATCAGAACATACTGTACTCTGGCTTGGGGGCACACAGGGAACATCTGCACACTGGGGCCAAAGCATGTGTACAAACATAAGACACTGTTAAGTCATCCTCTGAGTTCTGAATGCCATTAATAAAAGCTGTTTTCTTCCATCAGTGATCAAAGCTTCCATTAAGACTAAATAACTTGTGTAAAATTGAACAAACTCACAATCCAAAGCCTCAGAGAAAACCGCCAAAGCACATGCTCACCACCACTTTTCAGAATGTTTCTCATTGACTGATTTCAGCACAGACCTATGGATATATCAAATCTGATATGATTGTACTGCAACTGGGGCTTAAAATAAGTAAATAGGCACATGCAGGACAACTTGCCTCTCACACTCATATCAGTGCAGATTAAGACTTATACTGGATTAATTTTTTCTGACAAATAGTAGAAGCTGTACAAGTTTCTAGGAAACTAAAGGTTCTCAGGAGACTATAAGTATTTCTAAATTCTAAGTTTAAAGCTTTTCTTCTTTAACTTAAACTGTAGTAAAATATAGTTTTCATGACACTCACTGTAAAGGGATGATCCTCTTAAAAAAGTAAGTTTTTTAAAAAAGTGCCACTTACCAGGAAATCATACAGTATTTATGTTGTGAATTGTTAATATGCAGGACTGATTTTCTACTCACATTATACACCCACTTTACCTTGTACACTTGAGAAACCTTCAGCCCTATTATAACTATTTACCGGTATCACTGACAGCCAAAACTAACTGATGCAACCTGGTGATCCAGCATCTTCTAATAACAAAAGTTTTCCCATGCTTTAAAGGTTTGCTTCTTAATTTCCTTTTGTCTGTGTAAAAAGAGTAGAACTTTATTTTCTGTGCTTAGTTTTCCTTGAGAGGATCCTTAAGGGTTAAATAATCCCACAAACCATAGCACAAAATGATTAACAGTGTTTAAAAGCTGGTAAAATCCACACCCTCGTGATTTCATTTTCTTTGCTATTTATTTTTTCTATGTTAGACAGATCGACAGCTATTCAGATTATATAAGTAGATATCTGATGTCTAGGAGGAAAAGAGGGAGAAAGAAAGAAATGGAAAAAGAGAGATCGGTTTGATCAAGAGGACATGAAACACTGATTTCAAAGGTTGGGAAATTTAACTTTAGTAACTTTACTATTAGATACCTATGTAGACTGGATGGATTAAGGTCATTACTGTTGATTAAGCAGTTTAGGGAAAAAATGCAGGCACAGGAAAACAATTTTAGAGACCTTTTCTTTGATTAGAAAATTGAAGATCTGAGATACATTTCAAGATCCCAGATAGTTTTTTGCCAAATTAAGTGCCTATTGAACATTGTCATCGCACATATAAGTCACTGGGAAAAAGCGTGAGTGAAGTAATAAGAGTGAGTTATGTCTTGCCAGGTCTATAAGGAGAGAAAGGATATTGCCAGGCCATCACTATTAACAAGTTCTCAGACCTTTCATGCATGCTGTGAAGGACTAAGTCATTGTGTTGAAGTTGCAGTGCATTTCCTTCCCAAACCTGAGACAGGAAACAGAAGCACAAGGGAACAAAAGCAGCAGCAGAAGTCCAGAGACAGTTCCATTACAATCACATGTGACTCTGCAAAATATTTCCCTTCTCTTCCTCCATAAAAATACCTACATTAAACAGAGATAAGAAGCTGTTCAAGAAGGAGAACTTCAGTCTTTCATGGATTTGCCTTTTTTTTTTTTTACTTTATATTCAAACTTTTGACACGCGACTGGTATTACTTATCCTTGCCAGCAAAAAGCTGGAAGTGCTTGGCTAGTCAACCAGGAAAGACTGGTAGACTACAAAAAAAAAAAAAAAAAAAAAAAAAGGCACTCCTGCCCTCTGGATTCCCTCCCTCTGATTTTAAATGGGATTCAACAGAGTTATTGCTTAAAAATATAGTTTTTAAAATTGCTTCTTTCCCTCTTTTCCCTGAGCAAAACATTTGTGCTCATTTTTTCCTGGAAGGATATCTGCCCTGCTATGGCAACTGAATCAAGATTAATAAGTCAGCGTTATTGCTAAACTGAAGGCACTAAAAGAATATTTGCACTCCAAGTCTCCACTGACTCCAGTAGGCTTTGTACTGAGATCTCTAGGGGAAATATAATATGAGACTAAACAGGTTTTCCAGTAATCACAGTAATTCATTCTTCCTAGTGCAACAAGACACATCAAAGATCATTATTAACCAAGAAACCTTTTAGATTACTAAATATGTTTTCTCACAATTAAATGCATTGAAGATGCATTTTAATCTTTTAAACCTTTTTAAATCATTTTAAACCTTGATGATTCTATGATTCTAATCGCTCCCCTCAGCATTAAACACTGAAGCAAACAAAAAAATAATTTACACTTCCACCAAAATGGTTAAATGCTGAAAGTTATGAAGGACCTTTCCATACTAGAATTGGCAGTGTTACCTCTGGGCTAATGCATACAGTAAAGTAAATTAAAAGAGGCTACAGAGGCAAAGTAGAAGTAGAGCTTGCTCTGACTGAGTCAATGGCAAAAATCCTTAGCACTACAATAAGACAAGAACAAGACCCAACAGCATAAATTTACTGCAAAGCCAGGAGACATTTTAAAACATAAGTAATGAAGAACAGCAAAATAATGATGAATACTAGAAAATTAGATATCACACTTATTAGCATATAATTTTCCAAATATGCATTTAAATTTGCTTTTACGATTAATATACAAGTTATTAATACAAAGAAAGAACCTATTTTCTTAGTCCACTTGTTTTTTCCTCACAATATACATGAAGCATAAATGCATTCATATTTGTATATATCTGTACCATGTGTATCTGCAAAGAGAGAAGGACAATAGTAACATGGGCAGGAAATAGAAAATGTTCCATTTTCCAAACTTATCCTTGCCTCCAAATCATTACAATGCCAGATTCTATCAGGAACGCTTCTTTAAAAAAAAAAAAAAAAGAGAGAATTTCAGTTCCAGATGGAGTCTACAGTGATGTTACAAAGATAATATAAGGAAGAGAAAGTGGAAACAGATGTGTCGTTTTTGCAGAGATGGATTACATTAGCGTAAAACTCTCAAAATGTTATGCGAGTTGTGACATCTGCAGCAATAAGTTCAAACCTGTGCAGATCTTTCCCCTTCCCCCTATAGATTTCCTGGTTTGAATGGCCACTTCTAACTTTTCAGCTTCACAGATTGTAAGTGATCCTCTAGCCCAATCCTTCAAAGACTATAGACTTTCTAGAATTAATTCTTAGAATCACAGCATCATTAAAGTTGGAAAAGACCTCTACAGTGCTATAATGGGATGATAATAACAGGGTGGCAAAGTCTTTGGCCACAGCAAATGAGAATGAGCCCCAAAGCAACAGCCACACATACAGAAATAAAGAAAAAGAGCTACTTACCTTTAGAAGGCACCAGGTAGGTAGGGATCTCTGACAAAAGATTCCCTCACCTCCACTGCCAATCCTTAAGTGAGGTCTGGGTAGGGGTGGATCCTGGCTACACCTGTTCCAGTCACCCAAGTTCATTGCATGCACCTGAGCTCTGCTGGGTCGGCCCTCTCTTCTCACCAGGTGCTCAATCACTGTTTCAGGCCGTGACTTACCATTTCTGCTACAGCTTCTAAGATCATCTAGTCCAACCATCCACTTACCACCAATATTGTTCACCAAATCATATCCCATGTCTCGAAACATGCTTGGCTTGAATTGCACCAGCTGACAACAAATGATGCTACTTGCTATCTGTACTCATGTTTTTTTTTTCTGCTAGATTGAAATTCTGCCTATTCCAAAGCTTCTTTTCTCCACATATGTGATATTTGGGTGCAACTCTTCTCTGCAATATACTAGATGCCTCCCAAAGGCTTTCACTATAAAATCCATAGGCACAAGGTCCTTAGGGCTGACACCCTGTTCTTGAATCTGCAGGCCTTGCACATTTGAGAAGGGCCATCTTCTGAACCCACTCAAAGGATTACCACTGTTTTTTTTCAGTCATCATCTTCTCTGTTGTAGTGTTGTCATTTAGATAAATTACCTTCCATTTAATCACATGAATATATATATATTTGCATCAATACTCCAAGCCTTTTTGCATGGACATCTCAATACTCTGTCTCAGTACTTTCTGAAAATCTCATCAAACATTTTATTTTTTCATATTAGTAACTAAAATGTTACCAATGTATAGGCAAAGAGCCACTCTTCCTCTGAAAGCTGTTCTCCTATTGTCAGCACCCTGAGATGCTTACAGTTCAAAACCCGTTACTGAGTTTTTAATATATATCATATCACTGATTGTCCCTTTTAACTCTTGACCAGAATGCAAAATGTCAGATGCTTTGGTGCCATTGTCTGTAGCAATAGAATCTATCTCCATTTTTTTAAAAATTAGGTATCAAATCTGTTTTCTGGATTGACTGATGCTGAAGACATCCTCTTCATTTCTCACACAGAAGTTGTTCAGCATCCTCCCATGATTCCTCCAGCCATTGGAAACATGGTCTTGTTTTTTAAAAATATTGGTACTGGCATAATTTTTCTCCCAGTTCTAGATAAGAATACGTTTAGATGACAGTTTATCAAGCATAGGTTTATCAAGAAAAACAAGCGCTCAATGTCTTTAAACGTTGGATAGCTGGTGTATCTCTTAGTTCTTTTTCTGTTCTCGGGACACAAATATTTACTGAGCAATTCTACTCCTTTTTATGATTATAGACAATTCTCTGAATTTCTTTTAATGATGGACCAATATAAGACTTGGATTTCTTCTCAATATTTTTTTTTAAACTTCCTTCTGACACTCTAGAAGTTACCCAGAGTTCTCTCTGTGCATTGTTCTTCTCTTTCTTAACAAGTAAGAAGTCCTATCTACCTATTAAATTTCCCTTTCTTTCATTGTATATAAAGGTACATTTTCCTGTTTCTTTTTTTTGTTTGTTTGTTTGTTCTGTTTGTTTAATGACTGCTTTCACTATTTTTTTTCAAGTAAAAGTTTGGTTGTTTTTATTATTATTATTATTAGTTTGTTCATTTTCTTCTAGCTGTTTTGTGTCTTTTTTTTTTTTTTTAACTAATATGGCATCTATTCTATAATCTATCAATTATGGCTTTTGGGGTATTTGATAAAATACTCCTAAAGCAGCTCCCAGTTATCATTCACAATTTTCTTTTAAAATATTTTCTCCCATACTATTCAGCTCTTAACTTTTTTCAGCTTTATCAAGCTGTTCTTTCAAAACACCAATACAAGGTGGGGGAGGGGGGTGAATAAATTTTTGCTACTTTGAAAACTTTTGCTTTCTCATATCTAATATAATATTATTGAAGAAATATAGCTAAACATCAGTAATAGTATTAACAGTGGTTTGAATTTCCCTTTTATCTATTGAGGACTTAATGTTCTGGAAGTAGAATTTTTGGAATAAAGAAATAGAAAAAAAAAAAAAAAAACTACCACTTTAATAATATTGAAAATAGCCACTTAAGTCATTTAAAGATTCAGTCATCAAGTTCTGTACTATTACTTGGTGTTTCAATATTCTTACCATGAGAGTGAAATTAAAAACAGATTTTGATTTGTAATTTGTTACCAGATAAACAGATTAATCTTCTTCCTGAAAGATTGATTAGGTCTTGACTTTTAACAGATGTTTGGTGGTAAGTCAGTCAGGCTTTTCAGTAGACCAATTGACCTCTATGGGAACTGGTGGGGAAAAGGTCTTGAGAGAGCACCATTAAATCAGTTTATCTATCCAAAGGCAATAAAGTTTTTATATTCTAAAATAAAATAAATTAAAATATTCATTTTCATATGCACTGTGTACTGGAATACATTTGATCAACAGATCAAAAGTCAAGTTGCATCATCAAGATGAGTTGGGTAATGTTTCACTTTTTCACTACATTTTTCACTACATTTGGACTACATTTGGACATCTTTTTTTAAAAAATAAATTATTCAGTTGTAAATTTTTATATCAATTTGTTAATGGAGCGAAAAATAAGAAACAGACAAAGAAAAACATTTTCCTTTATGCTCTTGGTGAGTGTTTAATACACTAGAAACTGATTTTCCTTGCTGACTCTCTGGAACAGGCATAGAAATTTCTCCCAAGTGTTGCATAATTCAATTATGGGCTTTGTTTAATGATTCAGAGAACAGTTTAGATCATTTTTCCAATGAGCTCCTTAATGAAATAATCACTATTCTCTTCTTAACAGGATTAAAAGATATGCAGTAACTGACAAGAATTACAAGAGAATTAGTTGAAGAAATCACATGAAGAGATCTAGTATGGAATAGGTAAAAATACTTTGAATACCAAGATCTATTTCCTTGCTATTTTGAGAGGTGCTTCTGAATCTATTGATGGTGAATTGAAAGACTATCAAGATTATACTGCCAAACTGTTTATAAATAAGTTCAAAGGGATGAGAGATTGTTACCTATCAGAGATTTGCTAAAGCAAGTAATCTTCAGATATACAGATGTACCAAAAAACACTTCCAGACAACTTTTAGATGTGTGACATGTTTTGTCAGTGCCTGGTCAGTAATAATGCTCATTAGAGAATGAGGGCAGCTACGGGAGGCAGTGCCTTTGTCTGCGCTGTAAGCACAAATATGTTAGTTGTTCACTGGCAAATATATTGAGACATCAACAACTTTTTGCTGAATGTTGCTAGTCAAGGACTATTTCAGGAGTTAGAACAGACATTCTGATAAGTCACTTCCATTTTGTGTACCATAAGAAAGGCACAGAGTTGCTCAAAGTAATTAGCCTTCATTTCACTGATCACGGCAAGAACTGAATGAATTCAATAGTAAGCAGAAATGGTCAAATAACTGCTTTTCTCTGCTTGATGGCCAGCAAAGAAAACAAAACAAGGTAGAGTGGTTAGAGAGAAAAATGTTCTAGTTCATTAAAAAAAACCAAGGTTTTACAAAGAAGATATCACAAACTGAAAGTTAAGTTTCATTTTGAGAGACAATCTAATTCCAAATGTTTGTAGTAAGAATCTAAGAAAGAAAAGCTAGGTTCAAGGAGAATAGTTAACCTTTACCACTGATAGCTCAACAATTAAAATAATCCCCATACCTGTTAGGAATTTGGTTTCGTTTATTAAAAAGTTGTAAGTCTACCTCACTTTATTCCTTCATAAATGACTGCTCAGCCAAGCTGTAAACGCTCAATCTCTCACAGATTTTCTTTATTTCGTATTAAAACATGAAGTAATAATTCACGATAATCACAGAGTGGAAATCTGTTTTCCTATTTCCTAAGGTGAGGGATCTAATTATCAGGCTGTAAAATCTTTTTTCTCCAGTTCTCCATAAATACGTAGATGACTTGCACAAAGCAATACATCTACAAAAGAGCATAGCCTGTATCAGGATACTTAAAGAAGATGACTACAACATTCTGTATTATGTCCATTCTGTACATATAACATTGTTAAAATGCTTTTTGGTTGAAAAGTGTGTGGGATCCAAATCTCCCACTTTCTGAAAAAGTCCTTTGGCTACAAACTACTATTTAAAAGACTACTTAACCCAGTAAAAAAAGAAAATGAACCTCAACCAAGCTGAATATAGAAGAAAGATTTGAAGAAATATTAACAGAGGTGAAAATAAACAAAAATGAAACCAGTAAGATATAGGAAACCATTCAATCAATCACATTTTCAGCATTCAGACCAAAATAACAAGTAAAAATCCTTTTTAAATTAAAAAATCTATTAAGAAAATGCTTTTCTTGAGGGAATGCTGTGATATGGTAAAACATTTTATTTTATTTCCCTTGGAAGTGAAGTTGTTTCTTCTTTTTTTTTTTCTTCCGTAAATAAAAGCACTATCAAAAGATGTTAAAGTTTTCCTATTAATTTGCAAGCCCCCCTCAGCCTCCCCTTTATTTTCACTGATGTGAATGGCAAAACTGGGACCATTATTGTACAGGAATTTCATCCATGATTTTACCAAAAGAACAAGCAAAAGGAATGTTTCCATCTGATCAGGACACTACGCATTAAGAAGGTATAAGAAGAGAGGGGAAAATAATGCAGACTGAAAAATAAAACAGACTGAAAAAGTTTAATTAGAAGATCCTAAAGGACTGCGCCGGTTCTGCTTCTATTCAAAACTGGCTCTGGTGTAAATCTGAAGCTGACATGCATGGAGTAATAATGACTGGAGAAAATAGAGAGCAAATGCTCTTCTAATTTCATTTTAATTTATGAATTGTTACATGAGTCAACTGGCTCTCAAAGAAATTAGGCAGCGGGAGAGATTTCAGAGAAGTAGCAACTCATCTGAATGACAACAGTTTTTCAGAACAAAGTGGAAAATCTATTTTGTTTACCAAGACTCAGCTGTTTGAAAGTGGCAGAATATATCTGCAAGAAAAAAACTGCTATGCTGAACATAGTTAGGAGACTGAAGCTCTGCAACTGAAAAAGACTCTTATTAAATGGATAAGACATATAGGAGATCTCTTTCCTTTGCTGGTAATGGGCACAGACAGCGATGCAGTGTCAGAGCTGCCCCTTCCCCGTGCTAGTGACAGTAGTGATGCTGCTGATGAAGACGAGATTTCTTTGGATGCACACAGTATCCAAAAAACAAATAGGAAGGGACAGCAGCAATGAGTTTTTTTAATAACCACAGGAACGCTAAGGAGGTTGTCAGGGAAAACAGAGAGCCACGGGGAGACAGGATGCACTGAAGGCTGAAGTTGATGTCTTGAATTCCTGGAGTCAAGGGCAAAACCTCTCCTGGCATCTGCAGAGCCAGGAGCTCACCCTCAGCGTGCAAAGCACAAAGGGGTGAGCTGTGCTCACATCGAGCTGACTGCAGAGCTCAGCCAGGCAAGTTCAGCTGCTCATAACAAAAACTGTTCTCTTGAGATATTTTGATTTCTGAGAGGCACAGACATTTGCCCCAGTCCTGTTTCCTTAAAAACAGCAAGTGCAAAACTTTATACAGGAGGCAACTCATTTCCACATCAGAAGGAATTCCATCAAGAAATCATTACTCCCCATAAACCTTACATGATCATTTAAAAGTAAATCTTCTTATTGTCTACTAATAGCAAGGTAAATGAAACATAAAATGACCATGAGAAAGAAGTTTCTGAGCTCGATATGACAGCATGCTAATTTGTGACAGCAGTTACTTCTCCCTAAGCTGAATTTCAGAGCACGGCAGAGGTATGTCAGTCCTAGTATGTCAAGGGAGTTACTGTGGAAAACCTCCCTATGTACCCAGAGACCAATATGAGTGAGGGTCTTCCTATGTTCTATTACAAGTAATGTATCTGTAGCCAGCCTTTGTCAGAATGCACATATTCATCATCCAGTTTTACTGAGTAACTGGAGTAACATTGCCACTGAAAAAAAAGACTTGTGAGATGGCTTTTAGGAACACCAGCAATCCAGAAAAGAATTAGCCGAGATGAAAATTTAAGTCCAGGTTTTCAAAAGCTTCTTCCATCTCTACTCATTTTCCTTTGTTGAAAAGTGACAGTGATTGATGTCTTCTCCCACCCAAAGTATGCCGCGGTTATTGCTCCTTATGGTTAGAATTAAGCTAACAGCCCAGCTCAAACACTCACCCATCTAGATGAAGTATTTATTAGCCACGAATCCCTCTGTTCTTACACCACCTCAAAGTTCTTGTGTACGTCACTGAGAAAAACAAAGGGAAGGACTTTGGCGTTCAGTCAGAGGACTCCAGCACCAAACCCTCTAATAAGGCAGGCAGGCATGGAACGACTCTGAGGGAACAGATGTTTAAACCATATAAAGCTGCAAAAGAAAATAAAGAGCAGCTGAATTACAAAGGAGGGAAGGACACAATGTTTGTCTATGGTTAAACTACTGTAAACTTTGAAATCTGTATTATGGAATCAATTATAAAACCCATAAATTTGCTTTTAAAGTAATAGTCATAAGATTTTTACTTCACCATTATTTATGGTATAATGAGAAGGTATGATACTAGAATACCACAAAGTAAATAGATGGATTTCATTAAAATTGTCCTGATAAAGAGTAAAATTGAAGAAAAAAGGAAATAACAATTTTTATTTCATGCCAATTTATTTTCATAGAGTGATTTGTGCTGCAAAAACCAAGGAAGAAGAAAAGATGGGGAAAACTTTTCCCTTCCTCCCATAGCTTAAGTAGAGTTTTTAAATGGCATTTGAAGTGCGGAAATGACCTACTTCCAATTGCTTCTATATTAAGAATCTGGCCACATATTCAATACTTGCCTGAAGAATCAAAGCAACATACAAATTCAGATCAGGATTGATTTGTCAACACATTGGTTAAATAGTAAATTTATTGCTGAGCATGTGCTGTAAAACTGAGTACTTGAAACTCTGCCCCAGAAGGGTCCTTCAGGGACATACCTCCTGGCTTGCTCCCTCCTGTTCTCCCTTCCTCTCTCCTTTCTGACGGCTGTAACAGGAAAGCAAAAATCACGCAGAGATTATGGCTTTGAGCCCCTCTTAAAGGTCATACCTACGCTTGAAAGGGGCTACCATCGAGGTCTGCTCAAAGTAGAACCAGGACTGCTGTGGGTATCATACTTTCACAGGATACCCATTCCCCCCTGAACTACAGGAGCCCCGGAAGCTCACCCACCCACTGCCCCAGAACTGCTCCTGCCAGAACGATTTCTCACAAGATGAAGACTACTATGACCAGAGCAAAAAAGGCTGCACTATTTTATGGATTCCGTTTCAAAAGAAACATAGAACTGTGGAATGGTTTGTGTTGGACGAGTCCTTAAATATAATCTCCATCTCTCCTGCCGTGGGAAGGAATGCCTCTCACTGGACTGCCTGAAGCCCCATCCAGCCTGGCCTTGAATACCTCCATAGATAATGCCTTCACAGCTTCCCTGGGCATCAGCGGATGAAGAATTCCCAGTGATGAGCCTTTTCCCACCACTGGGAAAACAAAACCGCATGAGCGCCAGTGCAGGGCTTGCATTAGGAAGGCTGCTCTCCTTTCCCCTTTCCCAAAAACACTACGTGGTGCTTTACCCACCTTATATTATGAGACAGAAGATATGTCACCCAGCAGCAGCCACCCCATGCAGAGTGCAAACAGGAAATGAATGAACCATCCACCTTGCATATGATTGTCTCACTGTGTAGAGACACAACTAGGAAACAGGCCCTCCCAGACTAATAAATTTAGTCTTGTATTGTAGTTATGGACATGATAAAATCTGTAGCTACAGTACATACAGAAGGTTCTGCCCCACATTCCATGTCTTTAGTTTCCATCTCAAATGGCCCTACTGGATCTGAGGTAACACTTATCTGCATCTTAAGCAGCGTTTCTCTCCTGCTGCTATTGACTGCCCTAAGCACACTAGCGTTTTCCATCTTCCAGCCTACACCCAACACAACTGAAGGTAAGAAGCCAGAGCTGGGTGCAAATTTCCAGCTAAGTGCTCAACCAGCGTTGGGTTCACAAAGCTTCACAAAAAAACACCTCTTCTGTTTTGTTTTAGGCCATACTTACAGTTTTCAATGGCAGATTATAGAAGTAGCCCTCTAGTCTACTTTCATAATTTGAGCTATTTTCCATTTTCTTCTTGCCTACAGATGTACTTCTGGCTTATGGTTTCTGCATCTGAGCCTTTGCATTTTATTTTAATATACATTATCACATCGGAGACCCGGAGACACTTGTCCACCTTTGCAGCACAGTCTTCCAATTCTTGCCCACATTAATAGTATTTACCGAATCTGTGTCATCTGTTCATTTCTTAATAGCCTCTGATGTGTTGATGTTGTTCTGACACCCACAGCCCAATGCAAGATGAAGTCTGCAAACAAATCAAATCTCTCTAAATACCTGCAAAAAGAAATATTTTCAATTGCAGCTTTTCATTATGAAACAGTGTCCATTGGTGTGCATGTGCTTTTCAGATGTGTGCCTGTGTGCACAGAATATGAACAGTAAAAGTGTGGCCTTTAACACTGCCCAAGCATGTTGGCAATTTCACACTCCCGACTATTAAGATAGTGGTCTTAGAAGCTGAATTTTCTTTGGGATGAAATGTTCTCAGACAGACTGTAAATTCAAATTATGGAGCAACTTTGATGTTCCCATTTCATGTTCCTCATTCTAATGGTCTAAACTGCTGATGTTGATTTATTAGGAGTTGAACAATCACTGCAAGAAAAGAAGAGCCATGAAGTCCTTTTCATGCAATTATTTTTAAATTTCCAGGCCTTCTGATCACCACTGCCTAACAGTGACACCTTCTGGAAAGAGCTAGGAGTGAAGAAGTTGACTGCTCAGAATAGTGTGTAGAATGGGGCATGAGATGGCTTTGGAGCACATGTTTTGATCAGGATTTGAATGTTAAAATACCTGTGCAGAGCACTATCATGGCCACACTGTGGTTTCAACTCTCCTTATGGCTCATGGCTTAACAGCTTTTGGCTTACAGCTTTAGAATTCTTTAAGAAAAAGAATCTACCAGAATAAATTCTCCTGTCTATATTCATTTTACTCCATAAGGGAATACTCAAATGTAGGGTGGCAGTATCACATCTAAGCAGTTGCTTAGAGTCTCGCAGAGTTAAAAGTGAACAAATAAATAGAAATAGAAATAAATAGAAAAAAAAATTGTAATGGATAAAATATTCTTCACTTTCAAATCCTCTTGGAATATTTCTGTAATTTGAAAGGGGCACATGTTAATGCTAAAAGCTTTAACTAAAACTATTTATTCTTTAAAAGAGAATAATGATTTAAGTATATAGACTTGCAGATTGGGTAAGTAGGCAAAAAGGAGAAACAGTCCTCAAAGTCTCTTAGAGGAGCAAAGCAGGAGATATAAAAACACATTTTCCTTTTCTAGACAGTAGTTCAGCTGCTGACAATCCACTGCTGTGGCACAGCTTCCAGTTTCATCTGATGCTCCCTCAGTGTTAACTCAGAAGAAAGTTGCACTTCAGGCCACTCACAATAAACTGATACAAGAATGGCTGTGTCTCCCTAAACTTACAGACAAAACTTACAAGCAAGAAGGGCTTTGAGATTGGTTGCTATTCAAGCAAATAAAAGTTTAGCAAGTAAGGTCTGGTATCCAGGGATAGTAATATTCTGTTTGCAGTGCTGCTCTGAAGATTGCTTTGGCGAGAAAAGTGTAGGAACAAAAATGATGCATTACAAAAGGCAGAAATCTCACTGAAAGCTGAGTCCTAGGCCTACCCCACCCCTCTCCCAAAGACTGAAACACAGTGATTTTTCACATTCTCAGAAGTGACATAACAAATAGGAACTCCAAAATGTCTCAACATCCTTACCATTGTTGTCACTGGTGACACCAGTGCCATGAGCCTCTGTGCGTTTGTATAACAGTACTAGCTATAAATTTCCAGCTTGCTTGTTAATATACGTAAGCATGAAATCAGCACAGCTATACTGATTTAAAACAGATGAAGAACTGACCTTTAGTTTGGACACAAAATCATGTAAGAGAGGAAACTGTATTATATGGAAAATAGCCATTACAACTATCAGAACAGAACGTTAGTCAAGTGAACTCAGCTATATTTGTAGGATATGGATCTTATGCTCAAATCCACCAAATTGGCTGGCACTCACACAGACCAGAGCACAACATGCTAAGTGTTGAACCTCTGAGAAATGTGGCAGGCTGGCTGTACAGTGTGACAAATGCTGACTTGCTCCATCACCTAAGCACTGTGCCCAGATATATGTCATGGAGACATCCTTGATTTCTAAACTCCAGAGTCATTCAAGCTGCGCAGTTGGCCTATCTGGTGTTACCCAACATAGAGCCAGCATGTGGCTTAAGCTTGCATTTGGTTTCAAGAAACTGAAAGTCATCCTAGTGCTAACTGTAAGAGAGACTTCAACCTTCAAGAGTCTGCCAAACTTTGAATCTTCAAGAGTCCCATCCCATTCAAGAGTCCAAATCCTGTTATCCTCTGTTTATTGGTAGTTCATGTTTCTGATTCCATCTGAAAGAGGACTCTAAGAGTCCCCCAAATAAACACTACTTACATTGCAAAATGGGAGTTTGGGAAACTGCTTTGCTGATACGCTTTCCAGAAGACAAGAAGAGAAAAATCTGTAGAGCAATAAAAAAAATCTCATATAATCATCATTGATCACAAGGTCTAAAAAACATAAAATCTCTCATCTTTGTTTTCAACAAGTAGATCTCCTTTAGCTAGGTCTTACAGTCTCATCTGAAGGTGAGGTATTCAGGTGACAGATCGGAAAATGATGGGTCCAAAATACCAGGTACTGTAGGATTTGCAGTAAAGCAAATAGCAGGCAATGTGGATTTTATTTCTTTGTGAATATAAAATCTGACTTCAATGCACTTAAATCTGTGCCCTCTTGTAGCTGCTCACTGTGCGGGAGGTCACAAGGTTGGGTTTAATACATGTATTATGGAGAATGTGTGATAAAAGGAGCCATATTATATAGTGATGGTAATTCATGGCAGCAAAAAGGGAAAGAGGGAAAACTAACAGAAATGAACTGATACCTGGAAAGAGACTAGGACAGTGATTGAAATGAAGGGGCTTAGGGCTAGAATGCAAGCAGAAAGCAATCTAATTCTATCTTAGAATTAGATTTTCTTCTTCTTCAGATTTATCACAATTTGCTCAGACCAGTTTTGAAGGCTTACTGTAGCTGCCCTCACTGAGGCTCTGGAAACATTACCTCAGTAGACGTGCTGGAGAAAGTGGAAGAAAATGCTTTTGTAAAGAACAGCTGAAAATAGCAACCATAAGATTCTTGAGATCAGCTGAACACTAAACAAAAATTAAGCAAGATACATGGGTTGCACACAGTTTTCCCTGGTAATTATGAGAGTCACATGGCAATAACAAGAAGATATTTCACAGAGATCTAATCCACTGGCCTTGAAATCACAAAATTGAAGAGAGACAGAGGCAGAGACGAGGAGAGAAATAGACAGAGCAACTATTTGGAAAAGGGCACAGTATGCTGGCTGGCATTGCCCAGGAAAGGACAGGGAGCCGTCTGTACCGTATATATAGTTACTGTATCTCATAAAATATTTAAATGCAGGACTTTTTTTCAGTTCAAGAAGTAATCTTCAGAAAGGACTCTTTTACTGTAATAGCAATCCATATTAATTTCCTACAACAATAACAGGAGTCAGTTTGCCAGTTGGTGTTTTGCTTTTACTATAAAGCTTGAAATGGAAACTCTGGCCTGATGAAAACTGTAAAATTCCAGTAAATGGGATTAGTCATCCTTTTGTGTGCCCTAGTTCCAGATATCAAATAACAAGCAGTGACACCCTCAGCTACCAAGTGGAAGCAAACATACTTCAAAAAGGAATAAAAAACCACAGAGAGGATGAGTAACATTTGACATTTTCATCCCCGGAATTTCTGTAAATGCCTCTTTCCCAGAGGAGAAATATCTTCAAAAATATTTGGTCCATTGTGGTATTACTCTTTGATAAAGCGCTGTGAAATCCAGAGGGGGGAACACTTAATGAGAACATTTTAATATTTAGCTTTTTGCAACCTGTGATGATTTAAGCATTTGAAATCAACATTAGTATAGCTGATGACAAAATTGCATGAATTTCAATCTAGCAGCTTCCATAAGGCTGTGGAGAAATAATAGTGTCTCGAGTCTTTTAATTTTACCCCCAGGAGAAGAATTCCATTGAATAAGAACCTATTGATTGCATAAATATTGTATGCTTGTTTGGATAGAATATGAAATGCATCAGCCTGTAGAAAAGATTATTATTTCCTCTTAAGAGCCCAGTGGAAACCTTAAATACCTGCATTCTGCACACCTTGATCACACAGTATATTAAACCAAACCAGCGCTTGTGCAACCCAAAGCAAGGCAGCTGGTTTAAAAAGGCTGCATAAGTAAGTTTCTGGAATAATGGCCAGCTGCTATCTAGAAAAGCACCCGACTTTCATTAGACTTCAGCACACTGAATAGAGCTTAAACAGATTACCAACACAAATGTGTTGCCAAGAACTTTCGTATAATAGGGTTTTATTATTCCGATCCACAGTCAAATTACATGACAGTAAAGTCACATTTTAAAAATATAATTGCAAATTTCACAGTTCGGCTAAGAAAATGAGATCAACTGTAGCAAAACTAAATCTTTGTTAGCGCTTAGTGCTTTTGTTATTCTAACTTCGTGCCACGGATCAGGAGAAAAAAATCCCAATATACTACCTTGCTAGCATCAGTTAAATCCTCATGAAAAATACTGGTAACTCCACAATGCTGGAAACACCCAAATCCCTTTCTCTCCATCCTCAAAGAAAACCACGATCCACAGCAATCCTGCACCTGATGAATGGGGATCTGCCTCCAGAAACTCAGCCCTGGGTGCCTTTCCCTGTTTTTAATTCTGCAGTGACAGGTTACTGCAGCAGAGCATTAAATACTAA
This sequence comes from Gallus gallus, assembly GCF_016699485.2. Lineage (NCBI taxonomy): Eukaryota > Metazoa > Chordata > Aves > Galliformes > Phasianidae > Gallus > Gallus gallus. Next base: position 28,844,027 of record NC_052533.1, read on the forward strand.
AACTACACGTGCACTCCTACTTCCAAATGCGGGCATTTGGAGATAGCCATGGTAAAGACGCCTCAAGTGGACATTTTCTACCTCCATGGCAGCTGGACTGTGGGATCATGCCAGGTATTTCACTCCGCAACATTTGCATATGCAGAGAGAGCAAATCCAAAAGATCTCACAGGAAACTGCAGACAACGTTTGGAGTTCAGCTTTTGCCATTGTCCTCCAAAAACAAAATCCCTTAAGTTTTGTTTCCATCTCAGCAAACTAGGCTGTGAAGTGTTAGAAGATGTGGAAAACAAATATACCGGGATAGGGAATCATGTGTCTGAACCTAAAAAATAATTAGAATTAAAATTTCCACTTTACTTGCTACTTCCTTGCTGTCTCAAGTTGTCTCTTAAAGACTACTAGCACATATTTAAAACAGGCAAACCACAACTTTGCTTTTCCAGTATGTGCCTTAATAAAGGGCTGCCATGGATCTGAACTCTGCACGGCTGACTTTGGCTGTGGATCGATGTGCTGACCGATCATTCAGATCATTCCACTGAGCCAAATCCACCTCTTCTCCTCTCAGAAAGGCACCCTGCCTTCACCACAGGCATAGCCACCAGCTGCACCACATTCTATCAGGAAGGATGAAATGTTACCTTGCCTTTTAATACGAAGAGGAGAATCCACACCATCTAACCAAGTGCTCTGTGGACTTTGGGTTGAAACACATGATATTTATATTAGTTTTAACAGATTTACACCATACAGTTGAACTCTCCAATGAAGTAATAAATCGAACATGGAAAACTAAGGCACCGTTCCAGAAAGTCTTCCTTTCTGGGCTCACAGCACATGCAGAGGAGAGCAGAGGCAGCACACACACACATGCACAAAGCCCAGCAAACCGAAGTGGGGCTGCAGGAGAGCTGGCGGCAGTGCCAGCAGAAAGTCCCACACCATCTCACCACGCTTCCATGCTACAGCTGTCTGCCAACTGTGGAGAAGAGCAGGAACAGGGAAACTTTACAATTGAACAGCACACAGCTTTGATGCAAATAGAGAGAAATGCAGGAAGAAAGAAAATGCATTAGATATATATTGCCCTTTCTACTATTTAATAAGGAAATTAAAGAACTGCAAGAAAATGACACAGCCACTGGCAAACATAAGGTCTCTATACCGGCTGAAAGACAGCAGAGCAGTGTGGAACATGCCATTTGCTAGCTGAAGTAAGGATTGCAGTATAACTCTTCTGCAAATGTCCAAAAGGCTCTCTTTGAATTCTACAAAATTCAAATACACAAAACCCAGAAACTCTGGTATTTAAAGAAAGCAAAGACACACAAAGAGATGACTCAGGAAACCTGAATCAGGGCACAATTAGCAAACCAGGCAAGACTCATTAGTACAGCTCTGTGCCCACAGCGTCTGCTGATGAGATGTATCACCCCTTAAGCTAAAATAAGAGGCACACTGGAAGTGTGGCTTCTGGAAAAGAGTTTCCAGGAAAGCCACACTGGCATGAGCAGCACAGATCACAGAGTCTGACACAGAGCAGACCTACCACAGAATAAAAAGTATTATCAGAGCTTCACGTTCCCTAGGCTGCATGCTAAAAGAAGCCAGTAGGTACGGTGTAGAAGAGAAAACCCTGAGCAGCACGTTGCCACTTTTCTAAACATACTGATATGGGAGACTGAAAATCATATGCTGATGATTTCCTCATTAGAATAGCACATAGCACTATTTGTAGACTAAGTTACTACTCAGCATGTGCATTATGTCCCTAATTTGGCCCTTAATAGGAACATATTGATACGCACTCCACCAGATGGAATGCATTAGACATTAACTATAAAAGTTGTTTTTGTTTTTAGAAGTCTGTGTAACTTCGCACACACACACACACACACACACACAAATCCCACAGACTGTACATTAATCATGTTTACTGATCTCTGGAGAGTATTAGCACACTTTGAAGTTAGCCTACTGTGCCAAGCCTCTGTCAGTTGAAGACATAAATTTCTGTCTTTGCTCCTTGAGTAACTTTTTCTGTCTTCCCCCCCATGCCCCCAAACGAAGCAAGGTTAGATTGGAACTAGATGTGGTTTTATATTGGCCTGTGAGAGCTTGCTAAGATGTGTGAGTGGGCGACTTCACTTTGAAGGTAGATGTTCTAGTACCCAAGCCATCTTTTCCACTCAGTTAACATCTCAAACAAGCATCTTTTTTTGAATCTTTCTGCAACAGAATGAACATTTTTCACAAGCCCAGCTCCACCCACCAGCACACCGTTAGATAACCAAATTTTGAACATAAGGCTGCAAGTTACCTTTACAACACAGTGATTACAAATAAAGCATCTGAGACACCCCCCCCCAATTTGAATTGTAGTGAAAACACACCTCCTTCAACTGAACAGGGATTTTCTGTCTGAACACAAGAAGTAAATGCTCCACTCAGACGAAAACAACTGCGAGAACTCAGCAGAATCAGTCATATAGCATTTCCTTCCTTAAGACACAATGCCATCTAGCAGTGGAAAAGAAGCTATTGTTCAGCCCTCAGCTGGTGTAGGCATGCACAGGCAGAGCATTGGCACAACAGTGGTATCAGGCAGACATAGTTCCTTGCATCTCTCTGCAAATCCTCGTAGGGTGAGGATAACTCCTGGGAGTCTGCCTGAGAATTATTAAGGATGCCATGCATCAAAGGACTTCCTGGAGACCACAGCATAAACACAGATTGATAAAAGCTGCTCAGCAAAGTCAGTCTAAACTACGATTTCTTCTGCTGTTAATACTACCTTCAACAGAGCTACAAGTAAATGTGGTACTACAAAAGTATAATCATGTTCATTCACTCAGAATGCATACAGACAAGAGAGAGACACACAGAGACCTCAATTGTAGCTAGCAAATAAGTCGAAGAAAAGGAAGCAGATTGGATTTTCCTCTCTATAAGGGCCAGGATGGGAAGCTGCTGAAACACTTCTTTCCTTTTTGTAGCTTAGGAACGCATACCAGGCAGGAAGAACTGCACAGGAGTGGCATTGTGGCAAGAATGTGACACAAAAAAGTGCATCCACCCCCTGGAAAGTACAATCTACTCATCTGAACCTGGAAAGTCATTGGTGTGCTTAATTAATCAGCAAGTAAAAGCCTCTGACTATGCAGCCAAACAAATACGGTATTTCTGAGCTGTGTGATTCCATTCTGAGACCTGTGCGATTCCATTCTGAGACCTGTGCTGGCTCTCAGAAAGAGAACAAGTTTGAAAGGCATCTCTCTTTCTCTTCTTGGAGCTGCCTGTTGTGTGCTGCACCTGGAAGTGGTGGGTGCCAAAACTTGACCCCAACTTGGGATCCTCACCATTTTCTTAATTGCTTTTCTTCTACGAGATACCTCGATACAAGAGATTTCAGAAAACTTTTGTTAAAGTCTAAAGAAAAATGCTGCATTAACTTGGAAATTCTGAATAAAGCTTAAATTTTCTATCCCACTCTCTTCAAATACCTACTTACTGTAGGGAACCTGCTTTAGCAGGCGGGTTGGACTCAATGATTGCTTCAAAACCCTGCAGTTCTAAGATTCTGGGAGATTCTAGATTCTCTCTAAACACAGGCATTGACAGGAAAAAATTATATGAAGAGAAAGCTCATAAAACATATTAATATGTTTTATGTGTATATATATTAATATGTGACTGGTCAGTATTACATGGTTGCTTCATGAAAGATCTTCCTGTTGAGAGAAATGCACAGTATTCACAAGGGAATGTTATTAGGATAACTACAAGGCACCTGAACTCTAAATTCCCACTTTGGGGTTTACTATCAGAAATATAACTTGGCAGAAGTATAATTTAGTGCATTAAATGGCAGAAGCTTGAACAAGTAGCCATCAGCACACTTACTGCTGCGCCAGAATGAGATCTCTCTCCCTATTCTCAACATGCCCAGAGTGCACAAGCTCTCTCACTCACAATGCAGTGTGAATGACGGCAAAACATCAGAGATCCTTTTGATGGCTTTAGAATTTGTTTCTATTCTGAATGGGTTAGATGTGTTAGGCTGTGACACAATTCACAGTCAGTTTTCTGATGAATATGAAATGGCTGCTCTCCTGGGCTGGGAAAGGATGTTACTTAAAGGGCCCCATTATTCACCAACACTTTTTTCCCTTTAAACTGTGCAAGTTTTTGACCTTGGGGGTCAACAATAAACTGTGCATCTGTTGTTGGTTGGTCTTCCTGAGGACTCACGTCTAAACACTTGGGCTGACGTTTCCCTAATTGCATTTCCTTTTTTGAACAATTTACCATGGTCCCATTCAAGAAGGGGCTCACTCAAACCGGAAGTGCTTCTTAAGGAATCCTGAGATGAAGGCTGCTCCATTATTTCAGGCTGGAATGGACCTGCTAAGCAGAGCAGTCACGGTGGGATCTGCTGTAGGGTACCTGCTTTAGTAGGGGGTTGGACTCCACGATCTCTAATGGTCCCTTTAAACCGTACAATTCTGTGATTCTGTGATCTTCATATCCCTATAAAATTAACAAAGGGGATCCATTTGGAGCAAAAGAAAAATAAATAATATACAACTAAATCAGAGCCATTTCACAACACAGCTTACTCGACATGTGCTGGGTCACAAGCCTACCAATTCTCTCTTTGTTTCCTCTTGACCACGGGCAAGAGCATATGATAACATAGCTTATGAACAAGGGTATACAAAGAGGAATGACAAAAATTCCTACCAAAATCAACAAAACTGCAAGAAAGAAAGAAAATTATTTACTAAATCATTCAGCGGAGAATAAAACAGTAACAAAAAATTATCTCTCCTCACTAAAGACCAATAAATACACCAGAGCAGGAACCAAGCAGTGTGATGCAGAGTTATTGATGGTAAGTGTTCTTGTTTCCAGCAACTATTTTGATCTTAAATGTGTGTTTCAGATGGCTTAAATGGTAAAAGAAAGGGGAAAAAAGATTAAAAAAAAAAAAAACCCTGCCAAATACAAACAAGCAATTGTTTTTCCTTGCTTTTTCAATTGCATTCACTCAGGCTGTGAAGCACAAGTAAGGCAAAACACTGAATATTCTGTATATTCCTTCTGCCTTTAAGATAATGTTTTGCAGTGGCTGCAGCGCACAGCTCTGAAAAGTAATAGCATCAGGCTGTGATGGAGAAACTCAGTTTCTATTTAACCCACCAGCTGAGCATGCCGTTAGTAGTCAAGACAGTGTCTGAAGTTGACTATTTTAGAACCAGTCCTTCTAGGAACAGAACATCCCCACAAATCACCAAGGGGATGGTGGATTCAACATGTGGGCTTACATTTCAAATCAAGTCTGAATTTTCAAACTTCCTTTTCCTTGGTAAAAGCAAGCAAACAAACAAGTAAACAAAACCCAGCTTTCTTTGATTTCCTGTTATCATATCCCTAAAACCTGGCATTGAAAATGTCATTCAGGATCAGCATTACAAACACGTGCTATTCTTGGGCAAATGCGAGAGTACTCGGTCTCATACACCAGGTGGCACTGTTAGTCCGTCCTCCATTTGCTAATAAAATCAACACCCAACGGCATTGACTCCTTGTCTGCCTGAAAAGCTGTGTTACGTTATGAAGCCTTTATGAAATCTTCTGGGTTTTAACTTGGCGTGTGTGAATAAAAACCACAAAACGCAGCATCTATCTTATATTTATAGTGACTTGAATGGTGATAGAACCACATTAGAGATCTAGCAAGGCAGGGGGAAATAATGATCTGTATCAGAGGATTGACTTCAAGGAATTATACTTTACTCAAGTGTCCTGCGAAGAGAATATTGAGTCGGGATGGGAAAGGGGGAGGGGGAATAGAGAGAGAGAAGGGATAAAAATGAAGAAAAAAAATAAAGGAAAAAAAAATTAGAAAAGGAAAGAAAACAATAAAAAGGAAAAAATGTAATAAAAGGAAAAAAAAGGAGAAAGGAAGAAAAAGAAACAAGAGAAAGAAAGAAATGGGGGGAAAAGGAAAAGAAAAACAAAAAGATAAAGGAAAAAAAAAAACATCTGAGCCAACAGAAAGTTTTAAAATTGTATCCACTTCTAAATGCTCATTTGTGCTGTGGATAATGGGCTGCAATAATGATGCATGATATTTACTTTATTTCTAGCCATTTAGTTATTGATTACTAGAACTTAAAGCAATAGATGAAGTAACAGGTTTCCTAATCTTCATCAAGAAAACAATGTGAAAATCAAGGTACCTGAAACTTAGAGCCAGCTTTATCTGAAAAGCTAATAATGCAGGACTAAAGCACCCAGTGCTTTCTACTGAGAACTATAAACCAGTGCACGGGGCAGCTGTGTCAGCCAACATGTTTCCCATAAAGGAGTGTAGCAGTCCTGAACGTGTGGTAAAACATTCTGAAACCCAGCTACGGCCTCCTGTGTTCGTTGGATTGGTACTCAACAATTTGCAAGGCTGATTTGAAAAAGGAAGGCAGAAAGAAAAAGCTGATCTTGCCAGATGACAAAGAAAAGCAGCAGCTCATTTTTAGACTCTGCTGCATGCCCGTAATGCTTCTTGAATACTCTTGGTAAATTACTTCTCCTTGAGATCTCCACAGCTTGCTCCTGGGCCAGGGGCATGGTGGGAGCAGCCAGGAGATGGCACGGTCTGTCCTCAGCACCAGACTGTTGTGAAGAAAAAACTGAATAAGAGACAAAAGAAGAAATGTCTGCAGTGCTTCTCGCTACAAACAAACCCGGTGGTTGTTCCTGGAAGAGCAGTGCCCATTCCCTGTGGGAGACAGCTGCCCACATTCTGGCACCTCTCTAGCATTGAATGGGGGCATGTCTGTCAGCTTCCTGCAAGGTGCAGCTGTCCCTGCAACACACCCTTCAGGGAAATGGCAGAGGAAAAGTGGCTGAAGAAGAGGGAGCTGGTAGTCAGATGTCAGAAGTCTTGCTTACAAGGTGTATGCACAAAGAATAGTTCTTAAGAGGTGGACTGTGACCTTGCCACAGAGAGCTACCACCTAGGGCAACTGTATGTGAGCTCTGGTGAGGGTAGAGCAGACCTGACACGTTTCATACACAGGGAAGAGATACACAAGCACTTGGAAATGCTTGTCAAGGCCACAATTCCTATCCAATTGCTACGTCACAGAAAGAAAAGAAGGTCCATTCACACATACGTCCCAGACTTCACAGAGGACAAACTCCATCCTTGCTCCAACCATGCACCAGGTTTCCATGTGACCAAGAAGTTTTTGGAAGCATTTACCAGTTACTTCTGGAAATCTGGATCTCAGGTGATGAAATAGGAGTTGGGATAAATCTGTCTCTAAGAAGGCATCCGAGTTTTAAATACTAGAGATGAAAAAACTCTGTTGACTCGTCCCTTATTCCATCTAGTGGTTTCAAGGAGCATCATTTTTTATTGAGTCAGATATTAATACTTACAGGAACGGATGCTTTTAAAAGTATTTATGTGAATAGTTTCTTTTTCTTCTTCCAGTTTGTCACTTGCTCACGTATCAGAAGTTTGGAAAAAGACACAAAGCACCACTGTGCTCACAAGCAGCTTTCTGAATAGTCCCTCTGCAGATGTAACTCAGCAGGAAAGCTAAGCTGCTTGGATGTGTTAATTAGTTGGCAGCTTACCTTAAATTTTCAGCAGCAATGTTTAGTTCTATAGGGCTGTCTCCAGGCATACACTTTCATTTTGTTTTTTTCACCAAGCAAATCCTGTAAAAAGGAGAACAAACCTTAAGTTTAATAGTAGTTAATGCATTACTTTACAAGCTCTTCATGGTTGAGTCTGAAGTCTTCCCTTCGGTGATGTAATTGAGACAGCTGCAAAAAGCCAGTAATGACCTTGGCTAAATGAATCAGTCGGTTCAGTAGAGCTCCCAGTAGATAAATAATGACAGATATATCTACCCATCAGCTATTTTATCCAGCTTTGGGAAGGAAATGCTGCATATGAGCCTCATCCTCCTGTGGCTCTGTATGACCAGCTGTACCGAAGTGAGCAAGAGTGAGGTTAACCCTGCAACCAAAACCCTACAGCCACAGAGCAGCTGGGTGCCACTGACATACAGCCACGAGGAAACATGGACAGCGTCCGGCACAACACACAGCTCCGTAAATGTGGAAACAGCTTTCTGCTATGTTTCTTTTTGCTTTAGTGGCTCATTACATTACCTCAGCCAAACGCAAGAGTAAATAGTAAGATAGAGACTTCTAATTGATATTTTCTGCTTGTCTGTTTATATAAATAAAATTGCTATCTGCAATAAACAGTTGTCTCAAGTGGTTCTAATCATGATCTTTTTCAAAGAAAGATGTTGAAGTGCTTTTTTATACCTTTGCTAGTTTGGTTTAAACACATTTTAGAGTACCATGCTTGACCTCCAGAACACTGACTGTACCTCCAGCAAGTACAGTATCCAGCACCTTCCCTGTTTGGTACACTGCAGGAGGTTATCAACATTTTCTAAAACATTGGGCAAAACCACAATCATCCGTGAGCACAGGGTGGGTCTGGTTTCCAAAAGATTGGGGTTTTCTTCTTTTCTCCTTCATCAACAAGCAGCAAGTAATTATCACTCATGATATTATTTCCACCTCTACTTTTTGGACTCCGCTAAGAATACACCCACAGAAAAGTTCATTTCTTGAGTAGCTTTACCTCTGCAGTCTTTTCCTATTGCAGGGTAGTATCATAAGAGGACTTCAGTCATTTGTATGTAGATTTGTGTGCAACTCATATAACCTGAAATACAGTAATCTGCAGTCATGTATACTTATTTGTACAAATACTAAATAAATGCATAAGGTAAAAGTAGAATACAACTCCACTGACACATTCAGAGGTCAGTTAAAGTAAATGAGCACATACAGTTTTGTTTGGATGAAACAATATTGAGACATTTCTCATCCACACTGGCTAAGTGATATCCTTAGATAAATGAATGCTTGCACTTCCTTTACACTCGAAAAAGGGTCAGTGAAACAACTTCACCCTTTCTGAGCGACTCTGCATGATGATATCACAAACACAGCATTTCTTGTCGCATCCAAACTTCAGAAGAAAAACATATGAGATGACACTAAATGTGCCCAATCAACACAACATGTCGAGAAGATAAATTTATGGGGTGTTTTTATGCACACTGGGAAAAAAAAGTGCAAAGAGCCTGACCAGTTACAAGCAGTACCAAAAAGTCAAGAAGCAGCACAAATGCAATTTGGAAAGTGGGGAAAGGACTGAACACTGCCACCTGTGCACATGGTGAAGGCACTCATCAAGGAGAGCTCTCCATCTGCAGGGTCCCAGTCAGGCATATTAGAAAACAGTCTCTCCAGAATGATTCTATGGCAAAATCCATTTACAACAGATCTGTGGCCTCATTTACTCCCACTGATACATATGTGCCTTTAAATAGAAGTATCTGTGGTAAGAAGGAAATGTGGCAGTGCTTGCTCCACTACAGAAATACTTGACTAGCTGGTCACTGACGTGATTCAGTTCTGATAGTGATGTTTCTGATTTTTAATGAAGTCACCTTGGATTATGTGCAATTGTCTGATTTAGAACTGAGTACGACTGCAACTGTAAATCTATACCTTTAATATCATGATATTATCACAGTGCTTACAACGGTCTTTGCTGGATACATTTCCAGCCACAATTGGGAATTAAATAGGAATTCTGAAAGCAAAGTGTTACCAGAAATCATCCACATTGCTCACCGCTGGATTGGCCAAGAGTTAGAATAATGAAGTTAAACATGAATGACTGGTCTTTTCCTGTCTCACACTCAAAGCACTACTTCTATTATTATTATTACTATTAAGCTTAAGAAGCCAAAGAAAGTTTTTACCACGTCTTTGAGGCAGTACATCTTTAAATGATTTATTCTAAATGCTCCTGCTATTGTGGGAGTTTCAAGGGAGCACTGAGCTGACACTGATACCGAGCATCCAAGCACTGCACACGAAGGTCTGCCCATGACACTGCCCTGGGGTACCGCGCCTCAGCACAGCCAGGGCGCTCAGCCACGCGGTCAGCTAGCACGCACTGTGCAAAGGCAGACCTCCGTGCTGGCTGCCAAACACTTAGACCTGCTCACGACATCCCAATTCCAACGTATCCCGTCCACTCAGCCGCATTTCAGGGCCTGCCCAGGCGGTGGCAATCTTGTCTCACGTTCGTGCCGTTTTCCACCCGACTCTCGCAGCTGGCGGGCAGCCTATGAACCCGCAGGATAAATAAAGCACCACCAAAAACAACTAGATTTTAAACTGGCAGTTACAGGCTTATGATAGGCACAGAATCATCTCTGAAGACAGAGATATTCTAAAGCTCAGCCTTTTTGACTGAAAACTATTATTAAAATCGTTCCTGGTAGGTAGAATTATTTTGCAACTGTTACTTAACGGTCACTTTTCAGGACTGAAAAGCCCATAGACCTATTTTCACAGGCTGGGCGTTTTAAGCATGTGTAAAATGAAAAGTCTTTGTTTCTTTACCAAAGGTTGAATGTGCCTACCTCAACAAGTGAGTACAAAGGAGCTTTGTATGGGAATGACTCCGTACATTTTACTTCCTGGAAGATCATAGGGAAGTGCAAGAGTAAATAGGTGCCTGAGCACACGTGGAGTGGTTTAGATGGGTATTTGGAAAAAGAGCACTCCACAAAGCAGAGTGGTCCCAGTTTGCAGTCTCATGATTGAAGAGAAAGAGCTATTTCTTGTATGGGGTCTTGCATGCACTGCTCTAAGGAAAAACCTCAGCGGGGTAAATGGGAGATTTACCATAGCAGAGCCTGTGATCCCTGCGGGACTGGCAGTAACAGAGTTCCATGATGGTACTCCACTTATCAGGCCTGCCTCACTCCCACAGCCTCCCTGTGTGTCTCAGGACACTTAGGCCATCCTGTCCTTCTCAGTTATGGGCAGAGACACGCCAGGCTCCCAGGCACAGGACTGTGTCACAGAAAAGGCTTGCACTGGGATCTTTTACACCAGTCACAGCTGCAGGCCTGGTTAAAACTCTATGTCAATCTGTGGACAGATTATACATTTAATTCTTAACATTATTTGGTATTTTGCATCCCAGAAGCCTTCTCCAAACTGAGGACTTCTTGAAAAAAAGAACTCCCTTTTGCAATTTGCGTGAAAACAAAATCAGTCTTTGTAAATACCTAATCGAGGAGCGATAAATAATTCAAGGTCTTACAGCTTTAGACCTTTTACATTAAATCATCTACAAACAGCATCAGAATTGGGAGTTTCTCTGGGGCACTCAACAATGTGCTCACAACCAGGGCTGCTCAGGGCTGTCCCTCAGATGCAGCTAAGCCAGGCCTCTGTGTGTAGCTGCACTTCTGTACCCAAAGGGACAGTGAAGTGGGCTGTTTTCCCCAAGATCCAATAGTGCTTTGTGACAGAAGCTTAGTTATCATCACAGACGTTTTTTCAGAGACCCTCCTGATGCTATAAATAGTCATATTCTAAAAGAAATAAGAACATACTAAAGTAAACTAAAAATATCTTTGGTTCTTTAAAGCACCAACTACTCAAGTTGTGCTGTGGCTGCTGAATCAGAGAAGTTTTCGCTGCCTGGTTCTGGAAATACTGGGTTAATTGTTCATTCTGGTGTCTATTCGAGTATCAGTCTCCCTGTTCTCTATGAGGAGCAGTGGGCAATGGTACAGCACAGTAACTGTAATGGATGGAAAGCAAGAATAAGGCCAAAAAGCCTGTGTGCCACAACCATCATTATGTTGCACACAGGCGTTCACTTAGGTTAATGAAGAGAGTGAAGGCCCTGAGACCAAAGGGTGTGGAAACCTTCAGTCTCCTGCAGACATGTAGCAGCAGCAATCACCCATCTCCGTGTAAGTCCAAAATAAATCACTGAGATAAGAGGAGATCACTCCAAGAAAATGAAAAATACTAGAACATCTGGACAAAAATAATAATAACAATAATAAAAGTAGTTGAATGTGTGTTTTGGATGCTTTGTAGGAAAAATATCTGCAATAGTCTGTCTTGTCTTTAAGCACTGAACGTTGAGACCCAGGACATTTCCTGAGCATTAATAACTACCGAGGAGAGTTAATGGCGCAGAGAAAAGCTGAGGGTCATTAAAACCAGTCAGTCATCAGCTTGTCAGGAAATGCCCTCTGCTGAGGTTTGATATGGTTGCTGCTAGAACCCCTTCCTCACAGTAAACACAATACGTCCTGTATATCCAGAAAACTCTGCAGACATACCTCTATGAAGGGAAATGTTTGGGCATGCTATCACTGTGCTATGCTTTCCAAAAAAGCAAGCAAAAATTCTTCCCTTGCATTTAGATTACAACACTTAGAAATGTAAAGCAAGTAAGGTAACATTTTCTTTGGAACCATTCAGCTAACAAGGTACCTGATGAGCTACTGAAGGTCAACACCAGTAACAAGTGTAGTGTGTTGACATGGGACAGGAGCTGTGCTGCTCCCGGCTATTGGAAAACCACCACAACATGGGCAATGGGGTAAAGGGGGGGTGACAAATTTCTTCCAGGTTTCTGTGCATCCCCAGCAATGAACACATTCTGACTGACTTTACAGAGTAGTTTAAATCCCAACCACAGAAATGTTTCTAAACCTGAGAGTGGTTTCTCACATTTGTACTTCTGCTCAGGGCACTGCCTGCAGCAGAACCAACCCCAGTCTGGCCCTTCGAAAAGTAGCAAGAAGGAAGAGTAAAAGCCTGACAAAGAACATGCAGTGGCGGTGTACGTTTCTTGCTAAGTTCTGTGAAAATATCACTTTTTGGTGACATCCTTGTAAGTCTTGGGCAAGGAGGTGCAGAGGAGCATTGTTGTGAAGGAGACCAAATACACCAAAGTAAGAAGCCATACAAATATTTGCCAAAAGGTATTTCATCTATAAAATGAGATATGTGTGATAAGTCATACACACATATATCAAGACATTTCACAAGCTTATTGTTCAGGAACATGTAGCGTGTGTGTTTCTGATGTGAAAAATAGTATTGTTTTATCACATTCCGAAGGTTTTAGATTAGGCAAATTTGTGTCTGGAGGGCCCTGGACCTCTTTCCAGTAAATGCTAAGTATCCATTAGTTGAAGTATTACTTATTTAAAGGGTCCTTTACATAAAATAGTAAGTTATTAATAAATGCATTTGAGGTTATTAATAGCATTTTTATCAAACAAGGAGAGAACAGGTTTCTGCCTAAAGGGACCTGGACATTACCAATTACCTGAACTCCCTGGTTTTGCAATGAGCACTAGGATAAATGCAGTAAACTGAACACTTCATTTGCCTGACAGTTTGCCTATTACAAAGGCAAGTACAGGACAGCCAGCAACCCCAGCCACACCTTTCTTACCTCTCTTATACTCTGTAGTACTGCTTCCAGAGCTGGTAGATAAAAGCAATGTCAAGATGGTTGTGGAAAAGCAGCTCCTCCAGGGAAACTCACATGTGGGTGCCTCTAAGTTAGGATGGGCTGCTATGAATACTTGAGATGGCGAAGTTCCTTTTGACATGCAGAAGATTTGGTAATCATAGGATCATTAAGGTTGGAGAAGACCAGTAAGATCAAGTAGTTATCACCACCATGCCCACTAACCTATTCCCAAAGTTCCACATCTATGTGTTTCTTGACCTCCAGGGGCAGTGACTCTACCACCTCCCCAGGCAGCCAGTTCCAGTGCATCATCACTCCGAGAATAAATTATTCCTAACATCCAATCTGAAATGAAGCCCCTCCAAACTAAGTTGCTTAATTTTGCCTTGAGCATAAACAGTAACCACCTGGGGGAAAATAATGGCACTGTAAGTATTTCAGCCCCACAGTTAGGGGGGTGGCCATATATTTGGTAGTGCAGATGAGAGAGAGAAAACTTTTCCCACAGAAAGGGTCCTTCCTCAGCCTCCTACAGCTGTCAATGGAAGTACCTGTGGTCTCAGATCTGCCTGAGAAATGGCCATATATCCCTCATCTGTGCCTTTATGTGTTTAATCATTACTCCCCCCACAGCTGTATCAAATGTTGAATTAACAGGATGGATAATGAGGCTAAAAAGGAGGGGAGTGAAATAACAAGCATGGGGGAAGAGGGAGATGTGAAGGAACATGTTAAAATAAGAATTTGCTAAGTCATGAAAGTAGTAAATAAATATGTAAAATCAACTCTAGTCTGGAGGTCATTGAAGCATAAAAACACCTTTTTATGAAACAAGAAGAACAACAGCGTGTCTCTAACTGGCTTTTGCAGAGGACCTTCAACAAAGATTGCTTGAACAAATAGCAACGATCAGCTGCAGCCATCCAAAGACCTTAAACGTGGATTGTAACTCTTAGGCATGCAGAAAGATCCATCCAGGAGGGTACTGACAGTCAAAGCAAGGCAGCAGCCCCAGCCCCACAGACATGGGTCTCTAGGCTGCTATCAGGCTAGGCAGTGGGCAACAGCTGCCCAGGGATGCCCTAGCCCCTGACTTCAATAGAGACCTGGGATAACTTTGCTGCTCTGAGAAGCTCTGCTGCATTGACCTCCAGCACACTGGGGTGGGCAGCAGAACTGCATGTGAGTGATTTAAGAAACACAAGGCAGGGGTTGTTCATCTCAGGCAGAAAAAAAAAATCATATAGACACTGCAGTGTCTGAGAAGTAGAAACATTCTGTAACAGAGAGGCAATTCTTTCACAAGTCTCATTTCATTGATTTATTTGGGTAAATTATTCAGAACTAAAAGAATAAACATCTATTTTCTTCTGTACAGAATCTTGCTGCACTTTCAGCTGTGAAACTTCCTTACTTCTCTTGACCGAAGGAGTTTGGCTCCTCTCAAGAGAAACATTACACTAAATCTCTCTTCCTCCGCTTCTTGCACAGGAAGAGGATGCCCTGCTCCTCATGACAAACTGTGTTTGGAGTTACCCGTCATCAATTTTCAAGATGTGATGGGGGTGAAATACTAAGGACAGCAACTTCTTTTACTGAAGGGAAGAGAGAAAAGGCATATTATTAAGTGGTTCTACTTTTCAACCAAATGTCTTCATCTTTGGGCTGTTTTATTTTTTTCCTCTTATTTTTATACTTAGTAAAATCAAAGATCATTGGAGGCACGATCTCTCTCAACAGTGCTGATTAGGCAAGTGCATTTCCCCAGTGTTTAGTTTCCTTCCAATCTGTTTTTTTTTTTTTTTCCTCTGTTTCAATGTAACAATATCAGCATCCTTTATAAGATGAAACGGAAGAGAAATGCAGCTGCCTTCACAGATGAATCCTCCTGTGTTAGAGTTCTACCAACATCGACCTGTTGTCACCAATACGCTGGCAAGTGCAATAACTATTTACTGTAACAGCCTGGCAATAACTTTTAGAAGGGACGGGGTTTGATGGAAGGGCTGAAATGAACACAAAGGAGAGGCAAAGAAGAAGGAAGGCTGCGAGCAGCTCCAATATTTGTTCCAATGTTTTATGCAAACCTTTCACTTCTGAGTTAGCTGAGAATCTTTCAAGATAGAGCCCTATCATGAGAACATTTTTGACTCAGAATAGTGGAAATTAGAACAAAGTATAAGTAAATAAAGGCAAACAAATAAATTATAAACCTAGGGGTTCTACTGTGGCAAACCTGAAAGACTAGGAAATAGGAAGAGAGGTATATGATGATTTAGAACTGAGAAGGTTCTGATTTCACTACTGTGATGTCAAATAACAAATACTTCACTATGCATGATGCAGATGTCAGCACAAGAGCCTTGTCAGGTGGCAGAGGGATGTGTTGCACTGAGGTGCAGGAAAGCAGCACCAGGGCTCTTACCAGCAGCAGCCACTCTGTACCAACACCCCAGACACTGCTGGGAGAGACAAGTGCTGTATATAGAAAAGAAGAACTAAGAGGAGTACTAGGAAGTAGAGCTGGGAGAAATCCTTGAAGAAGTCTCCTGTGAATCAAAATGAGCCCGTGGTTCTTTTTAATAAAAGAATAATCTGGCAAAGGTGGCCTTGCAGACTTTGTTACGCCATCATTTTTCCTGGCACAATTAATGTTTCTACAGGTTTGGGGGACTATAAAACGATGCACTGCAAAAGCAGTAACAGCATGAGAGTAGAAGAATGATAATGGCCTAAGTTAAAAATACGATCTTTGTGACAACACTCTGAAGAGATAAGATTGCACTTGTCAAAGCCAGCAGGAAAAACAAGCCACAATAACCTCTATGATGATAGCCTTGACGTGAACTACGGTTCAAACTTGGAGCAGTAACTGGCTGTGACAGGACTGACTTTTCTAAAAATTCCTCTTTAGTCATCATGTGTAAGCAGAGACCAACGACAAAATCTGAAGACTACATGTCTGTTTCTCTTCAAATATCAGTCCCACATACACAGAGTACATGCAGTGTGAGAGGAACATTTTAATCCACATAGGCTCTCTAGCACAACAGGGGCTTTTACAGACAGATGGAATCAAGAAACAGATAAAGAAGAGCAAGAGCGAACAACTCATTGCATGTAAATAGGACATGGATTCATTACTATCGCCAACAAGACAATTGTTTCAGGAGTGGCAAAAGCGTTTCTAGAGCTCACCTTTCCTACAACCACCATGATCTGGCAGGACTGACAGCTCAGCCACAGATTCCAGTTCAGAATTTGCCTTTCCCACCTACAAGATCCTGAACCTGACACCATCAGCAACCAACAGAGTACACTGCCCAGAATTTCTTTTGAATTTAATGTTTAGGAAGATGTTTTCCCATGAACTCATGCATACAAAAATAAACAAACACATAAAATCTCCTCAGTTCAGGATCCATTTTCAGAAACGTGTTTTTATCTGATTTACTACTCAGACAACTGCTAATATTCAGTCTCTGAATCATCTTATGGGAAGTATAGAAAGGTAAACAAGATAATTTAATACAGGGAATATACTACTGTACAGAATAGTGAACTAGCAATAGTGATGCTGAACAGTGAGCTTGTAGGGATGGAAAGACTGAGCCAACAGGTTTCTGTGGTACTCAGAGCTGATAATTTAGATTAGCTTCTGTAGAACAAATTAACAGCCTATTTCACAATACGCACCACCACATACCAAATCTGTCACTTTTAGAAATTCACAGATCTGACAGAAGAAATGAAACATTTGTTCAGGGAGAACTGAGCTGGGCAATTTTCTTCTTTCTTGACCTGGAACGCCCAAATCCTCTCTGAGGGAGCACTAGAGATAACACTCGCTTCTGTATCTTGCCAATTCATCATCTTCCCGTCTGCCTGTTAACTGTGCCAGACAGCCATGCATCTTATTTTTGAAGATAGCTCTTACAGGGAGGAAGGATTAAGCTATCATAGCCTGAAGCCCAAGAAATTAAATTTGCTACTTCTCTGGACGTCACTTGGGGACTGCCTTAAACTTTTCTGGGGCACAGGGGTGGGGAAGTTGGATTTCTCCAAAGCCAGTGCTTTTTGTGTGCCTGCACATGGGAGGAAAAGAGAATGAAGCACCGGCATGTGACATGCACACAGTGTGGCTGCCAGGCACCCTGCCCTACTGCAAATACCATTAGAAACAATTTGCTCAAAAAACTAACTTAAATCAACATCAGCATTGTAATTATTGTAAAGCTGCTGAATGGGCCACTCTGTTACTGAAAGTCTGTTTTAATCCCTAAACAACATAGTTAGGATGGGAAAGACTTTTGAAAGGAATTTGAAATACGCATACCCCATTTCAGGTCCCAAGAATCAAATTACTAGCCCGTAAGGGAGATGAGGCAGCAAGAGTTCTGAGATCCTCCCGTCTCCGGGCCTGGCAATTTGCTCGGCTCAGTCCTCAGCCCTGCTAAGCCCCACTAACAGCAGCTGGAACGTATGCGGTGCGGCCCCAGACAGCTGGAAGGAGGAAAGGCCAGCCACAAATTAAATTAGGAGGTGTAATATGCTGTGAGAAGAAAAACAAATTGAGATTGTGAAAACAGGTGCCAACTGACATATACTCAGTACTCAGTCACACTTTCCTTTCTCTATACGTGATTAGCAGCTAAGCTGAATTAGGATAGATTTCATGCTTCTGTGACCTTCCAGAATCCCCATACAGAAAAAGAAAAACACCTGTAGTTAGAAGGGTTTTTTTGCAAGAGGGTAGAAGTGTCCAAATACAACTGAGCTGATAAATTAAGGGTAAAATCTGCCAACTGTCCTTCCCTAAGGAGTCATTACTAAATCTTTGCGTAAGGTGAAAAGTCAAAGGCTTGAGATAAAAAAGATAAATGACATGCATCGAACTTCAGATGGAATGGAAGGCTGGCAAATATTTCGAAGTAGAATCTAATAGTCCAAGTATAGTGGGGATAAAATCCCTCAGCATTGCCTTCCCACAGGACCTCTGAAATGGCAATGGACCTGCAGGCAAACCACCATTCTCTACTGATCTGGTTCAGGTGTCAAGGAAGTCCTCAGCATCGCAAACCCTTCTGGGACAGCAATGCTATGGAGATGTGCCAGGTCCACCTGCTACAACTGGGACAAGCTCCTTGCATACCTCATCCACAACAACTTCAAGTCCCCTTTGAAACAAAGGGATCTACAGGTCTGTGAGGTAGGGTTTGTGACCAGAGCAATTTGCAAAGCAGAAATTCCCCTCTTTCCCCAGACCACTAGAATTCTCAGAAATGCTGTCATTGCTGCTTTCCATCAGCAACATGAGGATACACCACCCAGGTATTGCTCTTGGCTATCTCCCCTACACAACCCCAAACATGCAGTGATGCACAGATCCCAGTTGCTTCAGGTAAAAATTCTTGAAGCTACTCCTTCCACTCCTTTCGAAGCTTTTACATGATAACATGAAATTTTGGGACTCTAAAATGCAGAAGTGTTGCAATCTCATCTTTGCCCCTACACTCCCCATGGCTGACCAGATGAGGGCAAGCACGTACCATAAGACCGCTGGATAAAAATGTCAGGGGCCTTAGAAATAGTTCACATTCTCTGGCCTTCAGTTTCATGATCATTATCATAATAAAATGTTTTTTGCTTATTCCCTGCACACCTGCTGCATGTCAGTTTCCCATTACTGCAGCTACACACCACCACATGCGCTGCCCAGACTGACACAGTCACCTTCCTTACACCGAACAGATCCTCAGCACTACTGGCCCATCACATCAATAGAAAATAAAGTACATAAAGTCCTTTGTAAAGAGAGAGGAATTTAGCTCAGGGATGTGGTTCAGGGTTAGATTAAATGAGAACAGAGTTCTGGAACTCACTGTCATTGAGTTTTGGATCAAAATTCCTAAATATTTGAGGTATTTGTTTTCATCTCTTACCACCAACTCTTCTTGTGAAGCATCAGGAGCAAAACCAAGCCAATAGGTGTGCTGAGTTTTGAAATCATGAACCGTAACTTTCTGCAGGGAGTGGAGCGGACAGATGGGAGGGTGTAGATACAGGCTTATGGCCTGGCTTCTTTGTTACCCTCTCCCCAATTTTCTTTTTTTTTTGGGGGGGGGGGGGGAGGGAAGAATGCTGTTGGATATTCAGTTCTTCCTCACTGCTCTCAGTACTTCACTGCCTGTCCCTGGGTACCTTATCACACATACCTTATCAACAAAAGCCCCTATACCTGCAGTATGCAATCTCCTCCAAAATAAATTTGCTTTTAGAATAATACTATCGCCATTGTGCTTGTAAGAAACCAACCCAAAAGGTTAAATATAAACCATTTATCTGAAAAAGAGCACATTCTAATCATATCATAGAATCACAAAATGACTTGGGTTGAAGGGACCTTTAAAGACCATCTATTTCCAACCCCCTGCCATGGGCAGGGTTGCCACTCACTAGGATCAGGCTGCCCAGGGCCCCATCTAACCTGGCCTTGAATGCCTCCAGGGATGGGGCATACACAGCTTCTCTGGGCAACTTTTGTTTGTTTGTTTGTTTTGTTTTAATATACTTAAGCATGTGTTGAAAATCACAAGTGATTATACCTGCAATATTTCAATCTTAGGTCTTGTGAATTAAGATGACCTAAAAGATGCAGCAGACTATTAAAATTAAGCAATGGAATTTACCTTGCATGTAGAACTGTTGGTAGCAAAGAAGACTATTTTGAATTGAATTATTCCAGGCCCCAAAGATGCAGGCCAAGAAGTCCTAAATGCAATTTCCTTCTCAACTTAGAAAGGAACTGCTACCATGCAGGAGCAAAAAGCACACATGGTCAAATTAGCTTCAAAGACAGTAAGCCAAATGATTTAGCATTTGCACTGACATTTTGTTACCAGCTTCTATTACTACCATTAGCCAACATTTCATTCCATACCTCAGTGTAGAATGAAATACAACTTGCAGCTTATTTTCATGCTTCAAACATCCGCAGTTCCCACAATCACCTAACATTTTGCTCACGCCTACCCTAGAGACACGAGCTCTCTGTTCTTACAGCCAACCCAATGATGTTGGAGAGATGGATGGATCCATGACACCACTTAATCATAAAGGTGTTTGCATTGTCCATTTTTCAAGGGCAACTTAATGAAATTTTTCTGAGTCTCTGAAAACTCAGTGTGACTGAAAAAAACCATCTCATTTATGCCACTTTTTTTTTTTTCTCCACCTCAAGGTTTGCTACTGCTGTGCAAAATGGCACTCAAATGAGGATTTCTTAATAACTTAATTTGTATGTGTACGAAATACAGCTGTGTCTGCCTTCTCTAAGGACTACAATAACAAGCAGAAACTGCCAGAAGTTTCCACTATGTATCTTACTTTCATTATTTTTCATACAAGAGCAAAACATTATGATTTTTCATGCTCATGCATCAGGCTATGAAGATGCGCAGTCAGCATTATTTCAAGAGTAGCAGGACCCAGGACAGATCCTGAACATTAATAGCAAGCAACTCTCAACAGAAGAATAGAATTGCTGAACGCTGTTTTTACAGCAAGCAACTTGGATTTTAAGTTTTGGTGGTAAAAGTCAGTGGATCAGTAAGAACAAATAAATAAAAAAATCATTCCTCTCTTGCACTGTAGGCTGCAAGCAGAGAAGTGCATACAGTGATGAAACTAATGTTCTATTCACACATTGGGTATAGTTTTATTTGCTGTGATATTTTACCTTTAATTAAAAACAACAACAACAACAACAACAACAACAACCCACCTCTCTAACTGCAGTAAAAACCTATGGTTTATCAGGTTCTGTTTGTGTTACAGCATCCCTTCTTACCCAGTGCTCTCAAATCATGGTTAAGAAGAATGGAGACAAGAACACAGCACATTCCAGGTTACAAATATCCCAGTCAGACAGAGCATCAGTCAAAATTATCTTTGCTAAGTGCCCATCACGATTCCTTCAAAGTCTTCAATTCCTTCAAATTCTTTGATTACAAGAATCAAAACTAAGGAGAACTGCTGAGAACAGTTTTACGTAAGAATTCTACCAACTGCAGCAATTTAGACTTTAAGATTTTAAAATATTTACTCTAACTAGCTGATAAATCTTGAAACATTCCAACCGGTGCCCAATCAACACTGGCAGCAACAGCATAGGAAAAGGTTTTTGATACAAGTTTATGAATTCAAATTCTTGATAGTTACATCTCTTCATATACAAACATTTGGTTGAGTTTTGATGGTGCTTTATTTTTCTTTTCCTTTTGGTGAGTTGGATAAAAATGTAGGTTCTCTCCCCAGTTATAACCACAAAGCTTTTGAAAGACACATTCCTGTCCAGTATACACCAGCACTTAAGTACATAAAAATCAGTTACTGTTGTCATAGGTTGATGTGATTACCATGTGGTAGATTCTGATTTTTGGATCATAGAACACTCTCTGTCACAACAGAAGCCTTAGCAATGTCAAATGACTGCTCAAGTCATTCTGTATATGTATTCTTACTTTAGTAAATTCCTGAACTTGTTGGAAAGACTAATTAATATTCTGTATAGCATCAACCATGAATTTTACTAATCCCTAAAACTATCAGTTGAAAGACTGTCTACACCAAGAACCCTCTACTGAATATCACTGCTTCCTACAGTTCAAGACAACACCGTCTACAGACTGCATTACTGGGGAGGGTATATATCAAGAGGAGAAAAAAATAGGATGGATTCATAGAATCACCAAGATTGAAAAAGATCTCCAAGATCATCTAGTCCAACCGTCCACCTACCACCAGTATTTCCCCACTAAACCATGTCCCTCAGTACAACATCTAAGCATTTCTTTTAACACCTCCAGGGACATTACTCAACCACATCCCCTGCCAGCCCATTCCAGCACCTGATCACTTTTTCAAATAAATTTTTCCTAACAGCCAACCTGAACATCCCCTGGTGCAACTTGAGGCCATTCCCTCTTGTCCTATTACTACTTATGTGGGAGAAGAGGCCAACCCCCACGTCACTACAACCTCCTTTCAGGTAGCTATAGAGAGCTATAAGGTCTCCCCTGAGCCTCCTCTTCTCCAGACTAAACAATCCCAGTTCTCTCAGTCACTCCTCGTAACACTTGTGCTCCAGATCCCTCACCAGCTTAGTTACTCTTCTCTGGACACAATCCAGGCCCTTGATGTCTTTCTGGTAGTGAGGGCCCCCAAACTGAACACAGTAGTTGAGTGCGGCCTCACCAGAGCTGAGTTCAGGGGGATGAACCTGCTGGCTGCACTCTTTCTGATACAAGCCAGGATGCCATTGGCCTTCTTGGCTACTTGGGTACACTGATGGCTCATGTTTAGATGACCATTGACTAATACCTCCAGGTCAATTTCTTCCCCGCAGTCTTCCAGTCACTCCGTCCCAAGCCTGTAATGTTGCCTGGGGTTGTTGTGGCAGAAGTGCAGGACCTGACATTTGGTCTTGCTGAACTTCATCCCATCTAGAACAACTGAAAATGGTTAGCACAGATGTTACTATATAGAACCAATTTTAATTGCTCAGGTACTTAGTAAGAACGACATTCTAGTTTCACACTACATTGATGATTGCCCAAGACAAGAGAATGCTGAATTAAGCTCCCATTCTTTTTTCCTCCAAAATATCTCTTCTAGTTTTACATTAGTTTTAAGCACACTTTGCTTAATAATGGAAACAAACAAACAAAAAATTAAATCCAGTAATTTAAATCAGCATAGAAAACCAAAATCATGTGGGTAAGATATGAAGCTGACCTATTATTTATTTTTTTGAAGACTTTCAAGCAATATGCTGTATGAAGTCCATGAAAACAAGACTGAAAATGTTGTCTTTCATAAAGTTGAACTTCACTTTCAAACTGAAAAATAAGAAACCCGTAGCTTGCTAACATGAGGTGTCTCGTGAAAAGAACGTTTTGCACCTACCCAAGTACTGGTTAAAAGAAAAAAACAACAAAGTTTCTTTCAATTTCTGGCTATTTTGTATATGTAATAATTGGATCACTCACACAACAATATTCTGCATACTCTCAATGAACAGGTGTTCTCAATTCCCAGTTTTACCAGAAGCTCTTACTTAAGATTCCAGTAGTTGCTATTTGAAAATTCTGTACCTCTTAATTCAAAACAAGCATATTTCTAGACTTCAAGCTGCGAAAAAATATAGAATAGAAAGACTCGAAAGATTACTTGGAACTTGCTTTTAAATTGCTAAGACAGTCTATTTTTAAAAAGCTATATTCCTTACTCCCAGTAAATAGCTCTTGATCGCTAATAAAGGTAGTCTAGTTCTGTACTTAAACCTAATCTCAGAATTAATTTAGGTACCAGTTCAATTATGAAATGTCAATTGAGAATTTCAGTTAGCCCTTTCTAACTAGATATCAAACAATTTAACTGACAAATGCACATTTTCTGTATTCCAACCCCTATATGCCATAGTAATCTAAAGAACCGCAGCATGGGAAAGTTACTTGAGATCCACAGTATGAGTGGTAGGGAAACTGCATAGGCATAGATATTTCAAATTGTTCATGAAAAGAAAACCTTCTTTTGAAATCCTTTACAAAAACAAACTTATTTCATCCAATAGACAGAACATGAAATTTGTAGTTAAATAAATCACATGTAGAATGATGCTGATTACTGAACATCAGAAAAACTTCAGTAGCCCTCACACATTCACTAAACATCAAATAGTTTAAACCAGATAATGTGGTAGACTGTTAAATAGATAGTTAAGTAAGCCACATGCACACACAAACCTCACTGAACAAATGACAGATACTTAAAAGAATTCACTGAAGAGAAATTATAACAGAGTGAATTTCCTGCCATAAAGTTATTCTAGGATAACAGCTTCAACAAACAAGACTTTGGAATCAGTAACGAAATTCCTGATCTGCCTATATCCTGTAGCAAAAGTGTGCAAGTTGGTGAGAACAGTAAACACATTACCCCTGGGTCAAAGAACTAACATCTCTGTAGCTCAGGACATCTTTTTGATGAATGTGAAACAGCTGGAATAAATACATGAAGGGTAACAATTGTGCTCCCATGGTAGATCCAGCTGCTGTGAAATGAACTCGGGAAAAAAGTGAAGTAAAAAAAATATATATATATATAATAGAAAGAAGCATACACCATATAATTATATTGTTTCTGCATATATCTTTTTAGAGTATAGAACACTGAAAACACTGATTGAAAATCATTGTAGTGATGTCATTTGTTAAAAGCAAAACTAGTTCACAAAGCATTTAAAAAATCAAGGAGTGACGTTTTCTGATTTTAAAGTAGCACTTAACACCAACAGCCACCCTCAGTAGCTTTTTTTCAGACCACAGAAACATTTGTACCTGCTAATGAGAAACTTATTTTAAAAATAAACGTTAGAGACTCATAATAATCCTGTTAATACTTTATTAGTGTATTTTTTTTTTTTTTACCTTTCTATTGGACAGAACATAAATGCAAACTCCAAAAAAAAAAAAAAAGAAAAAAAATTCAGAGTCCTCTGCCATCCAGTAGAAGTGACCCTGGCAGTCTGTTTCACGTTCATCCTTTGTTACGGAAACGAGAGGATGGGGAAGGGAGGGAAAAAGCATCAACAGAACAATTAGGCACACAGCTGACACTTACTGTACAATGATATGCACAAGTAATTCATAACGGCTATATTCATGAGATGAGCTCTTTAGATTTTCCCCTTGTAATGCATGAGCTATGCTCCCACGAGCAAGGACCATTAAGAACAAGGGAATTAACAGCGGAGTAACAAATAAGACTTTTAAAACAAGTCCTTAAATAAACTAATGCAACAACAGAATGCAAAATTGTTCAGCTGAGAAGACATTTTTAACCTAGACTTTAAAACATTAAAAATTCATTTATTTTACAGTTATTCAAATACACATGCATTAAATGAAAATATTGCACAAAATTAAAATTTAGATTGTGGATTTCATATATTTTTATTTTGGTACACATTGTGGTAGCACTTAAAATTTACTGTTTAGTTCTAGCAAACACCAGCAGCACAAGCTTGAGGATGAACCAAATGAAAAACTCAATTGCTCGTTTTCTCTTAAAAATAATTAAGGCTAAAACAAGTGCATTTGTTGACAATGGCACAATCTTCAGTGGCCAGTCACAGCACCCAAAGGCCAGAAGATACACCCAGACACTTAAGTGCTGTATGTTAACATTCAGTTTTGGAGACTTCATAGGATAACAGGCTGCATGGTTGACAGGGAAGGTATTTTGAACTGACAAAAGGGAAACCATTGTAAAGATAGGTACAAACTTTTAAACCAATAGTATTAATTTCTGACCAATCTTGCCAGCCAACAGGCACAATTGAATTAGGAAGCCACATTCTGTAACTAAATACAGAAGACAAAACTTTAGTACATATATACATATGCACACTCGTATATAAGTGTGTGTATAAGTATATATATATGTAATAAATTCCATTAAGTAAAATGACTAATGGACATGGTGTATTATGTTCAGTTCACATTCCTAAAGATATTATTTTTATTTTTTTTACAGAAATGTACCAGATAATTAAGAAAATCCCAATTTGCACACAATCACCATTCTCTTGAATTTTTTCATGGTACCTGCAGATAGATAAGAGGTTCCACAGATTTGACAAAACAGCATTTAAACTTCCCGTTTTCATACTGCATAACAAATTCAGTGATTTAAAAAGACATAAATTAGGTTTGGTAGTATCAATGATGTAACTACTATATCACCAAGAACAATTGCTGAACGATCTTTCATCAGCTAGATGTCAGGTATGCTAGAGTGTACACTGACATCAGAGGAAGGTACAGGCATGTAAACAATAGTAGCTGGCTATGCTGACTACTCCACACAGGAACTCAAGAATTTTGTTAAATTCAACAGCACTTAATCACACTTCTACAAAATCTGCAGAGAAGAAGGGGGAAGGGTTGTTACATATTTTCCAACTTGTCTTCCTAGTAATTATAAAAGAAAGGGATTTAACTTACAGTATTTAACTCTGCAATAAAGGAAAAAAAAAACAAGTGCACTTGAGCCCATGCATACTGTATGAAAATGTTAACAGTACAATATGATCATTAAGTATTATTAAGTAATATGATAAAAGGCTACACTGCGTGAATAGAGTCCATAAGAAAAATGATTTATATAGATGCTTCAGTCAAATTAACTAGGTCCTTGAGAGCCTTCTATCTTCTCTTAGAACGCTTTAACAGAAGGTCTGTGTTCCTCTCTCACATAGAAGGATTTGTTCCCATTTAAATACAAATTGCTATAGGGATCCTTGATCAATAGATGTATCATATCCCGCGTTAAGCGTTCTGAAGAAATATGGACTCTGCAAAATTACTTTCTATTCACTCAGATAGTAGTGCTCATAAACAGTAGGGGACTATGAAAAAGAAAAGACAAACTGAGGTATGCTGTGGCCTAAAAGACTTATTTGTTTGTTATTTTTTTCTTAATTGGACATAAATTATTTGATGGAACTAAACAGATGGATGTGGGGCCTTGATGTCAAATTTCTATTAAAATTTTACACTATGCAAAAAATAAAAAAATTATTTAAAAAAATATTGTAATTTTATCTCCTTTTTATTTTCATATATACACTAAGATGCGTTCGGGAAGTCCCAAATGTTTGCATATGACTAATGAAATCTTTTATCTGTAAGGAACCAACTAATTCTAACATTTTTTTCCCATGAACCTTACACGCTCAAAGGTAAAGGAATCTTTCAATTAGGTAGGACACAGTCTTTCGCACCCCAAAAAGTTTCAGATTTTAGTGGGGAATTGTGTGAGAATTGTTTCTTAGTGCAATTTCCTCATCTCCTAGCACGAAGTCTGTGCTCTTTGAAACATGTACCCCCTTCCTTCTGCAACTATGATCTTGACATATGTTCAAATACACCAACTGAACATAAATATGACGCCCCTTCTTCACTGAAGTTACATGCAAAATGTATGCCAGGTGCTATAAGAGCAGAAGATGGCTCTTAGAGCTACAGAAAACTCAGAATAAAGGTTTTTATTTCTACTGCATCTTTACTAAAACCCCCAACAGATCTAATGTTAGTTTATTTTTCAAAACATAAATGGTGAAGTTTGTGCGGCATAAAAATCACATTTCCTCAACTTTACTTTAATAAATATACTTTTATGATGGGGGTATAACTATTTCTCCCCTCCTCTATAAATCTGCTGTTCCAGAGATTGCTTTTCATGTTAGCTCAGCCTTTACAGGAATGTTAAATAAGCCCTATAGAGCCTCAACAGACGTAATATAGAAAAATTCCACCTGATTCTCACACATTGCACTATCTCCCAGTGCCAAAACATTCTTTTCCTCCACCGTATCAGCGTAGTTGTTATGCTTCACTCAGTCTGGCACTTTTCATTGCTGGCAAACATCGCCTCAGGAACGGAAGGAATCAGCATTCTTATACAGTGGGCCAGTTTTCTTCTCAATGTTGCATGAAGACGCACCAAATCATTTAAGACACACGAACCCTTCTGGTAGTGGTTGAATTACAAGTGAAGATGAGAAGATCCACAGGTCTTACAGATGCATTAATAATCTACTATGTGACACTAAAAGACTGGTGCAGAAATAACAGCATGTGAGTTTGAAGCCCCAGAGAATCTGCCCAAGTAATCAGTCCTGGACAAACATACACCAGCTTAATAGGTTTAAAGTGTCACCTTTTCTGCAAGGAAGGCGCTTGAGTAGAATGTAGTCTCTGTTTATACCTCTGCATCTGCTTTGACCGTGAATGCAGTTTGTTGAAGAGCTCATGGAACTTATTTTGTGGAAATAAGGTTTCTAGAAATCTCTCCAGAAAGACGTATACCATTCTCTTATTCAGTTGAGTATGCTGGAACATCTCAAAGACCCGAAGAATACCTTTTCGTGTTGTCTCAGCACCTATGATGTGCTTCAATTCGTCTACAAAAATGAAAAATACATGGAAGGTTAAATTTAATTCCACATCTCAGTTAATAACACATTGAATATTAAGTCTGTCAAGTAATTTGTTCAGACTTTCTTTCAAAAATCACGTAGCTTGAAATTTGAAGTAACAGTGTCTCTATTATAGACAGTATGATTAAGCTAAACATTCTCTCAGAGTAGAAATTACCTCTGAAAATTACATCCATTCTGCACTGTATATAGAATCATAGAATGGCTTGTGTCGGAAGGGACTTTCAGGATCATCTATTTCCAACCCTCTGTCATGGACAGGGTTGCCACTCACTCGACCAGGCTGCCCAGGGCAGCATCTAAACTGGCCTTGAATTCCTACAGGGACAGGGCATCCACAGCTTTTCTGGGCAGCCTATGCCAGCACCGTCACACCCTCTGAGAAAATAATTCCTCCCCTATACCTTGTCTAACTCTCCTTTCTTTGAATTTAAAATTGTTCCCCCTTGCCATATCACTATCAGACCATATACAAAGTTGGTCTCTTGTATAAAAGCTCTTTTAAAATACTTGAAGGCCACAATGAGGTCCTTCTGGAGCAGCCACCTCTTCCAGGCTGAACAAGTCTAGCTCCTCACTCCTCTGGACCCACTCCAATGGCTCCACTTCTTGTGCAAAGGGGCCCCAGACCTGAAGGCAGTACTCCAGGTGGGGCCTCATGCTGTACTGGAATATATGAATTTCATGTACTCGACTTAAATCCTCTAATGAAACTAAATACAGGATTGGTTCTAAGAACTAAAGTTGCAAAGGTCACCACACATGAAAATTTTCAGTGCTTAAATAATTAAAACCATTTTTATTTGAATACAGTTCAAAAGTCAGTGTTTCTTTTCAATTTTTCAACAAATCAACACTAACTCCAGCACAATATACAGTAAGGATTATTTAGCTTCAATCTCAAATCCCCTTACCCGGCATTATCTCCAGTAATTTGGTCTTCCCTGCTACTCTTGTTCTCATTCTAATAGCTTTGTCTCTCCGTGGAACAGTCTCTGCTAAAATGCCATTGGGCCAAAAAGCATCTCTGTAACAAAAGCAAATCTGTCAAAATACATTAAAATTTTAATCAAATGGAAGGTTATATTTAATCTCTCCAAATTTTCTCATAAGATAAATACATGAAAGCAATCTGTACAGAACCTAACACGTACTTTAATTATTAGAGAAGGGAAAAGAAAGGGAAAAACGGAATAATCAGAAGTAAGATCTATGATGTACTAAATCTATTCACAGTTGCTTCATGCTACTTAGAATGGAATCAGTTGAAAGAAAAATTTAAGAATATATTACACAGCAAAACCATCCAAATATCACATATCGCATCAGTCTTTATTGTTGCTGACAGACTTTGATCTACTAATTGTTTCAACAGATCTTTGATGGAGGTTGAACTATTAATAAGCTAGAGGTGAGATGAAGACACTTCAGTCTATTGTAATGCCCCATGCAAAACATAAATCTCAGTGTGAAAATCTGCTTCTCATCAGTGTATGAGACATTCTTTTCCTGAGTAAGACATGCATATTCTTAACTCATTTTATTAAAGAATAACAGAGTATCTCTAAAGTATGATCCTTTGGCTAATAGGTTATTCTACTTTATATCTTTCCCTCCATGCAAATAAAAAAAAGAAGTTGTGAGGGGATGTTTTGTTCAACAAATACTGATGAAGCACTTTAGACAACAGAATGATGAAACAGATTTTTCTAAAGAGGGTCTGACAATTTCAAACTCAGAATTCAGTTCAATTGTTCGACCTTGTATAGAACATCCTAGCATGGAGCTAGGATTTTTAGTAATAACAACTGTTTGCTTTTTAAGATTGGACACACACATGCCTTCGTCAAGGTAAACAAGACACTTTATCCAATAACATGATGAATTTCAAATACCACAGCTCTTCAGGACCAGTTAAAAAAGAACATTTTAAGGAAGAGGAGAAAACTCCAAAATACTTTTCTTTATGTGACAGATTCTTTCTCTCACTTAAAACAACTAAAAAGCTGGGCCTCGTCAAATCGGGTTTCTGTACCGTAAAAATTTCCTCACATAGAAAGAACAGGAAAGATGCACGTATATTAGACATCAACTGACAAGTACTCTGCATTTAAGACAAACTCTGCATCTGTATCATGAAAGATATACCTGAAGCGTTTCACAGCATCTGCTACTTGTTCAGGAGATGTCATCCAGTCAACATGATCAACTATTTTCCTAAAACCAAAGCAACAAGTCTCTTATTTTGTTGTTTCAACAAAGGAAAGGAAAAATAAGTAAACCATTTTAAAGAGCATTCTAGTGCAAAGTGCAACTTCAGTTCTTCTCCAATGCTATCAGCTAGGTTCTATAAAATGGCACACTGTGAAAACAAAGACTGATTCTTAAAATAAAAATTTGAAGTTTCCTACCACTCTCTGAGCACTGCTGAAACTAAAGTTAAAGCCTTTTTTCTACTTCAGTAAATACATGATGATGAAGCAGGTAGGAAAAATGACATTACACCTCCTCCCAATATGATATCAATGTTGTGCTTGCATAGCTCTCCTCTTCATGAAACACTGTTCAAATTCTCTTTATGTAAGCCAAGAACCCACTTAAAACTTATTGTACTTATGAGGTTACCTTGTAATTTTGAACATAATACTGACTAATCCAAGTCAACATTATCATGACTTCAATTCATCAGTACACATACGGTTCAATATTCAAACCTGGTATGTTTATGGAAATGATATAAACATTTGTGCATCACTTAAAAAAAAAAGTCATTAAACCTTAAGGATCTGCTGTATACAAATTCAGCTAGTTGTACTATGAATCGAAAATAGTAACAGTGTTCACAGAGCTATTCAATAGGGCGACACATGTTTGGAAGCATAGGTTTCAAGACAATTCTCATCTGGCCACTAGGAATAATTTCAAAAGGACCCGGTGCTATTCCTATTACACAGCAGCATCAATACTGATACCACAAGAACCACCTATATCTGAAATACTGATGATGAAAACATTATAAGTATTCTCATCAAGATTAAGAAGTACAGTGAAGAAATTCCCGGAAGAGTAATAGCAAGCTACTTCTCACCTGGCAGAAATATCTGATCCACAGCATTATGCCAAACTGACAATTAAGGAACTAATTATAATTACAATTCACCTAATTTGATAGCGCTCATATATCATTTGTAACACTAAAGAGATGGAACTAGAGATTGGGCAGAAAAAATAGTACTAGCAGCAAAAAGTACAATGTAAAACATAGGTCAAAAAGCATATATAACACCAGTGTTAAGTTACATCCATAAAAGTATGAACACTTCTGGCTCTGTAAAAGCAGTTCTCTGACACATAAGCAGAACCAGAATTTGTCTTTCAGCAACATTCCATTTATCACTTTTTATATCAAATTTGCACTTGGTTTCTTCACTCTCTTTAAAGGGGAAAGCATGTAGCAATTTAGCAGTGTCAAAAAGGATTTCTAGTCAGTCTACATAACTTCACTCACACAATAGTTCTATATAAGAAAAGCAGTACCTATTAATTGTGTCACCATATGTTGCTCTAATAAGCTGTTGAAGCAGATTCTTTATATTTCTTCTTAACCACTGATTTCGTTCCTTTAAATCAAACACTTCATCCATAAGGAGGAGCATTACTCGAAGTGGAATATTGTCATCCACCTGATCAAGTGAGTAAAGGTAGAATCATTAAGCATATTTCAGTTCACAACAGGCACAGTTCATGGGCCCTATGCTTCCGTATAAACACAACAGGGTCAGAACACTTTGATCTGTTATTTATTATAATATGAAATCTTCCATAAATCTTCCATAACATCACCAGCAACAGCATCGAAAGATTGAAAAATAAGGATAAAATAGTCTTACATTCTTTTTTAACATAAGAAAAAAAGAAATTGCTACTGTACTCAAGTGGAGCAAACTTAATACAAGTATGCATGAACTGGAGAGAACTTGTCCTCTTGCTTTTTCTTATGTAGACAAATTCAGAACCACTGAGAAGTCTTAAATTTGAGGAAGAGTTTACTAAATTCTACTAAGAGTATTCGTTTTTCATCTTTTTTTTTT
Organism: Gallus gallus; assembly: GCF_016699485.2. Classification (NCBI taxonomy): domain Eukaryota; kingdom Metazoa; phylum Chordata; class Aves; order Galliformes; family Phasianidae; genus Gallus; species Gallus gallus. The sequence continues at coordinate 28,876,602 of NC_052533.1, forward strand.
CCCCTACAGAAATAAGAATAGCTTCTCATGGCCTGCTTTTTGGCATACGCCAAAATTTAAACCTATATATTGTTAAGCTATTCCATACAAGACAGTACTTCAGTACTTGGAGATACAGTTGTATTTACACAAGAGAATGCAGCTATTTATCACAAACGGAACAAATGCATTTTTTGACTGAGTTGTTGCCTAAATATTAAATTCATTATTAATACTTCATAGAATAGCAAGCTAAAATTATCTAAGAAGCTACCAAGAATTGTAGCTTTATTCACTTTAAGAAGATCAATGAAATATTTGCAAAGAAGCTGCTCATATATTTAAACTATATACTTTAGTTTTGCCTGTGCAAAAATAGCAGCCTCAAGAGTGCTAGAAGATATATGTTTGTAATTACAAATTTACAGATAGTCTGATAGAATGAGAAACAATGAAGGAAAAGGAAAATCCAGAGAGGCTTGAGTCTGTTATTTGAGTAAAACTACATCTACCAAGCCATCACTGCAATTATGCACAAGAAGACAAACAGGAATGCTTTGATGTGTTCTAAAACCTAAAATGTGAAAGGCAAAACAGGTGCAGACTTATGACCGTGGTAAACTGCATATAATCACTGATAATCTTATGGCATTTCTGTACTACTTAAACATGAAAGTTGTTTCTTTTTTTTTTGTTGTTGTTGTTTTATTTCCATGTATATGATCAACGTTTCAATTAAAACAACATCGAGATAACATACATCATGACAATTTCAACTTCACTGTCAAGCTTCTTAATATTATTACTTCATTATTTTTGGTATCCACATATTGAAAGTTTATTACTCAGAACTATATGAACTTTTCTTTGTCTAAAAGAAACGTGCTAAACACTACTTATGATCCATTAGACGAAGGCCTCCTGAAATGTTCTCAGAAATCAGTTGAAACTGAAATTATGCTGACAGTCTGGTAGCATACTTTCTTTGAATGAAAAGAAATAGAAGATAGAATAAAAACTTCAAGCAAATCTTAAAAAAAATAAATACCCCAAACACCAAAATACTATCATGTGAACTTTAATGCACTGCCAAGCCATCTTAGTACTACGAAAGAAGTTAATTTTAGAAGGAAAATTATCATTTTTTAAAAGAAATTTAAGCGCCTTAAACACCTGCTTCTAAGTGCCTCGTTTATTTATCAGTGTCAGACTCACACTGTCATCAATTGTTGCTGCAACACGGCAATGGTCAGGATCTGAATAGGTTTTCTGGATCAAAGGAGGCACCTGTAATTCAAGAAAAGGTAATCTTTATGAAGGACAACACTGTAGAACACCAACAAATTAGATTCATTTTGATACCCAAGATGATTATAACAAAAAACAAACATTTGGTCAAAGGTCAGTTGCATACTACAGCAGACTTTCATATTCCAGCAAATCAGGTCTTGTATGATCACATACATTTTCTCAAGTGCCTACTGCCTTAGCTGAAGAACCATAAGCCCATAAGGGACTGATAGTTCTTGTGTTATTTCCCCTTTATCTCAACTTCTGCTTTCTCACAGTCTTCCCAGTGAGTATAACTGCATATGTTTTGCTAGTCCAGGGAAGCACCAGGACACACCAGGGAAGCTGCCAGCAATGAGAAAGTCCAGAGGTAGTAATTCTCAACCAAGAACAAAAAAATTATATAAAAATCACACTCCTTACAACGACAAAAAAAACCCCCCACCATAGGTTTATTATTCCCTTCTATGTTTAGTTCATCTGGGTTACTCTTCTACATCTACTATAAACAACTGTTTTGTTAGTATAAAATGGAATGATCTCTGACCGAAGGACTTTACTGTAAGACATAGAAGTAGAAATACAAAGGAAAAGAAGGTAAGGCAGACACACTAGGAAGATTTCTAGCATGTAGGAATTCAAGATAGCATGCCTTGCTATGAATCCATACTTTTAAGGTGTGGTATTTTAGGAATACATTAGATGAGAAAAGATAACAGCAGTATATGGCAGGACATGCAGAAAGAAAAAACAATTAAAAACAGAATTCAACAAGGAATAAGCAGAGAAGACATTATCTCCTTAGTAAGTTTCAATACATGTGTTCTTTGGCAAACAAACACAGTGATTGCAGCAACCTAGCTTTATGAGAATGGAAAGTAAAATCGATTACACCTGCACATTGTTCTCAAGTGGCTGCAGTGAATTGAAGATGGATCCCTGCATAAATTCCATCTTCCAGAGTGTTACATAACATCAAAGAGAACTCCACATTTGCAGTATAATGACTGCTGAACCTTATAAAGAAGGGTATAGGTATAAAAACAGACTGCTCTCCTATCCAAGGACCTAACTCTTCATTATAATATATAACGTAAGTTAAAATGACTTGACTGTCTCCTTTTAATTCACCGGTACGTATCAACTTCCAAATTTTTTCTTACCTTGAAAAATGATTGCTTTATGTCTTGTCCCAGTCTCTCTGACATTTTACCCATGTTGTCTGACATTTTAGTCATTCCCTCTGCCAGGCTGTCAGGGAGAGACTTGACTGCATTTGATACATTTCTCATAGAGTTACGCAGTGGGTTTACAAATGTGTCCATCTAAAGGGGAAGATGTTGAACCAGAACTGTATGATCTGTGAGGACACTAGTAAATTAATGTACTATGAGAAGTATCACGCTATTGTGGAGAACAATTATACGAAGGACAATTGTAATGGCTTAAGCTTGTTACATACTGCAGCAAAAAGTTTAAATTTCATTTTCATTTATTTCTCAATCTTTACATCCCTGCTGCAAGCCTTCACATCTTTCAATTGATCTTTTTCCCTGAGTCATTTCCATTTACTATTCTTTAGCTTTTCTTTCCTTGTATTTGCTTTCCTTTTCTTGTCCATTTAATGCCATTTCTGAGCACTGCTCTGAGACTCCTGCTTCCAGAAGCACATCACTTCTGCTTTCAACTGACCATCTTTGAAACATGGCTTTCACAGATACCTTATATTCAGACCAGATGTACAAATACTGACGTGATGCTTAAAAGATTATGGGAAATTTCTACGTTAAAGCAAATCTTGCTCAGTCATTACATAAATAATGATAAACTTACAAGAAGTGCTTTACTGTGTTCCGGTGTTATGTACTTGAGAAATAAACAAGCTTGAACTTACAATTTTAGATGTTTTTTTATAGGAAAAAGTCACTAGCAGATTAGAAATAGTTATATTTGCAAAGCAGGTGCTCACACAGACTGGTCAAGTGAACAAAGAATCATTTCTCTGAAGAGAGTTCTGGTGGCTTAATAAAATAAATTCAGAGTTCAGAGCTCAGAATTTGATCATTGGCACTGCTTACAACAACTAAAACACACGGCAGCTGCTTTTAAAGGGAAATGCATTTCATTTTTTGGGCTGAGGAGTGGACAGTATGTAACAGCAGCAAATACAGAGTAAAGAATTGAAAAAAGATGTAAGAAATGAGTACAAAAAATATCAGAGATGTCTCTGACAAAGTAATTTGCAACAAGCATAATTTAAAAAAAATTCTTAGTGCAATCCATAGTTCTATATTCCCTCAGATTCTTTGTAAAGTGTTTTGAAAGTGCGGCTTAATATATGAAATATTTTATGTTATTCATATGAAAATTTATTTTATATATATATATATATTATTTTATATGAAATATTATATATCACGTTAAAGTGAATATCATATATTCATACATAGTATATATGAAATAGCTGCTTAATATCAAATCAATATCTTTGTTGAATGCAGCCATCACACTAACAGATGCTCTACTACAGTTTCATTGATGTTGTAAACCATTCTTACCTTCCGTGCAAAATCCCCCTTCCCTTTGCTGTAGGCCTTATTCTCCAGGAAGTCATACACATAGTGGGCTAGAGCTGGAGAAGCTTTCATCATTTCAGGATTTAACAGGAGCTGAGTAAAATATTTTTGAAAGGCACTTTTTAAGTAATTTTGAACAGGGCCATACAGTTTAGTTAAAGTTTACCATGCACGAAGTCAGTATATTTTGCAATGTATTTTTTCATGCATCCTCTAAATTTTATTCCAACATAACACTATTCTAAAGATGGAAACAATCTGCAGACAAGTAATTTCTATGATTATTAACTAATATGTTAACTATAGCATCTCACAAAAAATACATTAAATACATTTTCATTATTGTTAAAACATCCATCAAGTCAGTCAACATACTTTGGTGCTAAGTGAGAGGGAAGTCCCTGTGAAATAAAACACAGTTCTCATCTGAATGGGGAAGCTGTGCTGTTGTGGTACTCAGCAGAGTGAATGCCACGTCAACCTTTATGCAACAGCACAAGAGAAAGTAACCACAAAAATGTGTGTAATTGAAGAAAGTTAAGTGGTGTAGTGCTCAAAAAAAAAAAAAAAAAGCAACACTATTGGAATCTCACCAGCTCAAAGAAGCAAGGGCAGAAATGGCAGAGAATAAAACAAAACAGCACAGAAAAGGCGAAATAACTAGATAATATAATGTTTAAACTTATGGCATACTATTTGGATGAACTCTGTTTGCAATTTGAGTAACAGTCTCAGAAAATGAGCACCTGCACTTTCCATATTAACATTGGGAAGTACTGATGACAGACCTATGCTATTTCTATTTACTCATATTATTCAAAATTAAATTGGGCACTTAGCTACAGCTGGAACAAAACAACATGTTGTGAGTGTCCTTTTTATAAAACATCAACAGAAATTGCAGGCAGATTTTCTACCTCAGAAAGAAAAAATTCAAACAAAAGACCTAACAGCTTACCTGCAAATATGCATTTAAATCTTTTTTCCTCTTCTCCAAGAATTCTCTGTCCATATTGTTAAATGTCTTTTTGCCAGGAAGTTTCAGTATATTTGCCAGATTTTCAAACTAGAAGAAAAGGAGATTTTTTGCTCTGTGTTCAATGGAGGTTCAAATCACCATGTAACCTCAAAAATGATAGATGTCATTATATTCCCTTCTCATTTACCATATCATACCTGACAAACAATTTCTGCATCAAGCACAGAACTCAGATACCCTGGAGAAGCCGAAAGGTAGGTTGTAAAGAATGAGCGCAAGCCAACTCTCAGGAGATAGTCAAGGGCAAAATTTAAATTCAGAACACATCAAGCGATACTGAGTTTTGGAATACAGATTTATATTAGTATACTCTACAAATGCAAATTATTCATGTCCTCACATCTGCTCCAAAAGCTTAGGTACAAGATTTATCATTATTTAGGCAGAAGTCAGTAGGGTTGTGACTATACATCAAGAGAACTTGCATATCTTTCTAAAACATCTTCCCTTTCCTCTCATACTTCCTACAAACTTACTACAGAAGAAATTAAATTTTTAATCACTACAGTATATGGCAGCACCCTGTTTACACAGGTTATCATGATGACGGGCACCAGTTGACTTCTTCCACTGTCCCAGTTTTACACAAAGAACAGCCATTTCTGTGAAACAGTATAGAAAGATGAGGCTCTAACATTTCAGAATGTTGAAAAATTTTGCTACAATTCACAAGAGTGAACTGTAGTGAACTTGAAGTGAACTTGAAGAATCAAGATTAGTCATAGACAGAATCCAAATACTTTCTCTAAACCTTAAATAATCTTTCAAGGGATAAAGACAGCATATATAGTGTCTGGTCTCTAAAAGGTTGTATACTTTCCTCATTAGAGAAGATCATAAAATTACAGATTTAATGAGAGTTTTGTTCCATTTCAGTCCCTGCACGTTGACTTTTTGTGAAGACATCATTAACCTTGGAAGGACACAAAGGTTGTATAATGTTTATGGCCTACAGAAATCATCACATAACACTTCTTACCCATGTTACAAATCTCATTGACTTGCAAAGTGTCAGGGGAAAGAATTGAACAGAATGTGGTCTATTTTTTATTTAGATAACTGCATCAAAACAGAAGCATGTAAGTAAAGAATAGCTTCTAGTTTATAGATATTTACTTTGAATATTACTCTAATAACTAAAGAAACTGGATGTGAATCAATTCTAAAGTCCATACAGATACTGTAACATACATAATCCTTACCCCTCCTATTAATTTTAAATAAAAGATCCAAACCTTTACCTATAAGATGTCAGTAAAAACATCAGACGTGAACACAAAAAAGGTTTCAGTGCACCAGTGACATTCTCATGCCTGTAAACTCAGTAGGAATGTTAATTTTATTTTCAAAAGAAATCAATATTGTTGGACATTTGAGAAACCTCTTGATTACTGAGGTTATGAAGTAAGATCTGACTTTTTTACTCTCTTAAGACCACTACTCTTAGACCACTGACTGTTTGATGTCAGGAGATTGTACAGTTTACCTCAGTGAATTACAAGTGTCTCATTCTTTTTTTCTCTTTTGTTTTAGGTTTAAGAATCCGAGCATACAAGTATAACAATGGAAGTGCAGTCTAGCAGTACATATCCTTTTATTACATGAATAACACAGACATCATGCACTAAACAGTTGCACCTGTAAGCAGCTCAGTACAAATTATTAAATTAATGGTGGAAAAGTACACATTAATGCAAAATACAGTGCAATTATTCCACATCGTATCCCACTTCGAGAAAGCCAGTGTTGTGCCACACCATCTCACACACACACACAAAAAAAACAAACTCTTTCAAAGAGATCTTAAAAGACTTCAACGAGATGAATTACCTGCTCAGTGATCCTCATGTGAAAGTCATGGAAGTCACTGTAGCGCCGATATGTCTTCCACGTTTCCTCACTGTTTGCATTTCTCCGATGGACTGTGATAGCATACAGCGCGTACGTCTTGCCATGGTCATTACACACTCCTGCCACAGCATATGGGTCATAGTCAGCATATACTAGTAGTTTAAAAACAAAAATAAAAAAAGGAACAAACAGAAAGAAGGAAGACGAGAGGACACAAACGTGAAGTGAAGAAATGTCTGAAATGACAGACTTGAGAAACTAAAATGGACATGCAAGCAGAAGAGTAAGTCATCCCTTTATCCAAAACACAAGAAGTGTTTGAACTTAAATTTAATTCATAGAGATTAAGTAGCCTTAAAGATAGGCAATTTTCACTCACATGCAAAACAGAAAGAAAATAAAATCGGAAAGGTTCCAACTTGAATGACTAGAGAACAGATCTTATAAAAAATAACTGCAACCTAAGGAACTCAAGAAAGAGGTGAAAGAGAACTGTGAAACCAGAAGAAATTCCAGCCTCCAAGGTACCTTCTGGTTGTATTTTAGAAAGCTTACAAATACAACAGAAAGCATAATATCATAAGCATTCATTTCTTTCTTTAGCATTAGTAGTTACTGGCTACAAGATAAAAAACAGCTCCCACATGATTTCTCAGTCAACAAAAATTTTATACACATAGACTTACACAAATGCATGTATTCTGTATGTGTGTACATGTATACATAATTCTATGTATGTATACATACATTTTATGGAGAAGCCAATTTATAAATGAAAAGAACACAGACGGCTATCTTGAAAGGAAATTTTTTAATTTTCTTGTGCATTTTTTCCATCCCTATAAGGAAATTGTTTCAAAAACTCTCATCTAAACTACAGAATACCATAAAGCCAGCACTATATACACTGCACAAATTTATACTGTTAACGTGCTCTAAACTCCAAATACTGAGCCAACAGCTCGTAGCTAGATGAAAATACTTAAGTTCTATGAATTTCTTAATGCCTTCAAGCTTCATGAAATACACTTTTCTGCCAAATCATCAGCTCTAACCTCTTGATATCTCATAAGAACAAGGGTGATGTCTAAGCTGCAAAGCGAGCTCAAGGATAGGGGCTAACAAGGTAAGAATTCCCCACTAGTAAAACATGCAGTGGGAATGGAGCAACACCGGTTTTCTTTGGCATCAACCCTTTAGAAGAATGATAAGTGCTGAATCCAAGAGTAAAGAGACAGGAAGCCATTGCCTCATGGATGATGTATCCTCTAAACTCAGACTGACCACTCTGCCATGCAGCCACTGTATCACAACCCATGGACCTCTAGGAGGACCACTGCCAGCCAGGAGTAGTAGAAAAAGAAAGAAGCAGCTCCCACCACGCCTTACATCATATCTTATTATAGCAAACATTTATTTTGCAACACAAAGGAAGCTGAATCCTTAATGATTATGGAAAAGATCTTGTAACCCACCCCTGAGCACAGTAAAGGGCAATAGACAGCACAGGAAAGAAGCCTGCACACAGATGCACCACATACATGCTGCCTGCAGCACCCAGAAGGCAGGGAGACTTCTATGTCTTGCTCAAATACAAGGTAAAGAGAAAGGAGACATCTAGTTTAATCCGTACAGTATGAACCTGTGCATATTCCTTGGTTCATATGAATTACTATGGAATGATCGAATCAAGCTGGTAGTAATCAGAACTTGCTGGCATCAGACTATAAATTTAACATAATTTACAAGAATTTCAGCTCATTTGATTTTCCTTAGAGATCAAAACAATGAAACTTCTATATTTAATTCAGAAAAGAAGTGACGCCTGCAATTTTAGCACAAGAAAAATTGTGATTCTTAACTTTTAAAACTATTTTTCCCCTTCTCTGAGGGCCAAATACATAGAGACTATTGGATTGTACCATGCTGGGTTGCTGTAAATTTAATTAAAATGTCAGCTAGCTGAATTCTTACTCACAGCTTTCATCCGTGATATTTAAATACATAGTTAAAAAGTCATAGTAAACTCTACCAAAGACTCCCTGACAAAATTATTTTTCAGAGAAATCTTGTCTAACTACAGTATTTGCAAATAATACCTGAGCTTTATTATTTGCTATCCTATCATACATTTTTTTAGCTTATTAATCAACAGAAGTTTGCTAAAATAACCAAGAATCCCACCACTGTAAAAACCGAATTCACTATCATGAATTGAGCTAAGCCAATCAGGAAGCACAGAAAATGAGTGATTATATACTGTAGCAGGGGAAGTGAACACATAAGCATACAACTTGTGTGACTAGAAAGAAAGAAAAAGCTGGCTTTTGCAAATTGTTCTTTAAATAGCTGTCAAAATAAATACTCAATATAAAACTTAATCAACAATAGTTCACTAACCTTTTCCTGTCATCCATATAAAGGAAAAATAATAATGCTATAAACAGGAAGAACTGTATTTCATTTTAGGTACATATAAAGTCTCGAGCTACAGAAACAATTCTGCATAGAGTTCCATTACAAGGACTTCACAGGGAGTATGAACTCAATGTTTTATGATATTAAAAAAAGAAAAGAATTAGGAATTCATGGGCCTGTAATATTAAAAAAAAGCAAACACTCAAAAGTTGGGAAAAAAAAAAGTAAGCAGCTGTTGTAACAGATTAACTTACCAGTATCTGAGATATATGCATGGAGTTGAACTGTCTCATCAGAAGGGACATTTGAAAGGTCATCTAAGGACTGCAGGGAGAGACAGAGAGGGCAGAAGGAAGAAATGAGCAACAGAGAATAAAATCAAAGACACGTCTCATTTGCAAGATGTTTTTTGATTAATCTAGTCCATTTTCAAACTTCTAGTTCACTGTACTATTAGAATAGCTTAATGCACTGTAACAACAACATTATGTTTTTATTACCTGGTTACTAAAGTAATTCCCCCCCAAACACACACAGTTTCACATACTTTTGTGACCACTCAAATGTATTTACCACTTTCATTTGATATCTCGATTTAGTATAAGTACAGCCACAGTCTTTCACCGAGCATTTGGAAAACAAAAAGAACAGCAGTACAGCTATGGAGATACAGTTGTGGTGTAACTGAGGCTTTATTTACTGTTACTGACATCTTTATACTGACTGCCAACTAGACAAAGGTACAGTGCAGTAAAAGTTGAATAATTTCTCCACTCTATGTAAAAAAACAGTGAGAAATTTTCTCAGACACATTCTCCCTTGTAAAATATGAACACGTGCATCCTCAGGCTAATATTCTGTCTCCCTGTTCAGTAATCATTTGGGATCAAAAGAAGCTTAATAGAAGTTTTAAAGATGCTTTTTTATTATTTAAGATTAATAAGAGGGGACAAAGACAGAGCTACTGAAACAGAATTCATAGGCTTTTGGATCCTAGCCAATTTAGGCAACTTCAGTACTTCACATACTTTGTAATCCATATGCCATTATGTATGCCATTAAACTACTGTTGTAGTTTTTTTTTTAAAGCATCATTACTTATTGTTTAACTGCCTCCCTAAATCACCAACGTGACTTTATCCTTTTTCCTTATATCTGCACAGAGTTCAGACTAATATATATTAACAACATCCAGAAGATCAACTCAGGTATTTCTGCTGCTATTCAAGGTCTTGGATATGTACTACCTTTGTAGCTTCTTCTATTTGCTCAGTGCAAAAGGAATACAGAAAGTTCAGGTCATGGAACCAGTTAGATGATATCCACAAGAACCTAAATATTCCACAATTGTGTTATGCTGCAGAACGCACCCTATTGGTTTAGTGTAGTAGATGAAGGCGGCAAATTAGAGGCAGGAATTAAGAAGATAAAGATAACTTTTCCTTTAAAGTTTCAAATCATCTTAAAAGAGAGGAACACAAGTTAATTAAAATGTAAAACTATCATGCCACAACCTAATCTTTCTTAATGCACTGTCATAAGCTAAAAGTACAGAAATTCCATGACCTTTAAAGTAACCTTACCAAGGTCTATTTTACTTCATGCAACAAAGTAGCACAAGGGAGCAACACTATTTGTACAGAAATGTACTCTTGCCATGGAATTCAGCCAGGAAAAACTAATCTACCAGTACTCAAACACCTGTAAAAGCACTGAAAGCCCCAAACAGCCCTGAAGAATAAGGAATACAGAAAGTAAAATTTCTTCTGCCTAAGAGTTTTATTAAACATTTCTGCTTAATTAAACATTCTGTATAAAGAATGTTTTTAATTCTTCATAAAAATAACATACGTTGAATTCTGCTAGTATGCTTTTCAGAACAAGAACAAAAACCAAGATTCTGAACAATTGCATACAAATATCTGTTTTGCAACAATGCTAATAAAGGCTTTAAGATTTTCTAGCTTAGCTAGGAAAAGCCACATAAAATTAAGTAGCACATAAACATCCACCAGGAACTCTTACGGAGGTACGGAATCCTCCAAGAAAGAATTAGAAAGGGCTGTGAGTCACGTAAGCCAGGAAGGCGCATGCTGGCTTCAAACCTTTCTAAAGCTAGACATCACAAAATACTGAACTACTGAGTCTTCTCATCTTGTTCAGTTAGAGATCATTTGAAGAAAACAAGTAAGAGGGAGGGGAGGAAATGCATCAAAATTGCTCTAATTTTTACTTTTTGCAGATTTGTGATTCAGTGTTTTTGGGTTTTTTTTCAAGTTTTAGAAGAAGTACACAGCTATGTCATACTTCATAATCACCTAATCGTCAGTTATACATCACTTATTCTTCACATCTTTTACACACGATACACGCATGAAGCATATTTCAAATAATTAGATACATTAATGTTACAAAGAAAAGGTTCCAATGAATGGAATTGCTTAAGAATTGCTTTAAAATACCAGAATATGATCTTCAAAGCGTTAAGATTAGAAAAAAAAAATCATATTTTGAACATGGTGGCACTGCCTGCAGCAGGGGGGTTGGTGCTTCGTGATCCTTGAGGTCCCTTCCAACCCAAGCCATTCCATGATTCCGTGATTCTGTGTATATTCCTAAATCAAGTTCTAAAATAAAAGCCCACTGCATTAAAATTAAATGCTTCGTTTTATAGTTTATTAGAGATATTAGTTTTAAAGCATTTGTCTTCACCTATTATTACTCAACTCAGGATTTATGTCTATTTTAACATAAGAAACAGGTATAAAGATGTATGTTTTTCATAAATTAACTGTGTCTACTAATACACTTTTTCTGTGAGAAACTATGTAAGAAATTAATCAGACTCAGGCAAAGGACAAAAAAGAGTTTTATCTTACAGATTAATTGAGCCTTAATGTGTCTTTCAATATCATTCAAGAGCATAGCAGACTTTTTCAGAAATTAAACTGCAATGAAGTAAGCCCTCTAACATGTACATAATTGAAACTAATTTACAATACTCTCTACTGCTGGGGAGAGAGGAAAAGAGCACTTACCAGATTTATGCTACTAGTAGGAGACCCATTAAAAGATTCTGCAACAGTGAGGATTGGGAAAAGAAAAAAAAAAGTTAGATTTTCTCCAATGTAGGGCCACATACAAGAAATAAAACTCCTTGTAGGTTTTTTGTAGTTTCATTTCTGTGAAAAACTATTATTGTGGTATTGTGATACATTTGTATACAACACATAAATACTTCCAGCTCCCAAAATGACATCTAAATGAAAACGTATGGAAGTTTCCATAGCAATAGATACGAAATAAATACTCCAAAGAATGTGTTTTTATTTTAAGCTCATATCATGTGAATTTGCTTCACTACAATTTAATAGTTGAATAATTTCCACCAAATTTGAGATAAAGTTAAGGAGAATTATTCAGTTGCAAACTTCCCTGGGGTCACACTGTGCTAGAAATCAGATTTAAATATTATTAAATATTTAAACATTTAAATGTAAATATTTTAATACATATACTTATCATATATGTATGTGTTCATTCTGTATTACAGCATAAATACCATATAAGTATGTATTTATACTGAATATTAAGATGTTCTAATTCAACAGATGTTTAAACAAAAAAATGACTGTAATCTCATCTCATTCAATCGAACTGTAAGTAGCTAACCCTTTGACCCAAATGCATTCATAAGAAAAAGCACTAAGACTTGAGAGTACTTAAAGAAACAGGATACAAAAGGACAAGATAGAACAGTTACCCTAACTCACACGTCATACATGAACAATTAACATAAGGTCCATATATAATTTCCTCAAAAATAATTCATTTTCATGTCCCTTCCAAGATGTCTAACAATAAAAGCAGGTATCATACTACTTCAGAATACACAGCAACATTTAAGAAAATTCAGCAGACTGAGGAGACAACAACAAAAAAAAAACCAGAGAAAACACTTTTCCCCCTCCACGATAATGTGGATAGAAAGGAAAGCAACATTATCATTCTCAAAGTGAAATAAAGCTAGTATTTCTGTCATTCTCACGCTAACACAACAAAAAATAGCTACTCAGTGTAGCTTGAGTTGTCAGCTGTGCACTTTAGCTTACTAGCAGGCAACCAAATGGTGGTAAATACCAAATGCTAGCAGGAAATTACAAGATACCACCAGGCATCCTTCCGCACGAAGTCTGCTTAATCTTCAAAACACTTAAACAAATCTGTGTCCATGCTCTCTGATGGACTCGCTTTCATCCTTATTCAATCTAAGACTAAATTTTCCTCTTTTTCAATTTACATAGCTTCTAGTGGTAGGACTACTGGCTTTGTTACATTTACAAATTCAAATATGTTAATTAAGGAAGGATCTAAACTGTATCTGACCCAAAACAAATATCCTCAGGATTCCCTTGGATTTGTTAAAAACTTCACAAGACTATAATAAAATGAGAAAAAACTTTAAGCGAAGAAATTAAATGTTACAAATTGAAAATACATGAAAATTATTTAGACCAACTTTTGTGAATATAACCAGTAGTACAAAGGATAAAACCACTAAGCAAAGAACAGGCAAAAGAACAAGTAGATAAGATTAGCTTGGGAACACAAAAAATGAACTGTAGAAGTGTTATTAGGTTGCCTGTATAGTAACGTAAGATCTGCAGATACTGGAGGCAGTTCTTAAGTGGGAAGAACAAAGCTGATCTTTTTGAGATTCTTCAGGCATTAACAAAATACATCACTAGAGGGTAGTAAAGAACACAGCTCTCTTTCTATCTTCAATTGCTCTTAATCTAAGTTCACATAAAATTATACCTTAAGGAAGTAAAAGCAATATTTTATTTATAAAGAGCGGTGCGTTAAAATTCTTCTTTGCAGTAATATTGTGAGTAGAGAGGAAAGAAAAGGAGGAAAGCTACTAAACTAAAAGTTTGCAGGGAGATGATTAAAAAATAGGATGAAAAATGTATAAAACGAAAATTCCAGAAGTGAAAGCTCTCTCACTCTGCATAAGAGCAAGAGGGAAAAAAAAATCCTGAACTTTCATGTTCAAGTCATAGCTTTAAAAAAAGAAAAAAAAAAAAACTTCCCATATTTTCCAACAATCTCCCATATTTTCAGTTTTCAGAAAGCTTTAAAAACCTCTATCTGTGTACTTTTGTTTTCTATTACCATATCAATAACATGGTTATTCACCCTACATGAAGCTAATAAAGTTACTACAGAAAAACCTTTCTGCATCTGCAAACAATTTACAGGAAAACACAAACAGAAAACACTACATTTGAAATTTTACTTGATTTTAAAGCAGAAAAAGGATATTTCCAGAAAATCTCCTAAACAGGTAAAGAGCTCACCTCCTTCACCATCATCTGATCCTCGGAAACTGGGATCCTTCAGCATATCTAGCTCAGCTAACATGCGGACATACAATACATTCTGTTTGAACGAAGGGTAGAATCTTTCATCTCGCAGCATCAATTCATACACCTTATTGAAACAAAAATGCCAACATTAGAAATATTAATGTTAATGTTTTTTTTTTTTTCATTAGACAAGCTTTCATAAATTCTATTTGAACAACACGTATCATATATGTATCTTTGACTTGCCTTTAAAATTCTACTGCAAGCCCGAGACATTTCAATTTAGGCTTACTCTTCATCAAAAAAAGTTATGAGAACTAGTTTTGTTAGAAGCATAACACAGAATTAACAGAAACTCTCTCGCTTACTAATGATGTATGTACATATAGGAGCAGAAGTAGTAAACCAACTGTAATTGTTTCCTTCCTCTCCACTCTAGCAGCACGCTAAATATATTTAGTCTTCATTGATTTCATGAGAGGTTATTTCTCCATCTTAAACTCTAAGCATAAACTTGAAAACACTTATGGGAAGAGGTGCAAGAAAGGAAGGAAAGGGAGGAAGACTCCACATACTACTTTTTTGAAGATTTTCAGTTCAGCCACAACAGTACCATCTTACATCACAAAGAATTAATGAGACCATCTCAAAAATTTATCCACAGAGCCTAAACAATGACATATCACTTTCCTGTTATACTGACATACTCCTCAGTGCCATCACATCCAAACCACCATCTACTCATCCAGTTACACAAATTTTATCATGAAGGTAACGAGTAATCTAATTAGATATGGGTTTTAAAAGGAAGAACACACAATGTATGACTTTTTAATCCCCTACAAAACTGCCTTAGGAGAATAAGATTTTCACTCGTTTTTTAAGCAGTACTCACTAGCAATCAACATACATATACATGCAGACAAATATTCATATATATTTTTATGTAGTGTGAAAGCATCTGTACAAGTGCTATCACCTGCTAAGAATGCTCCCCAAAAATTCATGCCATACTAAGGAAGGCAATTTATTTCATAACGTGTGAGAATTTTATGCTCTCTTCGACAAGAATGCAAGGCCCTTGTAACCTACTTAGAGCAATGCAGATTTTATAACAGGCTTTCATTGGTCTTAAATGCAGTCCTCATGTAAAACATAGTGATTCTAAATTCTGCAGCTCATATCATTAATTTTTAGTACAAATGAGAACATTTAGTTAGTGACTGAAAACACAGAAATCTCTCAGGCTGGGTATGTAATTTGCTGACTGAACAATAAATCAATCATTTTTTGAAAAAAAAAATAGGCTGGAGTGATAAAGTCTAGGTATTCAGGTACTCAAAAGATAGTTTCATCTTTGTATTTGCTGCTTTCTGTGCAGTCCTACAGGAACAGAGTTGGCCACTTAATTTCCTGAGAGAGGTAAAATTTAATACAGTAATACACTCATACTTAACTCACCTCTGAAAATAGAGAGCTAATGACAGATGAAAATTGTACCTCTTACATGTTACCTGCATAGGCACATTTTCTAAGACTGGTGCACAAATACAAATAATAATCACATAATTTTTATCCATGCTTTGTAATTAATTTCACTCCAGTAACCACCTCTTTCTGCCCATTACTTAGAAAATTATGAGCTACATATGGCTAAGCAGAGGGTGACAATGTAGAATAAGATTTTTATGGAAAAGGAAAGTATAGAAAAGGAAAATGGTAAAACAGGTTTTAGATTTTTATACTTGATTTTCTTCCTCCTCTGGCTGCAGTGAAGTTTAACAGTCCATAGTCTTAAAAATGCCAATGAAATACGGCAAGAACAAAGTATACCTTTCTTTGAATGTCATCAAAGATTTCAGGTGTTGGATCCTCATGGTTCAGTGTTTCTGCCAGTTTTGCTACCAAGTTGTCATCAATATTAACTCTTGGAGATGCCTGTCATAGAGATCTAAATCAACTTTTGCAGCATAAAAATAAAAAAACTTCTCTTTTCACAAATAAAATCCAATACAATTCTGCAAGCATCTAAGCAAAACATATAGCCTCGTGATGAGTATTTCTAAACCTAAAACTGCTTAGGACAGAAAAAAGGGAAAAAAAAAATCTATGATGAAATTCAGAGTATTAAAACTCAGAAATTTCAGAATAGTAGAAAACACCTCAAAACACAATTTAAGCACATCAATATGAAGCAACATACCATCCAGACTTACTCAGACTCAAGCATAGGTTTACTTATGAATAGAAAGACTCAGATTCAGAAATAAAGAACCCACTAAAAAACAAAAAACAAAACAAAACAAAACAAAAAAAAAGGGAATGGATGAAATCCTAAAGCGGCAAAGTAAAAACCAATCACTTCTCAGTTCTACTGATTTCTGTAGGCTACCAGGAGCTGTTAGCACAGTAGCTTTCTTACACAGACAGTATTACAGCTACCAGAAGAGACAGCCATCATATTCTCAGTCCCCCCTTGCTATGACGTATTTCAAACTGTTGCCAGTTAAACGTTCTTTTATGTAGGCCTAAGCTCACATAATTTCCCATTTTCAGCAACAGACACAGGAACCAGCACTAAACCAGACCCAACACAGCTGCTCAACTGATCTATTTAGCACAGCTGACAGGCTGAGTTGGTTGGCTTTGGAATAGCTCTGGGATTACACGGCTCCCAATTTCAAACTGGTGAGTGTTCAGTCAGCAGAGCAAGATCTGGATAGTCTAAAGAAAACCTGCTGATATGCTTCTAAGGTGAAAAAACAAAGCAAAAGATAATGCAGAAACACTGCAATAGATTTGAGGGATAATTTGCCAAGGGAAGCTTTTGAGTAAGTTGAAAGGTGATTTTTATGCATACACAAATTCAGAACAAAGATGCTTTGTTCACAAGTCTGAAAACAGGATTCAAGATTGCCATAAAATCAGCAATTTTTTTTGTATACTTGTGATTTCTTTTTCAGTCAACATTAATACATGACCTGCAAATTCTCAAAAGGAATGTATGGAGTTGCAATCAGAAATTCAACTTAAAGATCGGAGCATGTCTCTCCACTGGACTTTTATAAGCCCTGTCTTAACAGAGAGAAATACCCTTTGCTTCACAATTACACCTTATTCCTGTCATGGCCTTTTGGCAGCATGCACTTTTGTGAACAACTCTTTTCAAGTATGAAGCACACAAAGAGTAAAATTGCATCGAAAATCTCAGAAGAAACCCTTGAGAACTCACTAAGAATTGCAACTACTTCCATCCATCCAGAGTGATGCACTGGTTTTACAAAAAATGGGGTCAAACAGCCCACTAATTTTATGTTTTCATTGTCCTCTTTTTCATGTTTTTATAAAAATAAACAAAAACATAAGTTTTGATACTTATATACACTAACCGTAGTTTATCTTTTATGAGGGCTGCTCCAAAAGCAATGCCTCCTATTTCATTATGTCAGCCCAAAATGTCAGAGGTGGATGTTGGTGGTATGATAGTAGAGGTTGAACCTTCCCACCAATATCCCAGTACATTTTGTTTCCATATGAAAAATGGCAGCAGAGGGGACAGTCTGACAAAACGGTGTCTGAAGTGGATGTACATATGAAGCCAAGGTATGCTACTGAATTCCTCCAAGCAGAAACAATGGCATCCATTGACGTTCATTGACACTTTCTGAATGTTTACAGAGACCAAACTGTGGATGTGAGCACAGTCATGCAGCGGGTGGTACATCTCAGCAACTATGAAGATACAGAAACTGCAGAACAGTGGGTTACCTCTGCTGGTGCAAAGTTTTACAAGCATGGCACTCAGGCTCTTAATCATGGCTGGTGAAAATGCACAGCTAACGGTAATGACTATGTTAGAAAAATAGTGTTTTGTAGTTGACAATTCGCTCTATCAAATAGCATTATTGAGCTCTCTGTATGGGCTGTAGTTTGCATAGAAATAAATAGGAGGATTACTTCCAGAGCATCCTACATATACATGGCCTAAGACAATTCCTCTTCACTAAGTGCAGACCAGGTGAGCTGAAAGGTTGGGCACCCATGCATTAGAGCAGGTAATTTCTTACTACATCTTAACATTTTCTCTAGTTTTTCCATATACTATCATAGAAAGAAAGCACCTGAAGGTCACATATTCAATGCTTTTGGTAAGACAGACAAAGAAACTGAAGAAATTTTCTTACCACTTAATATCTCCACTTAAGGAAAGAAGATATGCAGGTAGTACCCCAAATGTTAGCCTGTAAACAACTTGTGCTTTATCACATCAACTTCATATTAATGTAGTTGTGACTACCAGACAACCATGTGTAAAAACAGTAAGTTTCAAACAATTCAGAAGTACATTATTCCTACCTTTTCTGATAAATATTGCTCATAAACTCCAACTGCAGCTGCTCTTAATAGACCCTTGGTCTGATTAGTCTGATGTTTTCCATCTCTTTGCCGGCTTTGAAGTACCTCCAGCTGTTGCTGTGCCGTAACCCTGTATCCTTCCACCGTCATCCAGAAAAACAGATGTGCTTGGCCACCAGTCTGCTGCATGTAGTCTGCAAAAACAAACAAACAGAAAACATCAAGCAAACAAGCACAGTTATTTTATATCTTAAAGTAAGAATTCTCTAAAATGTTAGCTAAAATTTGAACTCCAGAATATGTTGAATATCTGGAACAATTATCTGGGGTGAAAAAAATAAAGAGGGCTATATATGTATTGTATATGTATATGTATTGTATAATCAGTAAGTAAAACTGACAGTAAAGAACTAGGCTGCTATCTTAAAAAATGCACATGTAAAAACTGAATCAATCATTACTGTGTGGAAGCAACGGTGGTAGAGCACGATACAAGTAGAATTCCAGTTTGAACTTCCTCTCTAATGAATCACATGCATGTTCTGCATTAAAAGAAGTATCAATAACAAAAAAAAAAGATTAATACTCTTAGTGATGATCATCAGGAGCATTATTTATTTACAGAACAGCAACAAGCACCAGAAAATGATAAATATGAATTGCTCAAGATTTAATCTATAAAATTCTTGACTATATAGTAAACCTAAAACAGTACACAGATTCCTGTTGTATTTTAAGTTCTCGGAGAACCTTCAGAAGTTCCGTAACACTCTAAAGATCAATCCAACATCTATAGCCATTAGCTCCATTAGCTTCAGTGAGGTCAGCAGAAGACAGGCAATAATGATTAAGGTTCAGAGTTATTTAAATTACAAAATTCTAAGCAATTCTTTTCTAAACAGAACAAATTTCTTCAGTGACATACAAAGAAAGAATGCATCTTATGCAGAGATCAGTAGTGAAACAAGATTAATACAGGTACTTAGGAGTGCTGAGCATGGTGTTCTGAACAGATAATTACAGATTCATTTGCAAAAAAAGGTTTTGATTACCTCTGGCACGGACATACTTAACTCTCAGTAAATACTTACATTTAGGTACAATTATATAATGCTGTGAGTCAGCATATTGCTTCTAAATAGAAATATAAGATAAACTGATACTTACCCATGAAAAACTGTAGTGCAACATTGTCTACCAGGATATGGTCCAGAGGGACTGTGCAAAGTTTTCCAAAGTTTGCTGCCAGTTTCACAGTATCTATTTCCTATAAGACATAGTTCAGTATTCTTTTTTCTTAATTTTTTTTTTTAAGGATTTCCCCTTATTATAAAGTAGGCATCATAATATAAAAAAACATATTATAGACAATAAACCAGCTTCTCTATGGATAATTATTTTTACAGTCACTAATAAGACCAAGATAATAAGGTCATTTTCTCATAAATATTTGGCTTCAACTATTTACTACTAAACGAGGGGCTGGCTTTTAGCTTTGTCATTCATGTCATGCTGTACAAATCAAATTAACACCAAATCTCTTTTAACTGCTTACAATAGCATGAAAATAAAGTAATGAGAATAACTCATTTCAGAATTTTATGGGGTGCAGATCACTACAACTTAAATTTATGTCTGTTCAACTGTATTCTGTTAAAATGACATGAATTGGTATTACTGCAGTGCTTCAGGTTCCAGCCACAGAATATTTTAAACATTTTAACAGTCAGTACGCACAAGATTACATTATTACAGAGACACACTGAAGTCCAATTAAGAGAGTCATGAAACAAAGCAAACATACTAACTCTGTATAAATATAAATCAAAACAAACAAGTCAACAGAACAACATTAGGTTCTCAACTTTAACATTCAGTCTGCTTCAGGCATTTTATGAACTAAAGCAGCAAACATGTCTGACAAAATACAATACATAGAGTCCATAAGGCACTGTAGAATAATCAAGTGATACCTTTATCAAGATACCTTATAAGATAAGGAGAATTTTGCCAAAGACTAAACTTAAAGTGCCAGAGGAATGTACCAGGGCAGCAAAAATAAACAAAAACCTGACCTGAATCTAGGTGCATCAATACAAAGATGCTTCACGTATTACCTACACATCATTTCAGTTTAACTCTTATACTGAACCTATAGCTTAAGGTGTACCGACCTATCTAACCTAAAGACAGATTCTAAAACTCTCTAAACGTGTAAATTAAAGACTAAGTTGAATATTATGTATCCCTATAATTGCACACTTCAAATTTGTTTTAAAAAGCAAGAATTAAGAAGATAGACTGAACTATTAAGTCTTTCACAACTTCACTCTCTCAGAATGAAAAATCATTCTAAAATACTTACTTTTCCTGACTGCAACCTCTGAATTCTTGAATCACATACTTTAATAACATATAATAAACTGTTTATTTGATTTTTTATAGTGTTGATATCTGAAAGTAAGAAAAAAAAAGAGGATTAACTAAGGCAGATGAGTAAATAAACTCTTGTCCTGAAATACGAGACATACTTCAAGAACACATCAAACAAAGAAGTGAAATATCACATAGAAAACTCGTCAGATTTGCAGAGGTTTACAGTTTAAATACTTCACTGATAGAAATCAATGAGAAGAACTTCTCTCTGCTTTCAGACTGTTAGCTGACTGCTTATTAATATCTAAAGTATTATTGAAATTCAGAAATGTCTGCCAGGTAAATTTCAATCCAGTGGAAGTATACATATCTAATCAATTTTCTAAACTAAAAAGACAAGAAAAACAAACAAACAAACACTCCCCTCCCCCCCTTCCCCCCAAAAAACAATAAAAACAAGCAAACAAACAAAAAGCACAGTTTCTACGTAAGACACACACAATGATAATACAGGTGGTAATTTGCTTTTAAACACACAAGAAGATTCAAGTTTTAACACTTCACTTTTTTTGTTCTTGTTAAGAAGAAAATATTTTTATACTAAGTTATATCAGTTTACATTTGCTGGATTTTTGGAATGTTCTTCAGAGATCATGCTGGTAACCACATTTCCTACTTTGTAAAATAACACAGTACTAACCATCTCCTGCTGTATCTAGAGATCGAAGATATTGCAGTTCTTCGCTTGCTTTATCTTTGACTGCTTCCAACTCTCCTATATTATCACTTAATTTAATAATATTCATAAAGGCCTCATAGTTACAGTTGGAATCACGAATCTGAAACAAAAATTTTACAGCATGAATAACGTAAAACCAATAAAAGCAAGACCTGAATCATTATGAATTACTTTGATGCAAAGCGGCATTTTGAAAACATTTTGATACTTCTAGATCTTTTTCTAATGCTAAAATTCTGTACCGTGACAGAAGCAGAAAATTTTCAGAAATCCAAATGATAAATGAAACTGGATATCTGTAAGTCATCTATATATCATAGAAAGGCCTAGGCTGAAAAGGACCACAATGATCACCTAGTTTCAACCCCCCTGCTATGTGCAGGGTCGCCAAGCACTAGACTAGGTTGCCCAGAGCCACATCCAGCCTGGTTTTGAATGCCTCCAGGGATGGGGCATCCACAACTTCCTTGGGCAACGTGTTCCAGTGCACCACCACCCTCTGTGTGAAAAACTTCCTCCTAAGACCTAACCTAAACCTCCCCTGCCACAGTTTAAAACTATTCCCCCTTGTCCTATCACTATCCACCCTCATAAACAGCTGTTCCCCCTCCCTTCAAGTATTGGAAAGCCACAATGAGGAGTCACAAAGCCTCCTCTCCTCCAAATTAAACAAGTCCAGCTCCCTCAGCCTGTCTTTGTAGGGGAAGTGCTTCAGCCCTCTGATCATCTTAGTGGCCCTCCTCTGGACCCACTCCAAGAGCTCCACATCCTTTCTGTACTGGGGGCCCCAGGCCTGGATGCAGTACTCCAGCTGGGGCCTCACAAGAGCCGAGTAGAGGGGAACAATCACCTCCCTCTCCCTGCTGGCCACCCCTTTTTTAATGCAGCCCAGAACACAGTTGGCCTTCCGGGCTGCAAGCGCACACTGCTGGCTCATGTCCAGCTTCTATTTGTACTTTCTATTTCTGTCAGTCAATGCTAACATTCCACCTCACTGCCTTGTCTGTCAAACATACCCAACCTGTCTCTAAGCTAGAGCCACCACTGCCAGAAGATTCCTTGCTGCATTACATACTGTGATCTCAAATCTCATCAGTTTTAGGATATAATCTCCTAGACATCTGACTGTTTTTTCCCGAGTACCCCCGAGTTCCCCAAAGCTTTTCACAATATTATTAAAAAAAAGTTAGTTTGAAGTTGTCTTTGATGAACATTTAGGTCCTGCTCAAATCAGCATTCAGTTCATAGTCTTCCCACTGAATAGCATAAAAACTTGAATGCAATCTGACTCTTTTTCCATGCAGAAACAGTAAAAATAAAATAATAAAACTAAAAGTCAACAATCTCACACAGAGATTGGTCACCACTATTCTGAAAAAATACAGACTGAAAGGAAAGGCCACTTTCCCTGCAACTAGAAGAACAAAATACTTAGTTTAGAACAATTACTAGTCTCATCCATAAAGCTGAGCAGTTCTACAGTATACCGTACGTTTAACTCAAGCTCTCTCCTAAGCAAAACATGAACATCAACAAAATTAAAGCTACAGAAGCTTGCACAGTATAAGCTTGCTCAGGCCTGTTCTCAGTGTACTTTCCACACTGATCACACTTTGCCCCATACCCCTACAACCAGCTGCGCTAAGCCTTGAAAAGGGAAGGAACCTTTTCCAGGGATCTCATCTTCTTGTAATGTCCAGATCACACAGCAGAAAAAAAGTAACCAGGTCAGAAAGGCAGCACCAAATGACTGATGAAAGCCAGACTGATGAAAGTTGGCAGCTTTACAGCATGTGCATGCAGGTGCAAACTGTTGAGTCCTAATGCTGCCTTTATATCCAAGGCAAGGTTGGAGAGAAAACCACAACACTCATGTCTATCATAAACGCTCACTATTACATGGAAATGTAGCAGTTGGTCTGCACTGCCAAGGCACACTGATATGAGCTGCACAGAAAAGAGACTACAAAGTGTGGATAGCTTTGACCAAAGTTAATTTTAAAACATATTTCTGAGAAGCTACAATCAGATGACCTTTCAAGTTCCTTCCAGCCCAAGCCATTCTATGGTACTACCATAAGATTTTTCCACGTAACAGTACAATAAATACTTGAATTCTAAACATTTTTATAAAAACAAAAATGAATTTTATGGCAAAGAGACAAGCTTTGAATAACTTCTGATTTTAAAACAAAATGAAGTTTCAATATAAAAGAATTAGTAACATGGTATAGCTAGAAACACAGCATTAAGCTTCTCATTCAAGAGAGTCAATTTTTTTTCTGTTTGAATCTGATTTTATGTCAAAGATTTGCATTAAAAAAAAAAAACACAAAAAAACCCACAAAATTTACCCTATCTTCCTTTAGCCTTAATTTCTGCAAGAGTTTTCATTTTGTAAGACTTGCATTACATTTTTGAAAACATTCACTGTTATATATTAGCCTTATTTTCCCCCAGAATCTTTACTTCTTCATCTCAAAGAAATTATGAAATTAACAACTGGGACATCATCATAACAGAAAGCTTTATAAAAGCCTCAGAATTCTATCTTTGGATGCAGCCGGGGGCAGCACTCAGTAAATAAAGAGGCCAAGTTACTAAAAACAGAAGATGCGTAGGAGGAAATGGGAAACAAAAATTGAAATACTTGGTATGCAGAAGCAGCAATAATTTTTCATACTAAAGCAAGGTTCCTTTAGAAAAGCACCTTGCAACCCTTTTCATAAAATAGAGATTGAAGGAAACAAGATATTACGTACACCTGAAGCAATTTCATATGTTAAAAAAAAAAAATCCAAGGATGTTTCCAGCATAGTCCTACAACATGCACTCCAAGACTAATATGTACAATTGAAAGTAGAGAAAACTTGGAGAAGGAAAAGATAAAAATAAATGCGACTCATGACCCACAAGAAAAAAGCAATACACTTAAGTTTTAACTTGGATTATCAGACAATAACATTGATTAAAATGAAAATGTTCTATGTATGCTTTTTGTATGTATTATTACTTTATGGAGGGTTTTTTTTGCAGGTTACCCTTGCATTAAAGAAACATCAAAGTAAAGGTTTTGTTTCTTCCCATTCAGTTAAATTATTAAGGATCACCACAAATATCTTTAAAACAAATCCATCTGCTTAGCAGAAGCAAATGCACACACACAAAACCACTACTTGTCAATCTGCAGGTTTCTTAAGCTTCAGAGTACACTTAGTAAAAAAGAGTTAAGGAAAAAATAACTTTCAAGGTTACCACCATACCTCCTTGAACAGCCAGCCAATTTTTGCCAAAGAACCACAACACAGGGTACAGCTAATAAAGACAGCATATACACAGGTGCATAAACATATGGTGCATAAACATGCCAGCCAAAGTTACTTCTGCCAATATTATCACTGGTTAACTTTTTTACTCAGTACCTTTTTGCCATGAAAACAAGGCAACACAAGTGAAGGCTTATACAAAATCATTATAAATCTTACCATCCATATGACATACTGATTAATATAATCAGGATCACTGAGCTGGTTTATTAATGGAAGAAGAATTCCTCGGGAGAGGATTTCCTAAAAAATAAGATACATCATTTTCAAGTAGTTATTCATAAAATAAGTGTGACAATTTCAGTAACGTTGTACACATGTTAAAGAAAACATGTAAGAACAGGTATCATTCAGTGGACACCAGCAGATTATCTTCCCAATTAACATCAGAAGATATTGATATATGACAGAAAACAATATTCATTTTATCACACTTTCCTAATATTGCTAGAGGTTTAAAAAAAAACCCTTGAGCATTTCATATAAACCAATTTATTCTATTAAATACTTTTAAAGATTGTATTTCATTTAACATAATTCAATGCTAAGTTAGATCGATTTTCTAAAACAATAAAATAAAAAAAAAAAAATCAGTTCTAAAAATTTATGAGACATTACACTAAAGAATTAGGATGGCTTTCAGAGTCTGCATTTACCCTGACAAAGTATCGCATGATCTTGTTCTGGAAGTCTCCAGGAGGTAGCAATATATACAGTAAGACCTCACACAGATCCCTTAGGAATCCTACAGAGAGAGAATAAAATGAAAAGAACCCTCAGCACAATTTTGTATTATTTTGTTTCTCATTGTACCTGATATCATAAAAACCAACAGATAAATCCTTAAAATAAAATTAAAACAGAGTAATATATATTCTTACAGTTTTAAGCACCATAGTAACGTCTTTCAAAATGAATATAAGCAGCACTGACATATAATCCAACTGAGTTAACTACATTTCCAAAGCCAAGTCATAAGAAAGCCAAATTCCAAGAATCAAATAAGTAGCTCCAATTTATTTTCTTTAATATATATGTTTTTCCTCCTACATACTTTGCCCAAACAGTGATTTCTTTTATTAAATGAAAATCATTCAGTAGTGGTAAGGATAATAGATCTAATAAAAAACAATTATCATCTGCAAAGCTGCTCACTCTGTGCCAGAAAGCATTTCTAAATTATTTTTTTTTCCAATGAAAAGAGGAATAGAGACATACATACACTTTCATTAATAAGTACAAATTAGAGGAAATATACATGTGTTGTAGATAATCATACTTTGAAAGTCACACACTAAGGTTTCAGTATTTATCAATATTTTAAAATCAATTGGTAGCATTTTAGTTTAGTCTGCTAAACTACAATAGCTTCAGAAGAATATTAAGAGACCTTCTTCATCTTTGGGAGAAGTGCAGACTAGGTCACGACAGACTTCTTTTTCCATTTCAACTTCAACCTCAAAGAATGTATCTACAAGTTCCTCAGCTTGGTCTATACAAAAGAAAATAAAAGCAAACATACTTTTCTGTAAAGATCAGAAATTTGAGAGTAAACTTGAATAATAAAGTTAACTATATTTCACACATGTAAAACACTCGCTAACTCAAGACTCAAAATAAAAAATGTTTTAGTCATTATATTACCTTTCATCTGATCACCTTTCTCTGCTATTCTTTGCTGAGCTTTTCTAAAAACTCGAAGATGAGTGCCGAAGTCATCAACAAGTCGTGTAGTGAAGTAAGGCTGCCAGTCTGTTTCCTTTGACCTATCAAAGTGACCCATGAAAATTAAGTAGTTTATACAAAGAATACAGAGAGCAATTATAAATTTCTACTTCTCATTCCTCCCTGCCAGGAGTCAGTGATAACAAACACAGAGAGTGAGGAAATTAAAAAAATCTCCTCATCTCCTGTTCACCAAAACCAAAGAAAACATTGTAAAATATTGTTCTTATATCTACATATTAATATTTATGCTTGAATTACTTTCAAGTGAACACCGATACCTAGAGTAGTGTTCTGAATCATAGAATCAGAGAATCACAGAATGGCCTGGGTTGAAAATGACCATAATGATCATCGAGTTGCATTCAGGTCTGGGGCCCAACATAGGAAAAATGTCAGACTTTTGCAGAGTCTCCAGAGGAGGGTCATGAAGATGATCAGAGGGCTGGAGCACATTTCCTATGAAGAGAGGTTGAAGGAGCTGTGCTTGTTCAGTGTGGAAAACAGAAAGCTGCAGGAAGACATACAGCCTTCCAAAATTTAAAAGGAGATTATAAACAGGAGAGAGATCAACTGGTAGGTAATGATAGGACAAGGGGGAATGGTTTTAAACTAAAGGAGGAAAGATTTAGATTATCAGATGTCACGGGAAGCTTTTCACTGAGAGGGTGGTGGTAAGGTGCTGGAACTGGTTGCCCAGAGATATTGTGGATGCCCCATCCCTGGAGGTATTCAAGGCCAGGTTGGATGGGGCACTTGGTAGCCTGGTCTAGTGCCTGATCTAGTACTTGCCAACTTCAGTTGGGAACCCTGCCTGAGGCAGGGAGACTGAAATTTGATGATCTTTGAGGTCCCTTTGAACCCAAGCCATTCCATGATTCTTTTTCTCCAATACTTCCTATTGTTTTGGAAGTCGCATAAACAATTTTTTTTTCTTCTGAATTTGCAGTATATACACAAGTAAGAACACACACAATTCATTTGAAACTACCAATGACCTAATATTATCAACTATTCCATAGCTTGCATTAGAGGCAGTTAGCATGAATCACTAAACAAGCAACTCACAAAGAAAAGTGTTAGAAGATAGTCACCCATCAGCTTTGAATAAAACCACTTAACTACTGGTCTAAGAAAGATGCCATCTGTACCGAGATGTCCATGCCTTCCTGATACAGCTAAAAAGGTACCTACACGTTATAGGTTTACCAAGCTAGATGTCAGCAATGATTTTTAATCCGCACTAAATATTCCATTGTCTAAATTCTCTCATATAACTACTTTATTATAGCAGTATCCTTCTACAACACTTTCTTCTTTGTGTTTGTTTTCTCTTTCCTCCTCAAAAAGAAAAAAAGAGATAAAGAACTCTGGTAGAGAAGAAAGCCCAGTACAAAATCTAGATGTGAGATTCAGCAGTAGAGCTTTCTCAAAGGGCAGTTAATCAAAACCATTGATAATACAGCTCCACCATCCACACAACCAAGTCATACAAAACCACTAGGTGGCAACCTCGCAGCACTGTTCTGAAACAGCAACTCCAAAGGAGATGGAAAAAAAGTCTACTGTACTCATTCTCTCCAGAAATTCATAATGCATATGAAATTAGAGATTATGGAACTAATCTAAGACTGCTATGACTATAACTGACTGCAGCCATTATAAATACACTAGATCATTTTCTCCTGATAATAATCAATTGCTGCAGCCCTAGCAAAATGATAGGATTTGTACAGGAAGAAGAAAATTGCACAGGAGTAGTGGCTATTTTTGAAGAAATGCAATACCATAGGAGGAAAAATTAAGGTAGTTATAACTTGACCTGCTTTGACACAAAACTAGTGCTCAATACTGCTCAATGAAGTAACTTCACTCAATAGACAAAATCATTGAATTTGAGCAGTCAAATCCACTTCATGTGTAAGAACAGGACTGTTTCCCATAAGCTGTTGTTTATTTAGCCTAGTTTTCACTATTTTCAAACTTGTTTCCTAGGTTTTCCATTATTTCATGATCAATGTGATTTTATTATCATGAACTTTTCCTAGTGTTAAACCTAGCTCTCCATCTTTGAACTTTCTTGCCAGACAGCACTCTGACCTGTGTTTTCAAGTGAGAGAGGACAAGAGAACCTTAAAACTTGCTGAGAAGTTCATTATACTCAGGTGACCCACAACCTCTTCTTAAAGAGAAAATGGATAATTAGTGCAGTGTGACAAATGCTTGAAATCATTACTTAATAAAGAAGTGTTGAAGTTTACATGGATATAAATACACATGACCTCAGCTGTACTAAACATAAACAATTTCCTACTCATTCACTCCCCGATTTTCTGCTACTTGATTAAGCAACAACAGAAAAACAAGGGACAATTAACAAACCATCAGTTTGTTATGAACTAAGTAAGTATCTTTAAGACAAAATTACATCTATAGAAAGAAATGATATATCACATTACTACCCTTTTGAAAATACTCATTGTTTATACATACTGAACAGCAAGACCCTGTTTTAAAAGTTATCTGAGCTGATACAGATATTTTAAATTAAGGTTTTCAGATAGACTCATCTTGGGAACAGCCCTGCTGTTTATGTGAACCTGACTTGCATGCAAAAAGATGAGGATTCACATTGCTCAGTGTCTAAGTTGCAGAAAAATAGCTATTCAGTAATTTTAGGCATTAATCAAAATCTGGAAAAGGCTGTGACAACAAACATCACTTCCTCTCATTGCCTAAGGGATTAGCAAGGCTGTACTTCTTTTACATTATGACCCTAGAGTATGTTAATGTTCTTTCCGTATAATATAGTGAACTCTGCCAATGGATAAACTAAAAATAATTTATGTATTACCATACTACCAACAGAGATATTTGTCCAATTGCTTGATAGAATAATCTTACCTGGCAGAAAACTGAACAAGTGCATACTGAAGAGCTTGCCTGATTTCCAGGAGAAACGATTCATCATCACTTAGTGTGTAATACCAGTACTGCACATAGTCTCTCAGGGAAAACTGGATCACCTGAAATTGGGAAGGGAAAAAGAAAGATGAAATAGTGAACAAAGCATGGCAAAAAATATGTGCCTGATAATGCAATATCAATCTGCTTAAAAGGTTCATTAATTAACTTATCTACCATTATAAAACCATGATTGAAAAAATAAATACTGAAAGCTCTCTTGTTGATTCGCATACATTCCCACTGCTATGCTGAAAAATTGCAATATACAGAAAACAGACAAAAAATATTGCTCAATATCCTGGCCCATCCCTGATGTTTGTTTTTCTTTTTTTCACTTGCCAGTCTCAACTTCTATTTGCCTCACAACTACTTCAACTTCAACATTACAGACTCAATACTTGGAAAAACAAATTAAATAGTACTGGTTAGAACTTACCTGTTGCAAAGGCTCATCAATTATATTTGCACCTGTCAGTCTTCTGTCAATCTTAATAGGTCTGGCTTCACGTTTCATTTCTTCTATGCACTTGAAAGAGATCAGGAAATTAAACTTTGTAGTTTTTAGTACAGCTGATTTTTAACTATAGTTATTTGTGATATTTGTACTTTTTTTTTCCAGTAGCAACTTTACATAACTTTTTTCTTACATTTATATCTTATGTACTATATAGATTAATATACATACTTCTCACTATATAGTAAATAACAGTGAGAAACCGATCTACATCATTTCTTGTTTACTGTAAAGAAGCAAGTTCACTAAAATAACAGATCAGAAGGAAATAAAACTCAAACAGCAGGTGGGGGAGAACAGCAGCACAGGATAGTTTGCGGGTAAGACTCCATTTCCATACTTGATTTCGAAACTTGTCCATAGCCTCATGCAGGTGATAGTTTAGGTTCCCCTACACACTTCCTTTATCTTTTTCTGATTGCTATGTGCTGATAGAGAAATTACTCTTTTGTACCATCACTGCTCGACAGACTGCCCTTTAAAAAGTAACTGATGAGGTTGGTCAGTTGAGAAAAATAGCATAAGTGCATCAATAATCCACCCTCCCACCAGAAGTACAAAAACTGCAAGGATTACACACACACACACACACACACACACACACACAACCTTCATTTATAGAACAACTAGAGCACAGATACACATGGAGATCAAAGAAGGAGCACTAAAAAGTTTCATACACATGTAAGTTTAAAGAGTAAGTTTAAAAGACAGAACACTTTTTCTAAGCCTGGTCTCCAAATAAATAAATAAATGAGACATAAGCAAAACTTTATAATCAACATAACATAAGCACTGAAAGCTATATAGCACCAAGAACTTTAGTCCTCTAAAATGAAGTTTCATTAAATAGAGCAGAAAGTAGAAACATTAGTTTGCCTACTCCCTTTTGAACAGTGGCAATAAAGCCTTAAACTTTTCATTTAGACCAATGAATTTACACTCAGGTTAGAATATACTTGAGTTTTTTGTGTCTGAGATACATCTGGGGCTTAAGTGAAAAGGTAACTTACCAACTGAGCTATGAATGAGTCACACACACACAAAAAAAACAACCCAGCAGTTAGAATACATACTGCTGAATCACAAAGCACATTTCTTTAAACGTGCTATTGATAATAAAGTTGAAACCCCCTCATCACAAACACTACAATGATTGACTATCTAATGGCTGAAGGATGTCTCAAATGAAACATTTGGAAGATTAATCATCATAACATAACTAGCAATCTTTAGGTTCATGCATTTTCTCTATCCTGAGGAGTTCAAACCCATTAGGGCAAGACATATCTGTCAAGATACATGGGTTCCTAAATCAGGAATTTATAGTAATTCCACATCTTAGTTAGCTATTAAGAACCTGTTCTAAACAGATGCAAATTTATGCAATTAGGAAGCCTGAATTTAGAACTACTAACCAAGATGATCTGCCTGTTAACATTTCAGAAACAAAGTTGGAAAGGGGATCACATTGCTCCTCCACATTCATATATGCATTTCCATTATTTTTCTTTGGCCTTAAAGATAGTCAAAAGATAAGTCATTTAACATTATGAAGCTAGAAACAATAGAAACTTGAAAGAACCTTCCCGTAACAGCTTAAAATGTTTGTATTTCTAAAAGGAAAAAATCTTGCATTGCACGTCCATAAATACTGTTGCAGTTGACTGAAAACAAAAAAGCAGGATCATTTCATCTTGGAAAATTGGTACATTTATAATTTTTAGATTAAAATTAACTAACCTAGAACTCATAATTTCAAAGCTATAAAATCTGATCTGCAAGTTAAGGCCATTAAAGTCTCCTTACCTTAGGGATACCAACTGATGTACAAGGAAGAAATGAATGTTCACACTGCTCAAGGTACTTTTCTGAGTTGTTTTTTCCAAATAAAAGAGTAACCACAAAACCCCTAAAATTGAAAAAGAAAGACCAAATAGAACAACAGTCTTTTTAATCTCCCCACTAGAAAACACCACAAAGCAAGTTATGAACTACCAGTATATAGAGATTTTCACTGTAGATCATCATAGGGCAAGGCTCTTTCAATGCATCTTGTTACACAAAATAACTAACACAATACTAAACAAAATTTTCCCAGTCTTACCATAAAAGCACAGAATGGCTTAGGTTGGAAGGGCCTTCAAAGATCATTTAGTTCCAAACCTCAGCCATGAGCAAGTTTGCCACCCACTAGATCAGGCCGCCCAGACCCCATCCAACCTGGTCTTGAACTCCTCCAGGGATGGGGCATCCACAGCTTATCTGGGCAACCTGTTCCAGAGCCTTACAAGAACCACAAAAGCACCAGGAAGAAATTGATATATCAAGTGTAGAAAGTATAAGAACTTACATTAAATTGAAATGAAAAAAAAAAAAAATCGAGTAGTCTCATCAAAGCACGTAGGAACAGAGAGACAAGAAAAAAAGACTAGAGGAAAAAATAATTTAAGCACAATGGTTTGGGGATTTTGTTTTGTTTAATTAAGTCAGCATATAAACTCTAAAGACAAGCATACGCCTGGACCACTTCTTTTTTTTTTTTAATTTTATATTAGAAATTCATTACCTTTTCACCTTTGCAACTCTGCAAGAATATTTAAATCATGACTTGTAGCTAAGCAGGACAACAGCTATTTCTATTACTTTTTTGTTTGTGATATAATGAATGCACAAGGGAAAATAACTATTACAAGAAATTCAATTTTGCAGCAACAGGAATAATTTATGGCTTATGACACCAGGGCACAAAAACACAAAGCCTGTCTTAGTAAGAAACAGTTGAAAAGAATAAAGGCTGTGCCAATTATAGCACAACTGAAGTGACTAGCCTTTGAAAAGTTAAGCATGAAAAACACTGAGAAGTTACTGCTGCTCAAGACTAGCCTTGAGATGGCTAAGCACACATAGCTTTTTAACTTTTCAATTTAAAGACCAATTGATGAACACTTGTGACCACATGATCTCACAAATGCTATTTTAGCATAGATTTTTCCTGTTATACGACATTCTTCGTGTATGATTAGAACATAATTTCTAACCAACATATTTAAAGCACACAAAAATATACCATTTAAAGGTTTTAATCCATAAACTGGGAACCATTCTTTATAAGCTCTTTAGTGCTTAGTAATTCCAAAGTAGGGAGGTTGTCATTTATACCCTAATATCTTAAGGACAAAAAAAAAAAAAGCTACACAAAATTATTATGGGTAACTTCATAAAGAAGAATATTCCGCTCAATACTCTGATTCCCTTATGGCCTACAGCACCCTCTTTATCTGCCAATCACAAACGTTTTCTACATATGAATGAAGGACAATAAATAAAAGAAAAATTGAAGTTCTAATTGCTTTTCTGCTCTAGATGCTCCCAGGTAGCTTTGAAATCATAACACCGACAGCACTATTATCATCTCAATTCAGTTCAAGGACAAAAACTTGCTTCGAAACCATCCCAGTATTTGTTTCATTACGCTAAAAATGTTAGTCTTTCTTTTCACTCATCT
Organism: Gallus gallus; assembly: GCF_016699485.2. Classification (NCBI taxonomy): domain Eukaryota; kingdom Metazoa; phylum Chordata; class Aves; order Galliformes; family Phasianidae; genus Gallus; species Gallus gallus. The sequence continues at coordinate 28,910,635 of NC_052533.1, forward strand.
GAATGTTTAAGTTCACTTTATTTGTAGTCTACCAATTTCCCACTAGAAATCTCTATCTGCTTTTAAAGAAAAAAAAGTATTCTCTAAAAGCCTTTTTTTTTTTTTTAGCTAAGAAATAGTTTTAACCTCAAACAACTTGGAGGAGAAAGAAGGAGTGAGATAATTCTGTTAATTCAAAAGGACTGAAGCTGCAGATTATGAATCTTTTTACTCTCAAGCATTTTGACACATTCCAAGTGTCAAAAATATTTTTACACTCATTCAAAAATATTCGTATGCTACCAATATAGTTGAAATGTATGTTCACCCTATAAGTAAATATTTTCATTTTTAAGCTAGAAATGCTAAGAACTTCTGCCTTTGGAGCAGAAATTACTATATTTTCTTCTTCAGCTCAAAAACCTTGAATACATTAGAGAAGTATACATAGCCTCACTATTTAGTATAGCTGATAGCTAATCAGAAGCTTCCAGCGCAAATGCTAATCCAATTAATCAAGAGGATATTAAATTCGGTAAATGCAAAATCATTTTAGTCTTTTCTAAAAATTATTGGAATGAGGCTGTAGTTCCCAGTTTGAAGTTCTTCCAAAGGTACTGGAAGATCAGCTTCTCACAAGGACAGATTAACATTAGAACAATGGTGAAAGACAGAAAAATGAAGGCAACAGATTCATCATTTTCCCATCAAGTGTGAAAAGTAACAACCTCAGCTGAATGCTCTGTGGAAGTCAAAATGCAGCTTCACAATCATTCTGAATCTGGCCAGGAATTACACTAATAAGTGTAGGCAGGCAGACACATACACATGCATATGATTAAGTATCAATAATAACGCTTTTTACAACAGAGCAAATTGCTTTAAATGTCAATGATTGCGGGTCTAAGAAATTTTAGTTCTGACAACATCAGAAGCTTAAGGCTGCTGGAAGAACTGCAAATAACATAGTTCTTATTTTACTAATTTGAGATTCAAAGACAGAAGGAGAAAGAGTAAGGTAAGGTAAGAAACACACGTGGTACAAAGAGAGGACAGGTAAAAGGCTCGGCACTAAGGTTAATGAAATTGCAACAATACTTGAAGCAGAGACAAAAAAAATACGTTGTAAAGCTTAATGCCTTGTAATAGTCTTGACTGCAAAGGTCAAAGAAACAACCTCTCTTGTCCTTTGGTGGAAAGAGCTAAGTGAATTCCCTAAGTGATCATTTTTCAAATCCCAAATTGAAGGAAGAGGTATTACAAAACATGCAAGCAACAAAACCTAATAATTTGGAAATCAGTCCTGATTAAAAAAAAAAAAAAGAATAGAATTGACCAAAGATGACTTGTGGTTTAAATCTTTTATTCATACACAAGAACAGTTTTAGTATAGTTTTAAGAATATATAAAAAATAGCTAAATAGCACAAAACCGAAGTAAAATGGTAGAAACAGATCATGTTGATACAGCTACAGCATCAGGGTTTTTCTTCACAACTCACTGGCATACACTACAAACATTCAGGTTGGTACTCAGGATGCAGTCAACCACAATTTTTGCCTGTTTGAACTGCAAAATGGGACAGAAGCAGACTCCCAGCTAGCTGAAACCCCAAACCAATGATACAAACCACCATTTATGAACAAGTGCAAAAAGCTAAAAAACTGGATGCCAAATTGGTTAACAATTCAAAATTTTAGCATAAAAAAACCAGATCCAAATTTGTTAATTTGCGCCAAATAAGGGCAATGTAATTATTAAAGGAGCTCCTATAAATGAATCAAAATTAAATTACTGTTTTCGTAATTTATGAAACTGGTATATTATTGCTAATCAATGTAAGAGAAACAGGACCACGCATTTTTATAACCTCATGGGAATTAATTCAAAAAGAAAAAGTAGGAAGGAAAATTTTGGAAATAAAAAGGTATGACCAACTCGGTACTCACGTTTCTGTATGCTGGCTGTTAAACTAAGTATCACACATCTGATAAGATTAACAGCGTAATAAAGGGCCAGATCAGAGATGTAGCCAAGAAGATGTGTATATTAAACTAAAGACTCTACTGGAAGAGCTCAGATCTCATATCTGACCATATAGGTAAAAACATAATAGGAAAATGGATACAGATTCTGCTTTAACAGAATTTAACGTTGCCAGAAGATGAATTTAGATCTGGGATGATAAATGTTCATTGAGTAGCTACAAAAGTAAATCAAAGCATGCTGATGTTGTACAGTCAGCAAAATATGGCAATCGTACACGTATCAAGATTCAACAAGACAAGAGCATTTACTTAAAAATCAGCTTAACTAACTCATCAATCTAGTGAATTCATAACTCTGCATTCTCAGATAGAATTTTATGTTTAACATTGTTAAAACCCAAGTAGCATCTCCAGCTGATTTAACTCTATTGTATTTTTCAGTAGGACATACATTCTTTGCTGTACCCAACAGGAAAGTCAAAAGAGTATTTCAGAGAGGAAAAAAAGAACTGGATAGTCCAAACACCGTCACTAGAAATCAAGAAGGTGTTGGAGAGCCAAGAAATGTTACTATTGTGTAGAACAGCTGGATAAGAGAGGAGGGAATACCCTACCAATGCATTTAGACATGGCATTAAAAATAAAGATTATAAGGCAGACGTTATAATGTACAATGTAATATTTTTTACTGCTATTAGCATCATATTATGTTTGCATCCCTCCTGTCTACAAAATTAAATATCTACAGTTGCTGAACTGATGTACTTGTTCAAGATGTACCAAGACAACATTTCCATATATACAGAAAAACGTCAGCTCACTTTCCTCATGAATGAAGCGTCTTGTAGGAAAATGAGCTAGTGAGAAGGAAGGAGGACATAATTTCTTAATAAGTACCTGGGATAAGAACCAATACAATAACAGAAAGTAATGAACTGAAGATAACATTGGTGTTATGTGAATATTTGTCCTCTACTAGCTATTAAAAATACTTAGATCTGTTTACCAAAAAATCAGTTATTTTTGTCCTCTTGGCAATGATAGTATAAGAACCACTTGACCAAATATATATATATATAAATCTTAATTTTAATAAACCTGAGATCTTATGAAAAAAATACTTAGGTTATAAGAAATTGCTTAAACTCACACATAATTACATAGAAGTCATTTCAGATTTTCAGACCAAACCGCTAATAGACATCAAATTTTTACCTCAACTAGATGCAAGTAGTAAGTAGCATACTTACCCACCCACAAAGCAGAGGATATAAAACGCAAAGTAAAATATAGCGAAGGGTCCAAAAGTTATTAGAAAAAGGACAACACCAAGACTTCCCCATCCCCATATGGAGAGACTGGTCTGCAAACAAGAACACATAGGAAAAGAGTTATTAATACATGTACAGCTTGGAAACCTCCAAAGCAGTATTTGTACTCAGAAGCTTGATACATTTTAACTCATCGGGAAATAGATGTTTCCTTGGTGAAATAGAAACTTCTTAAAATAAAAAGCACATTTTGCTATCAATTTACAGTGAGCCAGCGATTCACCTTAGCCAACATTAGAGCATTTTTCTTTTAACTACTGTTTCCCATCTCTCATTTCAGATGCAACTATCACCCTTAAAAATGCTACTGCTTTCTTCTTTGTTGTACACTTTTGCTTCCTAAAACACACTCCTCCTATGAAGTTCTCCACTACTTCAAAAAGAAAAAAAAAATCCAAACCAACCAACAGAATAGGAAAAGAACATCTAAATATAACTCTGTTTTAGAATCCTGAAATTTAACGTGAAAAAGATGACAGAAATCCCAGATTAACATTTTCTCCATGACGGGGAGGAAGACAAACACGATTTTGAACGTACTTCATGTAGTTGAAGTCAACTGCGATAGCAGCTTTGGGTTTGGTGGATTTTAGGGCTGATGTGTCACATAACTCAGGTGATAAAACAGCCTGAAGGGAGATGCAGGTTACTGTGCTGCTATACATTGCAGTGCAAGCACCTTAACATAGAAATACATACACACATATGTCTGTGTATGTATGCATGCATGCACATGTAAGAAAAAAAGCAACGTAGTGACAACCTGACTGCACTGAGCTATTGCAGTTTTAGACCTTCACAATGCTGCAATGCAGCCAACAAAGATTATATAATGTTAATTCATTCTATTCTATAGTTCAATAAGGAAAGTGTGTTTCAGCCAAATCCCAAAAGTGTGAAACTGAAGCTGACAAGAATTTATAGGCCACAAAAACTGTTCCAGCTCCAAGGTTCTCAACTTTTCTATTTTTTTTTGGTCTAATTTATGCCTTTTCTACCAGTGATCAAATGACACTCTGATGGAAACACAGACAACTGCAATGTCAACAAGTAACACTAAGAAAGTATTGAAATAAACTTGTCTTGCAGTTTGACATTTAGAAAACAAGCAAAGATCTAGCACCATACTTGCAGAGAGCTCTTTTTTAGTTTTTAATGTGAGGGATGGGGGGCACCTGCCTACATTTCTTATCTCTCTGAAGGGACTATTTAAATTTCAGCTCTTCCTCTTAGGCACAGAACTCAGTAAAAAACTACACAATGACAAAAAAGTTTTAAGAATCCTGTGAACAATGAAAAGTAATCTAATTCAGCTATATACAACAAGAAAGTGGCAGGAGCTCTCATTATATGTCTACATTCTAATACAGAAGATGAGTCCTCAAATTCATGCCCTCAGAATTGTAAACGTTCTGAAACCTCTACAGAGTACTACACACAACAACAAGATGTGCACACAGAACATAATATTTAATCATGACCTTCTTCTATCAAAATATCAGTACATTTAATAGCACGATTCAAAAAAAGTTGAAGTTCTAAATATGGGATAAGGACTCTAAATGACTTAACAAAACTTAATTAAACAAGATAGCGGGATGCATATTCAGAGATGGGTGAATGCATAATTAACAAAGAAAGTTCCATAATAGATAGAACAGTGACCTTTTGTCCTACACTCTAGTTTTGCAATTTAGCATATGGCTACAGAGATTCAAATCTCATTTGGTATTTTAATAGGATTTCTTAAAACTCATACAACCCAGCACACTGCAGTAAGATACTGGCCCAATTCTTATATACTTTTGGTTTATAATCTTAGGATTTTGAGAGGGACACTCAAAAGGATGGAATGATCAGAACAGTTCAATTCAGGCTGGCTGTAAATAAGGCTTCCTGTAATTTCATGCTTCTTAAAGGGCTTCATGCTTCTTCAAATTTCCAGCAGTACAACTCCTGGACAAAACTGAAAACTAAGTCTCCTTTGCCATATCAGAAAAAAAGCAAAGAAAGTCCAACTACTGCTTAAATACGACTGAGCAGCTAGTACTGATTAGTACTTACTAGGGAGGAATGTGGAACTAGTGGGGGTATATTAAGAAAAAAAAAATCAAACCCCACCACTTTAAACTTCTTTACAAATAAGCTGTATTTTAAAGACTAACAAATTTACTGCCGTTTTGTCTAGTCTTACTGAAATTAATTGTAGGGTAAATATTTCTCACTCCTAGCAGAAAGCGCAAGCATCTCCTGAGGAGATGGCATAACGGCATTTAAGTAGCAGCTATCCAAACCTTTTAAAAGGCAAACTTCCAAACTGAACTGTCAAAGTATTGGTTACTGAATTTCAAGCAACTGGTCAGCAACTCAGGACCAAAGAACTAATACAGGCCTTAATCCTGTAGGATGCACACGTATATAATGCATACACACACACACAGATGAAGGCTCTGCATTCCAGACAAGCAGTGGTTCCACCTCATTAGTTTTACCCACATTTGCTTACCATCACTTCAGATGCCATATGTTTACCTTGCCATTACTACATCCCATTTTTCATGCCTCAAGTCCTACAAACACACTGCAGAAGTCTTTCTTTGTAAGGTCATACACATGAAGGGCTAAGGCAGCACCACAGAAGATTCAGTAGCCTTCTTTCCATGGTATGGAACTGCTTTGGCAAAGTATTAAATGGAGAATAGGGCTGTCAGTAAATTGAAACAACACACTGAAAAGACTTATCAACTACTAGAAGTGAATATTTACAGGCTTGATGCTGGTGACAGAATTAACGAGATACCACCTCTTAACGACAGCTACTTTTTCTTTTTAGTAGGCTTTTTCGTGTTTCCCACTGCAGGTTGTTTTTCCTCTTCACAATATACAGACACTAAAAGAAACACATTAAAAATCTGCTTTTTTACATTCCCTGCCTTCTCTTTCTTTGCCTTTTGCTGTCTAATTAACACCACATTCTGATGGTCCCTGTTGCACATTGCTGTTGGCTGACGCAGCAGAGCTGACTGATTCATCACCATTCACACAGGATCCTGTATAAATCCACAGAATTCACTACCTTGATACTGTGCAGTTTATAGGCCAGACAGACATGTGGTATTACAGCTTACTACTCATGAATTAGCAAGATTATTTTGCAGGCAAGTCAGCAGGAGCATGGCAAGGATTTAATGTAGCAGCCACAACAGCAGTGAGGACTCCAATAACTAACTGTGCCTTACTGAAGTAGCTTCAGTAGGCTTCTCCTTCACATAATCCAGCAGACAAGCTGTCAGAGCTTTGCCTCTAACCCATCTTTAAGCAAAATCCTCAGCCCTGATACTGCTTTCACTGCAAACATTCACTGAGGAAAGTACAGCTGCTCCCTGCTTGGGCTCAAACTGGTGCTGCCAATTCTTGTTTGCAACAGCAACTGACAGATACAGAAGTGTTTCTCCTTTCATGCAGAAACAGCCCCAGGTGTCCCCTCCGACAGCTGCTCCTCTTCTTCCAGCTCTCCCCTTGCCCCCAAACAGGCACACTCTTACCCCCACAGGTCCAGGCACCCCTGCCCTCTCACTCCTGCTGGAACCTGAGCACCTGACTATACAGTTGGCCTCACAGACCCAGAATAACTGTAATTGTGCTGCCAAGTCTGGGAACAGGGCAGGGAGAAAGAATAGAACAGCAAGATAAAAAGGGTGGGCTCAGGAATCATCTACTTGTGCATCTTAAGCTTCAGCAGAGAACTCTGAAGTCTTACAACTGCAGCATCCAAAGGGGCACTTTGGATGCTCTACCACTGCTGCTGACCACCCTTTGCGACTGCTTTCACACTGAAGTTCTATAATATAATATTGTGGACTCTGAAGAAAATCTCACTTTCTCACCCATGGTTCTTTTACTGCGTATATCCAAATGCATTTGTCTGACAGCAACGTTTAAATGGCAGCAGCTGTTATGTCCCTGGCTAGACACTGATAAGCAAACTAGTCTTTGCTCTTTGGGCACTTTTCACATTTCTTTCTCTTCTTCTTTTTTTTTTTTTTTAATATCATGTTTTGCTAAATGTATTCAATGTCATCTGTGGGCTCACGTTAAAAAACTGTCAAGAGTAGATGTCAAGTTTAATTTTCTGTTAATTCTACACATCTGCGCTTTCACTTCAATTTTAAGTGTAAATGGAATGTGTTCACGTACAGACCTTTCTATAATTAAGGCAAGTGTCATTTTTGTCAAGTGATTAAAAACATTATTTTAGGATTCAAATTACCGCGCCCTCACTAGCATGACAAGTAGGATGGGAAAGCAGTATCAACTGGAGTACCAATCTCATACTTAACAAGTGCAAAATAAACCAATGATATCACGGTAGTTACAGTCTTACCATATGCTAAATATACAGCCATCAAAGTGAAAGATATGGTGCAGGGAGTTTTGAAAAGACTTCTGCGTATGACTAAATGTCTTTTCATTCCTTCCTTCCACCTTATCTTTTTGCCCTTTGCCCACCTCAGCCCAACTGGACAGATAAAGCAATACTCAACAATCCATTCCTCTCTCAGACTACATGTATGGGAACTGTTGAATCACGGCCTGAACCTCTGATTGACCACCTGAGGTGAGCGCTGAGTCAGCTGCAGGGGCACAGGTGAACGCAATCTCACCTGAGTGACCAGAACCTAGACCCCATTTAAGGGCTGACTCCCAAGGAGGAAGGATCTCTGTCTGGAGATCACTCCTCTTGGAGCCTTCTATGAGCCCAGGACACAGGTAAGATCTTTATTCCATTACTCCTTTGTAACATGATAATCTCTCTGGTCCAGTATCTGTATACCTGTTTGCTAAATGCTACGTTAAAAAAAAAAAAAAAACACAGTGAAATCTTTTTTCTGCTGTAGTACTTACAAGAAAACTCCTGGGAAAGGTTTAAAGAGAAGGATTTTCACATAGTCTGTTTTGCTTTTATTATTCTTAGTAAGTTTGTTTTTCTTTCCCAACATAAGCCTAAAGTATTAGAGGACACGAACATAAACAAATCACCTTGTAAATACAGAACATTATGCAATGTTAAGTTTTCAAAACCTAGGCCCGTTAAGTTTCTTCTGGGTAAGTGCGGAATTCTTGTTGATTCTTCCTGGTTATGCAGCTGGAAATTCCTCTTCTCTGCTAACCATGATCCCATTTGTCCCCCTCTATCTCAGCTCAAGACATGCTTTGTATGTCAAACGGTTTAATTGGTTAACAGTTGGATGAATACAAGAGCAATCATGCCTAACTCTATTTAGCTGACATTTTCCTGCTTCTCACTCTGCTTGAGCTGAAAGAATTTTGGGTAATGTTTTCCCCTACTGCACTTCATTACACAAGCTGGTCTAACCAACTGCCTCAGAATGGGTGATAACTTTTGGTTTATACCCTAAAACCACAATTACTGCACTGCCTCTTCACTTGATTTATGAAGTTCACTTTTAAAAGTGCAAACCTGTAAATGTATGCTGATACTTTCTGAAAGTACACGGTACAGTCAATTTTAATTACAGAGTGTAATTAAAAAGTTTAAAAGCTATTCTGTATGCCACTGCAATTTCAGTTTACCATCCGCTGCCTTACTGCACAATGTTACCCTCAAAAATGGCAAAATTATGTACTGTATTTTGATATGAGTGTTTTATGCACTGAAGCCAATGAAGAAAAATAAGTACTCTGATTAACTTTTGTTCTTTCTATCATAAGCAAAAGAATTTTTGATGGTAAACTTTCTTTTGAAGTGAAAAAACAAAGTCAAACAGCCTGGATTGAAAAGTCGGGTTCTTCTGCTTGGTTTTCTCACACCTGTTCTGTCAGTATTCCCAACGACAAAGTGAAACTTGGATGACTATTTATTTATTTCAAACAAACCAACCTTCATTCTTCTAACATTTATTCTCAACACTAACAGATATTTTATTAACATTGGAATTAACTGCAAGGGACAGAAAGTCCCATTTCACAACCAGATTTTGGAAGTGGAATAGGTATTTATCTAAGTAGGAAAAACATCAACTTCACAGACACACTTTCTGATCACATGCTCACACTGAAACCCCAATTCTAAACTGTATTGTAAGAATTGGGAATCATGCTCATGTTTAAAGGAAGCACTTCAGCATGCTGGATACTGATGGGAAGCATAAGATGCCAGCCCACTTTCAGCTACCTCTTTGTATCTAGTAAGTAGTGACATTTTCAAACGCATTTTTAACTTCCTTTAGGAAAAAAAGTCGTGTATGAATTCTTACTGACTTGTATCTAACTTAGTTTAGTCAAGCAGATAGAAGACAAGAAAGGACAAAGAAGACTAGACAAACAGAAGTCTTATTGCTTGACAGGATCATCTTAGGTGATCCAAAGTAAGAAAAGAAGTAATCCATCTAACACAAGCTTGAATTCAAGCCAATAAGATAATCTAGATTGTTCTATGTTCAGCTTCTGGATTAACAGATCACATCAGACTCTCTATCAAGTAAAGAAGTGTTGTCCCAGGTGGCTAAAACACAAGTTTCTTGATGTGGCACTCAACACTACCTTAATGTATATTTCAGTTTTGATTACTGGTCAAGCAGCATTTACTTTTACTTTTTGCTTTCTTGTCTAAAATTGGAGCGAGGACTTATTAGAAAGTTCCCTTTTGTTTGCTGAAGAAATCGGATCCCACTACATGAATTCAAAGATGCATCAACTTTGCTTTGAGTACAATTTCTACCACTTATGATTCTCAATGTCTATCTTTACAATTTGTTATGTCAGTCTCACTCCAACAGAGTCAGAGCAAGTAGGCTGCCTCCTGATGTTTAAACTACTGCACTTAAATTTTTCATATATGTAAATACTGAATTTGTATATGTAGATGAACATACACTATCCAGTTCTTTCTGTTTACTAAAGAACAATAGTTATTAGTTCCCTGGGTATAGAATTAATCACCAGAGGTTTTTTGTTTATCTGGTAATATTATTCTACATCTGTGACATTAGCAGCACAATTGTCAGAGTCTACTGAAAGAGATTCACTTACAACCCTTATTTTGAGATGAAGCTGTATTGGACGGTGTAGTATTGTACTACTCTATTTGATGTTTTGGGGTTTTTTATTATTATTTTTATTTTAAAATTACATAATACAATCTAATGTTCCAAAATAAGCAACATTCCTTATCTAGATGAGAAAGTAACTTTAAAATATTAAATTAGTAACATAACTTTAAAGTATTTTATCTGAGGCTGGGCTAAATATAATGAGATACACTAATGGCCTTATTAGGTCAGGTTAAGGATGTGAAGAAACACAAGCAAAAGAGGATAATTCACTTTATCTACCGTAATTGCCAGAAGGATTCCTCCAGAAATAGATACAATGAGACCAAGAATTAATTTCTATATCATCCCTGGTGGGCAGAGCTGCTACCTCTACCATCACTCACATCACATCTTTGTGGAATTTGTATGCTTAAAGGAAATCACGTAGTTAAAAGATCCACCGCCACTCAAAATATTTAAATAAAAAACTAAGAAAGATGTGGACCATAAACAGTAATGTATGGCTCAGATAGGAAAAACTTTGAGTTAGAGCTGTAATGCCAAATTGCACCTCGACTACAGGAAGTGTTGGAGTCAGAAATGCCAAAGCTCAACTGAAAGCCAACACAGATGATTTCTCAAATTTTACTGGCAGCAAACAGGCAGCTTGAAGAAGAGCAGTCACAGCTAGGAAGGAAGATACAGGCCAGTCAGCCTCATCTCAGTCTCTGGCTAGCCTGCAAATAACCAGCACAGATTTAGCAAGGACAGATTGTGCCTGACTAACCCCACTGCTCTCTATGATGAGGTTAGTGATGCCAAGGACAAGGGAGTGCCTCACATACTATATATCTTCCCTTTTGTTGAGGCCTTTAACAGAATACCCCCATATAGTCTTATCACCAAACCAATCACTTGCAGGCTGGTAAGTGGTTGGCAGACTTGGTAAAAAAAAAAAAACTGATTAGATTTTTGAGACACAAAGATGTCATCAGTGGTGCAAAGTTCAGCACCAGCAGCTAGGGGACCTTCAGAGCTCAATGTGAGGATCAACACTGTTTAATATCTGTATTTACAAGTCAGGTTGCAAGTTCCTGTGCAATACCAAATGGAGGTAAGTGTACAATATGTTGGAAGGTGGGGCTGCTGTTCAGAGGACAGGCTACAGAAATCAGCAGACAAAACCTCTGAATGTTCAACATAAACTGTTTCTCAAAGATGTACTAATTTCCCCAACCAATTTGCTTATGCTTTTACACTAGGGTGATAATTAGCTTAAACTGCAATATTAAATGGATGTAGAAAGAGGAACTTCAAACAAACAGTGCCCAGAAACAAAATAACAAACAGCTGCAAATACAGTGCATTTTTAAACAGCAGCTTAAATCTACTGACAGAGAATAGAACCTTCCCCTAAAGATTTATTGTTACACCACTACTCCCTTCCTAAGCTTAAACTTACTGCAAGTCTTCAAATGCCCTAAACTTTCTTGCCTAGTTACAAAAAAGAAACAGATACAAACACTACAATTTACCAATAGTTGCTGAGATTACCTCTGATCTCTTAGAAGACCAAATTTCATATGAAGGACGCTTACTGGATGAAGACAAAATAGCTGTGAAAAGTGATGCTTTACAGAATGTATTACACAGCCAGAGCAATTGTCCATAATTCCAATTCCTTACAACTGTTTTTCTGGACAGGATATAATTCAGCTGCATAAAGAGAAAAAATTAGACCCGTGTGTCCAAATCACTCAGCATTCTTCAACATCAAAAGAAGACTGCAATTTCTTTAAGCAGCAATTGATGCCTAATTCTTTGCAGAATGGACAATGGCTGACCAAAGAGGGGGGAAAAAAAGCAACAGCATTTCTAGCATAAGGCAAAAATGTCCCTATTTCACAGGGGAGGAAAAAAGAGCCTTTGAATATTACTGACTTTTTTTTTTCTGGGGGATTAATGTAATGGAAATGTTGATTTGAAATATTCCCAATCTTTCTTCCTGATGTGTTTAACATCCTCTTCTCTAATCTCTCCTTCAGTCCTTATGATCTGTCTGCTTTACCTTCTTAATTCCAAGTGGCACTTGATTCCCCAACCCTTTTGGCAAACCATGGTCACTCTGATCATCTCTGTCCCAATATTCTGTTTACTTTTCTTTTTTTTCCTGAATGTTATCATTGGCAAAACCATTTTGCCTGCTGCATCCAAAATGTCCAAGCTTCACAAGGCTTATCCAAATAATTTGTTATGATTTGCTATGCTAGCAGGCTGCAGTGTGTAGCTCAGAAGCAAACCTATGTGGAAGTACAGAAATGCCTCCTACAATTTCTTCCAATTTCTTTTGCCCCAGACCTTCTGTCCACTTGGCCTCTGTATGCACAAACAGCCTGTTGTGCACCCCAATGAGTATCTTAGCCTCAATCTCATCCTCCTTTCTTACACACAATGTGGGTCTGGAGTCACTGTGACAGCTGCATCCCGGATGGCTCCCTGGTACACATACGGCGGTACTAAAGAGGACAGCAAATAACAATATCTGCAAATAACATGTACAGAGGGATAGTTCTGTGAACTTGCTGGAACATTTCATTCTCAAATAAGTATCAGGGCATGGAATTTTTCCAGGAGATGAAAAGGAGTCACTGAGTATACAGCTCTCAAGTGCAAGTTTACAGAACACACCTACAAACCTCAGCCACTGTCACTTGCTCAATATCAAGAAGAAGAAAATATTAAGTGAAGTGGATCTAGCTAGTAACTATTTTAGATGTACAGAAGGAACAGAGATGATCCTCATTTACAAAAAGACAAGAATTCTCCAGGGTTTAGTTATATTTTAAATCTAAATAGAAGTAAATACAGGCAGGCCCTGGGCAATTCACTCCCACTGGATTATGCAGCCACCGACAGGGGAACTTTTGTGTTCCCGCCTCATTGCTCTCCAGAAGACCTCACTCCTCATGGGGCTGCTGCTCAGCTGCCAGACCCCATAGAAGGAGCAGTGTCATGCCAGCTGAACTGGGGGGAGTGGAACAGTCCCTTAAGAAGCAGCCTAAACCAGATCTTTCTTATATTTCTTGAGGCACGCGGCATGTTTAGAGAAAAATATATGGCCTACTCAGTGACACCTGCAGGAACACAAAGATAAATACATAAGGAAGAAAAATAAAGGAACATATGCCAGTGACAAGTATTAAACAAATGAAGTGCCATGCAGCAAGATGAAAGTCTTCATATGAAAAAAAGACCAACTCATATTGTTCCATACAAGAGCAGCATGGTTACTTTGATCCCTGGAAAACACAGTTAAGGGTGAATCTTGAAAAGCCAAGAGAAAAATTAAGAGTGAAAGTCAATGTTAACGTGTTGAGATTATTAAAATAAAACAATTTCAAATTGAAAACAAAAGAGAAGAGAGTATCAGTAAAATAAAGCAAAATTAAAAGAAACAGTGACTGGCCAGAGCAAACCAACATTAATTGGGCAATTCAATAAAGGAAAATACCCAGTAAAGTAAAAGCAGCACTTAGGGATATTTATTTAAACTAAGTTTGCCTTTGGTCTCTATTTCTAACTCATAATCTTCTCAAGAATTCTTCAAGAGGCTGTAGTAGGACAAGTGCCAACTGAAGACATGAAAGCAATGCTATCCAAACTTTAAAAATAGTGTAAAGGAATACATAAAACTTATGAAATAAATTTTATTCATGCAAGTGAAATTAACACAAGCATGAAACACAGAAGAGGTAATACAGTGAATATTGTCACAAAGCAGGGCACTACTACTCAATGCTTACACACTCAAAGTGAGTAACTATTTAACGCAACGACTGAGCTCAGTGTAGAAAAATGAATCTTGATTGTGAAAGGGAAATCTCTGATGGGAGTGAAAATATAAAATAAGGCCTTATTCTTCCAGTGGTGTAGCATTGTAAAGAAATACCTTCTTCCCAAAACAATGAAAGTCACATTCACACACACATCCCAAAATATTTCTTTTCCCCAGTAATCTTAAAAGCATAGATAATAAGTGAACCATAATAGATACATAACTCCATTTTGGTTGTTCTGCGTGTACCATTGGATTAGATTTGTAATTGAGGTGTTGAATCACAAGATAGAATGTTAGTGTATTAAAAGTCTACATTTTACAGAAGATGAGGATGTTTCATTTTAAGTGATCAGAAATACAAATTGGAATATACAAAACACTACACAGAGCATATTTCTTCAAGTAAGAAGAGGTTAGCCACCACAAGCAGATCTCAATATTAAAAGCTAAGCTATGTACCAGTGACAAACATTCCAACATATGCTGGAAAAAATGTTCAGCACGGTATTTGGGAAAAGACATGTGCAATTGCAGGTGGATAAGACATACATATCTGTGTGAAGAACTATTCCAGTATTATTGATCATAATATTTTCAAGACATCACAAAAATCATTATGTAATGACTTTTTCTGAAGCATATGTAATATTATACTACAACATGGAGCAAAACGCTAAAATAAACAAGGTTAGGGGTTATTTTAACAGAACAGAAAGAAAGGTTTAAGCAAAGAGGTGTCAGCCTCTCCAAGCAGAAAGGATCCAGCACTAACCACAGACACTGCTCCTCAGCCTGCAGCTGCAGTTCTTAGAATAGCAACGAGCAAGGTTTCATCACACCCTGAAGTCAAACAGTTCCAAGATCATTTCTATGATCAGCAAAACTTTAGAACAATCATTCTTTCTACAGCTACACAAGACGGATATTTATTTCCTCAGGCCCATATGCCACCAGATTTTTAACTCATCCTCACGGTCCAGAATGTCTGTTTCTAACTATAGGATGACCAGGAATATCAGGCACATTCTTTCCAAGCTTCCAGCACTGATTAAGAGCTATGACAGACAGTATCCCAAATCCAAAGCACTGTTTCATCATCAGTTAGCTGTAAGAAGAAATCCATGGTCAACTTCTAGAGTATTTTCTACTTTACTCCAGTCTGACAGTGTCAACAGGAAAAGTGGAAGTGCAGAACATCCTACAAGATATGTAGCAATGCAAACTTCCTGCTTGAGTCCAGTTGCTTGTATTGCTGGAGACAGCCTAAAACATACTGCCTTATAAGGCACCAGCACAAGTGCTGAGTAGAGTTAATTCTTAGGATTGCAAACATTTATGGAAGAATAGAAATAAGTGATTTTAAAATGGCAATATTTATGGAATAATAGCACTGTGACACAAACAGATTCAGGTGAAACAGAATTCAGATCACCCCATTCCTCCCAGAGGCATGGGATTAAAGCAAGAAATGCAGAGGAACGGGCATCAAGATAAATCACACTGTAATAAGAGAACAACTGCATTTAAGCAGCTCATTCTCTACCAAGTCAGAGATTCCAAATTCGTGAACATTCTTAGAAAGAAATGCATTTAGTTCATCTCCTGACCCAACGTTCTATCAGCAATACCAAAAAACAGGTACCTGCCCACTTTTACTAGGCTGCATTGCCCCTCACTTGAATAAACACAGTATTCCTCCCATCTGTGAAACAAAAATCAGTTTTTGATCCTTCATAGTTCCATATACCAAAAATTCTTCCAGTCACAACAAGCTGCAGCATGTGTACCATCCATGTTATTTGATGTGAGACTTCCATAGAAAGTGAGCAAGCGGGTTTTTCTTCTGCTGGCACCTGGTCTCCTGATTGCCTGGTGAGCTTCAAATTGGTCTTAACAAATCTCATGCACACTGTGTGAGAAAATGCACAGAACTGCAAGACTCAGAATGTTTGAAACCATTTTATCAGTGTCCCTTAAACTCATATATTTATTGAAGTAACCACTAAGGTAAAATTCCATATTCTGCTGTAGGAAGTCCCTGCGTTTTCAGAAAATCAGTCCAAAAATTCATGAGCCATTTAAATGTTTATAGTATGCCAACTGATTAAATTCACAGATCAAGTTGGTTCACAGCGTTTTCCCCGCAATATATCCCCTTCAACAAACCAATCAACACCAAAGTCATCAGAAATCTACCTCCTTTCTCCAAGGGTTTTATAGCTATTTCTGCTTTTGAACAAGAATAAAATGCTTGACAGGTATTTCCAAACTCCAAGACAATAGAAATTGACGTATATCCAAAATAAATGACAGTAATAAAGGAAGGCCCCAGCTGAACATACCCACCACCTACACTTACTCATGTTAGAAGTAAACACATATAAAGGCTCATAAATATAATCATAATTACACAGTCATCGTTTTAAGGTGAAACTACAGAACTTACGTAAACAAGGTTAGAATGTTCCTGTCAAAACATTCCAGTATGTTTACATAATGAAATACTGTCTCATTTCTCCAATTCAGAAATCAAAAAGATTATTTATGGAATAATAATTTTCAAGAGAGAACAAGCAATTAAGTCCAAGATGATGTCTTGTGCTTCCTGAAGTTTCTCTCTCATGTAACTGGAAGTGCCAATTACAATTGATTTTTCTATTATTTCAGCCTTGATGTTTTTGGCCAAATGACAGTGAAAAGTGTTAATGGGACTTCAAAATATTAATTCTCAAGTGTTACCAATAACTTACATACTACACCGCCTGTTTCTCATTTCTAATAATAGCTATTCTTCTAATGTTAGTTCAAATGAAAACATGCTTTGTCATCTTTGTAAGGGTGGAGATAAAGGAACAAATGCATTTAAACCAGAGTTAATTCCCTGAGAGCACTACCAGTGTTTAAGCTCTTCTAGCTATCTAACCAGACAAGCTGTTACTATTTTTACTGAACTAAGGAAATTTACACTTTTCCTTTACCACACTGTTTTGGGGAATTGTACAGACTGACATTTTAGAACTGGTGCACAACTCTGCCTTCAACCTAAGCAGTTTATGGCCACCTAAATAAGAACAGTCCTGAGAATTTAAGCATTATCTTCTACTAATAGTTAATAAAACATTTAAAAACAAATATTAGAAACACAAAACACCCATTCTTTTTATGTTACCTTTCCCAGCTTTACCATTCCTGAACTAATTTTAACTGAGGCTCCACAGAACTCAGTTATCAAAATAGCTGTCATAACAATTAGGGACAGGGAAGATTTCATTTACAGAATAAAAAGAAGGAGGAAGACAGGATTTTTACCTCCCAAAGGCTGGCAACCGATCCTCCAGATAGATCTCATGTCACAAACCACAGGCACTCCAACACAAAAGTTTCACAGAAGGACAGAAAACTAATTTAATTCTGCATCCTGGTTAATTGCCCACACGCTTCAAATTGTCCCTACTGGCAAAACACAGTTCAACTACACAAAGCATCAGAGCAGCCCTCCACAGCTATTTATCAAAGAACAACAACAACAAAATAACAATGTTATAGTATAGTTCACTGTGTCCCACCTCTTTCAGGGCCAGAGGAACTTATACATTACAATGTGCTACTGTTTCAATCAGGCTAATTTACTATTATTCTAAAGCAAGTTAAAACAAGCTGCTGTGTCAATCTTGACTGTTGTAAGTCAGGCTAATTTGCTGTTTTCCTTGAAAACATCTCTCAGGGCTTAGCAGCTATCAAAGTTTAACAAAAGTAAGTTCGCTATACAACTTTTACTTATAAAATACAGTTTAACTGGAACAAAATGTACTACTTGTTGCTAGCGAGTTATCTGCCAGGCTGCAGTAACAAGAAATACCACCATCTCAGAGTTCATTTTGAATGGCTCATTTTCAGTTGTAGACAAGAAAAAAAACACTAAGTTGTCCTACTCGGTCAAATTTCAAAAGCTCCTCAACTGTCACTACGCAGTGACTACAACACAGTACTGCTTGCTAAGAATTAAACTAAATGCTGGCAAACTCAGAAGGATGTAACTGTCAGTTTAATAAGGAGTTGGAGAAGGAAGATACTCTTTTTTTTTCTAAAGCTTATGCTTCCAGAGAGAATACTGACTGCCACTTGGTTGCAAGTTGCCATTTTTAATTTTAATACATCTTGTAAACTAAGTATCATTGAAATCCAACTTAATGTTTTCCCCTGCTTGAATTTAAGGTAACATTAACCAGCTCCAGACAGCCTTGTTGAAGACCAGCTGCCGTGCTGTGGTGAGGGCAGTACAGCTGTCACTGCACAGAAGTCAAGATTGGTGAAGACAGCTGTGAAGACACAAGGGCTGGACAAGGGGAACTTGCGTCCATCACAGCTTTAGAGAAGAAAACCAGTACTGAGTGCTGAAGTTGGAAGTCACATGGAGACAAGATACAGCAGGTCTTGAAAAGCAAAGAAGACATCTGATGAACAAGCAAAAGGAAACAAGTGAAAAGTCACAAGGGTCAACACTCCAGCCAACTGGAGAAGCAGCCACTGCAGAAGCACTGTAAATGCCACAGAAAGAAAATATTCAATATGACTGCAGAATTGAGTTCCAGTGGCCAAGATGAAAAACTGGGGAGTGGGCTTCAAGTAGGTAAATAAATATATTTTTCTAGCACCCATCAGTGTGATTTCTGATGCAATAAAAATTGGATGTGCGTAAGGGGAAAACAATGAAAACAAAAAAATATAAAATAAAACCTGGTACTTTTTCTGGACAGGAACTGTGATCTTCCCCTGAAATTACTGATGATATCCTAATTGTATCAGAACTGGACTGAATCTGCTGGACTCTGCATATGTGGAAACAGTCCAAGGATGTAGGAAACTGATTCTGAGAAACCACGTTACACATTTTCTGTGTGATAAGAGCACATGTAGAACCAGATTCTGCCTCTTCTTCAGGCTCAACAATGCAGACTTAATATTTTTTTTCCTAAATATTTACTTCATAAAACTAGCAGTGACTGCAGGATTTCTTTCCAAGTTTCTAGAGACTCAAAAAAAAAAAAAAAATAAAAAAAAAAAAGGAAAGAAAAAAGAAATGATCCTGGTCATTTTAGGCAGCAAAGTATACAAGTCCACAAATATTCAACAAATGAGGCTTTCTGATGTTTTATTGCGTATTGCTTTTAAATAACTAGATACTTTGAAAGAGGAAAAAATAAAAATAAAAGACTTGATGGCCGCCCAGTGTTCCTCCTCCCTAAAGTTAGTCGCATAGTCTCTGTAACTTAGGAGGTACTGCATTCAGATATTCAGACAAATTTATCTGGCCTCAAGTCACACACAGTTCTCACAACTGTGCTACCTGTCAGCCCACCATATACTCCACCTAATTTTTCACTGATAAAGTGATTTAAAAAAAACAAAAAGAGAGAGATTTAAGAATTCACAGAATACTGTATATGCATTAGTAGGCTTGAAGCAATCTGCACCTTCCTGCAAAGTGTGAAACAGTTTGCAGGCATGTACACAGTTTTCACAAAGTGATTTTGCTTCCAAGTCACAATTGGAACAGCCAAAAAAAGCACGTTGAGAAGGACTCCTTCCAGTTCATATGTCAGAAGGTTTTTCTTGTTCACTTTTAAATTGCCAACATTACTGTTGCCATCGCACAGCTGTCTGGTTCTTTAAAGAACTCCTCCCCACAACTGCTGTTCCGGCCAATCAAAGCCTGCCTGCAACTTTGCTGGTCACCCCAAAATTTTAAAACTTTGTCTTCTTGGCAGATACCAAGCCTGGAATGCTTCATCCCAGAGCATCATGTTTACATGGAGTTTATATATGGAAGCTAGAAGGACACCAGAATCCAGTCCTCCAGCTAGATACTAAGGCTATTTACCACTGGTTATTATATGCATAAGCTCAAGGTTTTATCTCCAAAAACCAATGGATGAAATATCATCCATGCTGCTATACCAGTGCCATTTGACAAGGCACACACAGCCATCACCAAACAGAACGAACAGTCGAATGAGGCAATGACCCAGAACATTCTATGCTACCCTTAAAATAATCTAAATTAGCACTGCTAACGCATGACTCCTATCAACACTTCAAGCAGGTCATTAATGCTGACCACTCAATGAACATCCAGCGTGCAAAAATAAGTCCTATATTTTTACATTTTCACTCGGCAAATTTTATCTTCCTGGGGGAATCTCGGAGATCAGCACACTGCAGAATAACTAGTCTAATGCTCTGAAACTTTGATGCAAATTAAAGGTGTCAGTATACCTTTTCAGCTGTCATTGAGGAAAGCAAAGCTGAATTTCTCAGGTGTCAGAATGCAAGTCTTCATCCCTTAAGACTCTTAGGGCTTAAGAGAATTCAACTTTGGACAAATAACCTTCACAGCTGGATAAAATGATAATCTGAAAACACGTAATGCAGGTAACGTAATCACCATGTCTGAGAAGTGCCAGGCACCTTGTTGACACATTAAAAATAGAAAATCAATCAGCCTGTGTAGACAAAACTAAGTACAGGGGAAAGTCCCATCTACTGCAGCTGACACCACACAAGCTTCCCCCAGACCACTTTCCGACAGTCAGCCTTCTGTCAATCCACAAGGACCCTCAGACACACATTTGACTCATCCCCTCGGGTCTGCCCCACTGCGTTAGGACTGACAGACCTCAGAGAGACGCAACTCACTTCTGTAAATGCCTACACCCAGTAGAGGCAAAACTACTTGCCTTAAGCCCTCTACGAGGAAAGAAAACACTAAGCAAAGCCACTGATGAGGGGGAGTTCAGAAGGGCTTCACAGCGCTTTGCCCCATGCTCTCTTGGCCGGTGCCGGCAGCCGGGCACACCCTGCACTGCGAGGCCTAGGCAGGCCTCCTGCTCAGGTATCTCACAGAACCGCCGCCCGCCGCGGAGGAGCGGCCCCGCGGCCTCATACCGGGAGGGCCCGCCCCGGCCCGGCCGGCCTCTCGGTGTCACCGCGCAGAGCGGGCACGGAGGGCCAGGTGCACCGCAAGAGCGCTCCCCTCCCGCCCTGCCCTGCCGGCTCCGGACTGAGGAAGGGCACGGGCTGGGGAGGATCAGGGCGATAACAGGGGCCCGGCGCTGCCCCTTGCACGGCTGCGGGGCGGGCTGCCTGATACCAAGGCAGCTCGGAGGCCCCGGCTGAGGGCAGACCCTCCCCCCGCGGGGCTCGGGCGCAAGTCCGATCGCTCGGCCGGGCGGAGCGCTGCTCCCACCCCTCCGCAGCCCACCGACCTCAGCGGGGCTCTTACCTCTGCTAACATTATTACCCCGCTGCGGCGTCTCCGCGGCTCTAGCCCCGCAGCATGGTGAAGCCCGGCGGCCGCGCGGAAAGCTCCCCCTACTCGGCAGGGAGAGGAGGGGAGGCGAGGCGAGCTCCGCCGGCCCCCGGCCGCCTCCCTCAGCGGCAGCCCGCCGCCCCCAGCCCCGCAGCCGCCCTGGCAGCTCGGTCCGGTGAAGCCGCCATCTTGGGAGAGCTACGTGCGCCGCCGCCGCTCCCCGCCCGCCCATTGGGGCTGCGGGCCCCGGGGCCGCCCCTACCGGGGACGGATCCATCCTCTCCCCGCCCCGGCGCGGCCCGGCCCTTCGCTACTGCTGTGCTGTGCTGCCTACCTGGGACGGGGTGGTCATGACCACCTTCGGACTTCTGCCAAAGCCCGGCCCGGATGCCAGAGCCAGGCCTTGGTTACAGCGGCCTGAACTACTGTGCATCCCGAAGGGAGAAGTCGAGGGCCGCAGGACTTGAGGCGTTGTTTTCCAAGGCAGCTTTTTGCTTCGTTTCTGCCGAGACACAGCACTTTTTGTTGTTGTTGTTGTTCCTCTGAGCTCTATACAGCAGTTTTGCGAATGCTCATTTAAGTGTTTTCTTACATTTCTGACTAAGCAGCATGTCTGATGCACCAGTAAGGTGTAAAGCTTCTTTTCCCTCTCTAGCTGTTTAGAAAGAGACATCTGTATGTTTGCTACCTATATTCTTGTTAAGTAGTGACACAAACTGTGGAACACACCTCAGAAGCTGAGCCTGTGTGGCGCTGGCCCATCCCTCTCTTGTGCCAGCACTCTCCAGAAGCTCAGTATTTGAATGCATTTGCAGATTCCTGTGTGAAGTTTGTTTCTTCTCCTTTAAGTATCATTCGGTCGTCTTGTTTGCTTAATTAGGCTTCAGAGTTACTAAATTAACCTTAGGTACCTTACTTTGATAGGATTAGAACCAAGATACGTTTTTTTTCCTGCATTTCCAATGCCAGAAAACGCACACAAAAGGAAAAAAATAATGGTTAACAGTGAAGATGACATAAATGCAGCAATACTACTATAATGTGGAAAAAAACCAACAACTTTATGTTCTCGCCAAGCTGCTCTTTTGTTTCTTGCAGAGCTGCAAGGGAAGGGAGGTAGGCTGCTTTTGTGGCTGCAGGGCTTTGTAAAAGTTCTCTAATTTCCCTGGGGATTTTTAAATACTTGGCAGTTCAAGGTTGCCCACTTCTTACTTTTATTCATGAGAATTACCGAGTTTCAGTTTTACTCATGCGACTGGTTTTCACCCGCCAGAGACCCAGCTGTTGGTCATGTGAACTGCACTTTCCAAAAAAAGTAGACTCTTGATAGTCATAGTGGTTTATTTGCCATTTCTAAAAAAAAAAAAAAAAAAAAAAATCAGTTTTTTTTTTTTAAGTATCTTGTAAGCTATGTATTTTTGAAATACTTCTGCACATTTGAATGCTTGCTCTTAGCATTACAATTTTCTTCAAGTGCACTGCCAAGAGAAATTCCAGATTTCACAGCAGACACATCTATTTTCAACAAAAAGTTTAATGATAACAGAACCATACACTGGCCTTGCATAAAGTATTTCACCATCTTGGTAAATTAAAAGTTGTTCAGAAACATTGATCAATGAGAACTGTGAAATACCTGCTGTATTGCTTTGGGCCCTTAACACTCATTTACATATAGAAATAAAGCCTGCTGTGGATGCTTGTTTGGAAAGCACACACATTCGCAACTATGGTTCTCTATGCATGGCTTTCGTCACACTGTAATTCAGCCAAAGGGCACTGTGTGCTCAGGTCTGTGGTAGAGGAAACCCTGAAGGAATCCATAATATAGCTCAGTAAATCATCAGTTGTATAATTATGCAAAAACACATACCTAGGCATGAGTAGAATCATAATATTTAAAACATCTACCATTTGTCATGTAACTTAGTCTTAAATGCATTTTCTGGGCAAGGAACAGTGGTCACATAAATTACCCAGCTTATAGTATGGAAGGAGTAAGCAGGCTGTGGAAGTCTCATGATTTTCATGAATATGAATTAATGATAACTTCTTTAGTTGAACTAAGATGATGGTATAGCTAAAGAAAGTGTCACTTGGCATAGAATTTCTTTACCTTGTGCTTTCAAGCACATCAGGTGAGATATTCAAAAGGAGCACAATCCCCTTTTAAAACTTACTACAAAACTGGGTATATCCCAAGTGTGATAGATGCAAGAAGAAGAGAATATTTTACAAAACTCACAAAAATTTTGTTGTTACTTGAAACTAGTTAGGGAAGCACCTTCCTTTCTTATGTCTCTGGAATAAACCAACTAATAGTAGCACTGAAAACTGTTGCCTGTTTTCACAGTTGTTGACATAACCTCAGTACGGTTGCAAAATAGTTATAAATGGTGTAATCCATTATTTTAATTGTAGGTGAGTACCATTTAACTTGAAAAGTGAAAGGTGATGTAATTCTAACAGCAGGAATAAAGCTGTGAAAAAAGGACAGAACCACGCAAAGTAGACTCAAAGCAGAAGAGAAGGCAGCGTTGTAAAGGAGAACTGACATGTGATGGCAGCTTGGAAAGAGGTTAAGACAGACTTCTTGATGTGATAGTCTGCTGGGAGTAGCACAAAGGAGCAAGAGAAAAGAAATTCTCCATTGCTGAAGAATTAAATAGTTACATTGTCTATTCCCATTCTTGGAGTAAACTGGAAAAATGTAGGTACAAATTATTTTCCTTCTGGGAAGGAGGATATTTCTTTAGTGTGAGCAGGTCTGAAAACAAGGCTTCAGTGTTGACTGACAGGATTACCAATAGTACTTGGTAGGCCAGGAACATCTGAACATTTACTGTTTTCCTGAGACCATCTTCAAGTGACAATAATGCTATTAAACCTGATGAGTCATCCATATGGAGCCATATTCCTTATGTTTTATTCTTCTGCATTCTTTACAGATACATCATGGGGTTGACCTTGTAATGAACTTGCATACCTACCGGAAGCTTTGTAGCCCCATTAGCACCGTTCTTATTCAGGCAGAGCATTATGCTCATTATTTTTATTGTCACTTCCACAAACTTGCACACACTGCAAAAAATTGTGTTACAGCAAGTATACATATCTCTAATCAAATACAAACCTGGCAGAAAGCTTTTGCTTTCTGTACTTAACCTTAAAGTACTTGGAAATTTTTTTTTTTCTCATAGAGCTATAAGTGCTTAATTCAAGGAAGGAGTCAGAGACAGTGGCACCTTAAGGCCGATGACTACAAGACAGTTCCTACCTGTTACCAAATTTCTTGGTGTTCTTTACAGTGATTACAGTTTTCACTGACTACAAACAAGGTTAGTTGTTTTACCAGTCTGGATCTACGTTTTGAAATCCTGCTGCAGAGACTGGAAACTGCATACGTATCTACTGAAATGATGAGTGAATGCAGTATTATAAACAAAAAAAGATCGGGAGGAGATAGGGATAACACTGGCAGGCTCACCAGCTAGAAGTTTATACAATTTTTGTAAAGTTCAACAGTGAGTACACTAAGTTGAGAGGCAGGTTCAGAGACAAAAATATTGTGAGGGGGTGGATGCAACACACACAGAAGAAGGGGCACAGGCAAGATTTAGAAAAAAAAAAAAAAAAAAAAAAAAAAAGGGCAACTCTGCTGACTAGCAGAGAAGCACAAAAGAACACAGATTATTTTCTAGTACTGAAAGGAGGGCAGTCCCAAACCTAAATAACTATTAGCTCACGTAAAATGAAATCAATGACGTCAATCAACCTAATTGGCATTTAGATACCCTCTGAAAAAGGAGCAACCTGCATTTGGAGGGCAAAGGAATATGTCCTCTTGGCTTATACCAGAAGACAAATGAAGACTAAGGAAGAAAGAAACAACAGCCAGCAATGGAGGAGGGACAGACTGAATGAACAGACCAATTCTGCTTTCCAAGCAGGTTCTTTAGAATGATTACAAGACTGTTTCCAAGTTCATCAGCAAGTCTAATGTTCTACATCTTTTGCTAAAGTCTATGAAAGATCTCAATAGCATAGTTTCTGTATACTATAAATTAGCTTTCATTGTCCACGATCAACTGATGTAAACTAAATTTTAGCTTCTGTTCTCTTGTTGTTTAAGCTGCTTATAGTTTAGCCTGGCAGTGTAGTTGTAGAGTTTTCTTAGGGTTGTTTGTTTGTTTGTTTGGGACTGTTTTCTTGAGGGGTAAGAAGGTGGAATGGAAGAGATCTGAGGAATGTAGTCATTAAATGTTTCAAGTGTTCAGCTGCACTGTTTAAAAGCAATTCTGTATCTTTGTATTTGAATTCTATTGCATTTCAAGTAGGATCAAATGACCTCAAAAGTCTACGTGACAACATAATTGAAAGAGGAACTCAGTGTCTTTTATGCCTCACATTTGAATGTTCTGTTATTTTAAGACATTGCCTATTCTATACTCTTTGATGTGAGCTGCCAGAAGGTTTGGTTCTGATCAGAATCACAGTTCGACAACCTTCAGTTAAAGGTCTCATTCACTTCCTAATTTCTCAGCATTTGCTTAGGTGTAGCACAGACAGAAAATGCAAGGCTATTTGCAAAACAGCCAATCTAAACAATATTATGTGAATACTGGGCATTAGACAGACAATTACTGAAAAAGCATCACGTCCAACTCCTGCTTCATTCTTTGCAGTACAGATGCAATATCTACCTGCTGTTCAGGTTCTCAGAATTGTTTTTGGGAACCTGACATTTCTTTTAAAGCTTTTGCTTGCATACATTTCTTCACCGTAGGGAACTTTCTGCTATTCAAAAAGCTGTCTCCAGCTGGATCAGATGCTGTTTGCCTTAGCATTTTAATCCTAATTGTCTAAGTAATTGTTTGAATAAAGTATAGTTCTTACTACATAAGAAACAGTCTCACAGTTATACTGGTGACTCTTTCAGAAGTCTATAATGACACGACTAGCGTCATCTCAGAATTGTAATATAGAAGTTAGTCATCAGCTTCTTAGCTTCTGGCCATTAATGTTCTGTGGAAATAATGCACACAAATAGATGGCTTCCAATGCTGTTTGCACACTGCTGCTATGGAGGGAAGCAGGAAACAGCACTTTTTAGAAAAGCCACTTTAATTCTTAAAATACTTTTGAAAGCAACCAATCCATATCTTCGTCTGAATGATACACTATTTCAAGTATAAAACTGGCAACTGAACACTGATTCTGCAATATGGTAAATGATCCCATTCCTTCCTTTCAGGTGGGTCAGAAGTCACAAGAATGTATATCCATGTGTTGAAGATATTTCTGTTGCTCTTTGAAGGATTTGCTATTACTCCTATTTGACCTATGTCAGCAACTACTTATTACAAAAAGGTTTATTAAATGGTTTCTCTATTGATGTTGGAACTCCTGAATGTGTATGACAGGTAAATCAGTTTAGATGAAGGGCCTTCAGGTCTGAAAAGTAGCTAATCTTGTTATCTTCTTGAGCACACAATATGGACATTTTCAGAACATATTGCAAACAGAATTTGTATCCATAACTTCTAGCTTTTTTTCCAGTGCTGAAGACCTGGTGAACTCAGCTTATGATTCTGTTAAGAAGAATTTGTTTTCACCATTATATTATGTTTATCTTTCCAGGCATTTATGTTCATGTCACAATCAGTTGGAGTTTGGGCCTGAATTTTCACGTAACGTACTGCTTTAAACATGGTTAAAGTGGTACTGATTCTGTGATAAAATGTTACAGTGATATTGAACTTTGCCAGTTGTTCAAGGCCAAAAGGAAGATATCCAACAGAATGGAGAACACAAAATGAGTTATATCTAATACATTTAGATGGAAATCACCCACTTAATAAGATTGACAACTACTGAATGAAAACTAAATAAGAAGCAAAACAATTCACCACGCAGTACAAAAATCAGCTCTGTTTACTGCATTTCTGTGTGTGTGCTGCAAAGTTGGGATTGACAGGTCTTCTTTGCATAAAACTAAATGAAGATCATCCTGATAAGTCTGAGAAATCTGACTACGTGCAGCTCACAGATGACGTGAGAGGTTCTTTAGTTAGGAAATGTATTTAAAAACCAAGAAAGAGGGTAAGGATAGAGGATAAATATTCTTGTAGTTCAATGCAGTATCTTAGGGATGGTGAAGGGAATTAGAAGTGATCTTAAAACATTTTCCTTTTTTTAGTGTAAGTGATGTTTTACACCGATTCCTAAATGCCAAATCCATAATCAACAACTTTTCTAAAACAGATAATCTGCTTATGGGGTGCATAGGGAGAAAATGAGAAGAAGTATAGGCTAGCTATGAGTAAAGTAAATATTCTGGCTGTTGTATTACAATCCTAGGTGTTCAGAGCTATTAGCCAGGCTGTAAGAATCTTCACACTGGAAATGAAAGTTGTTTACATTTTTTTGTGCTTCTTGAACACTTAAGAAGCAGTCAAAGTTATAATTTTTGGCTTTTCTTTGCAATCATAAAGACTACAAACTCTTTTTAAAAGGTATTTCTATGTATATTTTATAACTAGGCTGCACAAATATTTTAAGTTTTGAATAATTTGTAGGACTTGGCAAAAACCATGAGGAATCTCGTGAGCTTATCATACTTTCTTTCCACTGTGCATCACTGCTATTTGCATCTTCTCTACATGTGGAGAAGTTTATTAGTGCTGTGCATGCCGTCATAGCTGAAGATCTCACTGCTCACACCCTTGAGGCCGCCTTGCACATTGGCTTCATTCTTCAGGTCATTTGTTTTGCTGCCTGCTCGTAACAGTTATAACAAAGACTGTTGCAAGAAATAATACAAAATGTAGATATTTAATCAGGAAACCCAAACTCCTGAAATGAAGCACTGCTGGTAATACGTTAGGAAGAGGACAATGCTAAGGAGTACAACAGGCACAACTTCTTTGAATGACAGCATTTCTCTCTGTTTTGTTAAATTCATACTCAGAATATTCTCTCCTATATAATTCACACCACAGGTTGGTTGTATATCAATTCCAAATTGTTTTTCATGTAGCACAATAACTACCAGGTCCTTCCTTCACCAGAAAAACCTGTTCTGTGGGCACTCCTGTTCCTCATAGTTACATGCAGAGTCAGAGAGGCCATTATGAAGAATCCTTTGCTGGCCGTAGTTTGTATACAAAACATGTCCTTGATGAAAGATTGGATGCCTTGTACTATTTCTAGGATTTGTTTGGTTTAGCAATGAGATTACATTTTTCTCCTTTATATTTTCATAAGATTTTCTTTTCTTTTTTAAAATCACTACTTCTAGAAAAAAAATTCCTTCTGATTTTACTCCCTCTACAAGTAGGAAGACTTTCTGCAAGATCACTGCAAGCTGTTTAGGATTAATTCAAGGCTCATTATACTGTTGTCTTCAACCCTTACTCAAATGTTGCTAATACTCCCTTTTAACACCAGAGCATCTCATCTATCTAACTGAGCCAGTGAGACAGGGAGGTGTGAGGTGGAGCCCAGGTCTCTTTGTGGGGGTTCTTCTTTCACTTTACTATGAGGAACAGTTGATGCTTGTCTGTCCTCATAATTTAGATCCAGTTTCCTGAGAGACAAGTATCCACTGTCTATTATGAAAGAATTGGAACAGCTTATCCCACTGCCACTGACGTGAGGACTTCAGCAATACACCTAAGGTCATGGAGTTAAAGGCATAATCTGAGCTTTTGCAGTGGCTTACGCACGTGAGTATTAATCCTTGCAGCAAAGGCATATCCTAAAGTAGGACAGTGAAATTCTCCATATAAAATCTCATAATTTTCTGATGATTTCCATTCTCTCTTGAAATAGATCCCCTTGAAATGTTAACTTGAAAAAGGATTTATAAGCCTAAAATGCACGTTTCCTCTTTCTCTTCCTCCTTGACGTCAGTTGGTTGTGCAAAGGCTATCACATTTTTTTTCAGGCTACGCATACAGTACTTCAGGCCTATTTATGCCTCATATTACAAACAGTACAGATGCTGCTGTCAGATTATATTGTTGTGCTAAACCTACCATAGGATCACATAGGTTTTATTTGGAAACACTGAATATAAACATCACTTGATCCAGACTACTCTGGAGTCAAAGTTGAGACTGCAAAGTTACAGACTGCAAGCAGCTGTGCACAGAAGTCTGCAGTGCAGTTCTGAGTTGAGTTTTAGAACTGCCTAGTCATCATACTGATAAGAGATTTTGGATTAATGCAGATTGATTAACAGCATTCTACAAACTACATTTTGCTAGATTCCCATGAGGATCACAATCACATTTTCTGAGAGATGAAATAGCTGCAAGAAAAGGCCTGTTTTACCCCAAACTCACCAGTGTTTTGGAGGTGAAAAAGGAGAAGAAAAATACGGAAGAAAATATATTCTGTCCTACTTGTCCTACTCTGATATGTGACTGCTGGCTTTAACACTGTTTTTCCCTTCCTCTCCTCTCCTCTCCTCTCCTCTCCTCTCCTCTCCTCTCCTCTCCTCTCCTCTCCTCTCCTCTCCTCTCCTCTCCTCTCCTCTCCTCTCCTCTCCTCTCCTCTCTTCTCCTCTCCTCTCTATTAAATTAGAAACTTGCCAGCGAAGATCAATATTAGTTGCATCAAGTATTTCCCCAATACAAGAGGCTACTAAGAACCGCTTTAATATCTTTAAGTATTTCCAGAGTTGAAACCCAAACAGCAACCAGTTCTCTAATTTAAGCACCAAATTATCTGACAGCAATGACAAAGAGCAAGTCTAGAACAGAAAATTTCCAGTTACAAAACAGAAATCAACTGCACCTTATTTATTTATTTATTTGGAATTTCGTGAAGTACTCCTATAAACACATTTAGAAAAGAAAACATGGGAAAAACTAAGACTACTTTAGAATAATATAACAATTTCATGATTTTAAGACTTTTTAAATCACAGTCCATCTGCGTCCAGCTATTGTAAATAAACTTCTATGCTTCAAAGTGTCCTGGAACTCACCTTCATCCACCCATATGCTTTCTGCTCTCCCAGTATTGTTTTCACCTAGTTTTTAAGTGATTTCTTCACTTAAGCTTCAAACTTCTCTATTTCTATTCCTTACTTTTCTTGCTGCTAACATGCTTCCCTCATATACCCAGTGAAGCAATATTCTGTATAGCTTCCACAACTGCCTTTCATTCCTACCGCTGAGCATGAACACAGGCTCGTGTTTCCTACTTTTCTCCTGGGAACCATCTCAGGAGGTGAGCAAGCTGTCCGTCTTACAGATCTCCTTCAAGCCAAAGAGCTTCTCTCTAGTAGAGAAAAGGTTCTCTGGGATAAGGCTGACTCTAACTACGCAAAGCACTTCTGGATCTCATATATTTTGCTAATTTGGGAAGGAAATGTCATCTCTGCATCTTTAATCTGTATAGCTTTTTTGATAGTTGTAAAGTAGCTTTAATTAGACATACCAAATAAACGTTATACCTCATTGTTATAGCAGGTCCTCTGATTAGTTTTCTTTTTGTACCTAAAGTCACCAACCATGGAGTCATGTGTTTAAGCCGTGTGATGATAAAAGATTCTGCTTTAGGCCAGCAAGTTTTCTTCCTTCCTCTTGACGCAGAATTGCTTACACATGTGAATCCTAAAGCCTTAGAAAACCAGGGAAGGACAGAAGACCCTTTTTTTTTTTTTTTTTCCTGTGATACAGAAACCCCATAATTCAAAATCATCTCTTTGCTACTCCTCAAAAGTTTTGTATCAATTGAACTTGTTGCTGGAATAACTTGTACAATTGCTTTACACATAGAACTAAAGCAAATGTGTTTAAATGCCTGTAGGGTTTTGACAAAAGCACATTCGTCTGTCTTCTGACACTTCCCTATCAGCTGGGGTTGGATAGCTCTAGTTCCAGCAGTGCTCTATAAGCAGATTGTGATTTGTAAGGACAAATCATCAGTAGTCTTCTCAGAAGTCTGGAGATCTCCAGAATGCAGAAGTCTTCTTTACCACATTCTGTACCAAAACAAACTATAAAGAAATGGAGTTCTGCTCCCAGAAAACATTTATTTCTGTGATAATAAAGAAGTCAGTTTTTCTTCTCTTACCTTAGGTAAGAGGTGTGAGCAGAACTGCATTAATTCATAGGGATGCACATAGCTAGTACTGGGTTAGTTACACTGAACATGTCGTATTTTGTAAACTCCTTACATCTTTACATTTACATAAGTTACAGAAATATTGTTCAGTGAATGAATTGCAATTAATTGAAATGAGTCTGTAATGAGCTGAATTGCTGCACTGGAGCTACAGAAAGCAAATTTACATCTGTTTCCACTGAATATTTTCTTTTATTTTGTCCTTTTGTACTTAGTATTCTCATCATGCTATGTAAAGTACACAGGTGTTGATTAAAAGATTGCAAGAGAGACATGGGAAACATCTTTATAAACATACAGAATGAAATAGTTTGAGTGGCAATTTGTGATTTGTTTTCCAATTAGGAATGACATTTAATTTTCAGAGTTGAACTGTTTTTAAGATAACATTTTGTTGGTGTATATGCTGACTACTGTGACTACCAACTACAATTTTCAGGATTTTAGGCACAGAGTTGACTACCTGCTCGTAGCTTTAATGTATAAGCCTGTACTTACTGTGATGAGTGACACAACCCCAAAATTAGTCGTGGTTCCAGTTTTTATATACTCATAGGTTATTGAGGAAGATGTAGGTTTCAGTTTCTCACTGACTTGTACTTGAGGTAGGCCAAATTTTCTAAACTACTCCAGCTGTGTGAAATATCTCACAGAAATAAGTAAAACGATATCTGTATTGTTAACATCTCGCAAATAAGAGGCCTGCAGCAGTGGCTACACACTTAAGTGTGTAACCTGGGACAAACTGACGCTGTCTTCCCATTTGGCCAATTGCTCACTCCCATCATCTTCCTCATGCTGGTAAGAGCACTGAGGCTTCCAAGAGGGTGCAGTCAGGTGAGTCTGGGATTGCAGGCCACCCTCCTGGCAGCAGCAAGCATTTTATCACATACAGCTGGCGGTATAATCACAACCTGATTCTGCTAAACTGTCACTTCAAGTTCTGCATGTTGAAAGACTGCACGTTGTAATCATGTTATAAGATACTAAGTGCAAAACAGGAGGCATATGAAAAGAAAGTATCTATTTTCACTTAAATATGATACAGCTGACCGTAGTACTGAAGGTAAGCTGTGAAGGGGGAATTAGTATGTTGCGTATATTCTTTTTATACAATTTCAAAAGTAGGTGTGCCACAAAGTAAAGGGTGAAGGACAGAGAAGAAAATGATTTCCAGTTTTGTTTTCAGAAAGCTATTGAATTTGACATACTTGAATGCCTTTACAATGCTTTAGATAAGCTTATGATTTCAGGAGTTTTTCTCTGTCTTTTGGAGCTGGGGCTTTGAAATCTGACATGTTGTATCATATTAGTGCTTATTACAGACCACCATGATGTTATTTGGCAAATAAATAATCTTTAATTATGCTAGGACTTGCATGCAATCAAAGTTTATTACTAGGACTGCAAAAATAGTCTTTTTTTTTTCCTGTAAAGCTTAATGCTATAGTTAAACTTTGTTTTTCATAAGCTATGTAGGGAAATTTTCCAAATGAAATAAGTAGTCAGCTGATCTTTTTATACTTACTCTTGAATAACAAGTAGATTACTAGTGAAGGGTTTGCTTTGAACTGTATTTTTAACTTGATTTTTATATGATGCCAAAGTTGTGCGTATGAGTGCACGTATATGTGTGTGAGCATGCATGCATGTTTATCTTTCTGTTTTCCATTAATAACTTTGAGCCCTTAGGCTAATTCCAACCAAATTAACTTAGGAGTAGAGTTCTAAAAATAAATATGTTCCTACAAAGCTTGGAAAATAGCCAAGTAGAAGAAGGAAATCTCATCAGTGTCCTGATTATAGGAAAGGTTGTATACACTGACACTGGAGACTGCCTACAGAGCAGCCTGCGTAAATGACTCAGATGTGGTGAAAAAAGGCAGTTTCTTGGTCAGTGCCTAAACTGTATGGTGCATGTTGTGATACACTCAGCATTCACAGCTGTCTGGTTTTGTGTCTCCTTTCTTTGCCATTCCCAGGAGTATTTCCAAATCTTCCATTCAGATACAACTCTTCGTGTTAAAGACAAATGGCCCTGGGATACTCAGTTTCATGAAACTACTTGTTGAAGAGCGTTAAAGGATACCTCCTGCCTGCAGCCAGCCCGTGTAGCTGTTTATCATCTGCAAACAGTAGGGCCAAAAGGAAAAGCCTGCTGCAGAAACTTTTATCTTGCCCTGCTACCCTGTCTTCCACCCTTTGCAATCCCTCTAGGTTTGTGGAAATGCTCTGTAATCAGACAGCTAACCGAAGTATCTCAAGAAAAATTTGCACAAGCTTTGCTCCCCATTTTCAAAGGTGAAGTCATAGACCAATCTATCTGGGCAAGCTGGTGCTTCACTGGAATGCATGGCTTACATGAACTTGAAGTGCATGGAACTACAGGATATGTTCCACTTGATATTTTACAACTTCCTTTTTCATTAGTTTGATACTACTATCCAAAAAATTATGTGGCATTATAACAGTTTATCCTGTCTCATGAGTCTCACAGGTCTCACATACTTTTGTCAAATCTCTTAAATTTGCTTATTCTTACTTGATCTTGATTGTCTTTAAAAAAGGACATAAGCTCTTTAATTTCGTGACTGGCAATAAAACTTTGAAAACGTGATCCAGTAACCAAGAAGCAAAACGAAATAAAAAAGGAAAACACAACAGTAGTCTCAAACTGTAGACCACTTTCATGATTTTAACTCATGATTTTCAAAGTCCTTGTACTGTCCCTGCATAGTAATAGCATATCGTCGCTTGACGAAGGCAAAAGGGGCTACTCAGAATACGCACTGGAATGACAGCACTACAGTCTACTTTTCCTTTCTGTTTGTTTTTTTTTCTTGGTTGCCTGTGAAAGGTACTCTTCTTTTGGCATAGGCTATATACCCCCATGATAAAAATGTATTGTAAGTTGTAATGTGGTCTTTTCTAACTATTATGTATGCAAATATATTCAGAATGTGCAATGAAGAACTAACATATTCTTCTCTATGAAACTATTTAGAATAGAAACTGGAAGATTGGCTTATTGTTTTTCCTATTTTAATTGACAAGCATTTGATTTGCAGTAGATTTTCCATGTCCTAGAGGGCTAAGGAAACGTCAGATATTTACATACTTATGCCTTTTAAATTAATTATGGAGGATGTTTTGGTAAATAATCACCATCCCTGTATCAGAATGTCACTTTAAAGGTAAATAACAGTCAAAAATAAGTGGATTATTTTGCTTTTTTATTGTCATCTGCCTATATAAGAATTTCAATTAATTTTTAGGAATATTTTCTAGGATACTGATATCTCTAAACTAGTTTACTGCAGAAACTCATACAAAAGACCACTGATAATATGTAAGTCAGGGTTCAGTTCAAAACTTCAACGTTCCTTGAATGCGTTCCATAGTGTAATCATAAAAACATAAAAACTTCTGTGTTATAACTGAATGTGCATCTACTTAAATCTAAAGGCTAAAATTCACTATAGCAAAAAGAAGCCTTATTGAAGATACAGCTCCTTGCTATTTTACTAAATGTATGAGATTTCAAAGTAAAATGTCATAGGGCCTGTCCATAAAACATGGAATTACAAAACTTAACATTCTTCATGTCTTTTGCTTCGTTTTGTTTTTGTCTTTGGAAGTACCATTAGTAGTATATTAGTAGTAGTATCTTCTCTGGGTGCCATTTTTTCCACTAAACCTGAGGACATACACTGACTGTGAAACCTCAGTGCCTTTTCTGCAGTTGCTGTTACTAGATTGCAAACTACCGGAAGGGGAACAGAACAATTTCACAACCCTCCTTTTCTGAGGAAAGGGCACACACAGAAAAAGAGCTAAAATCAAGCTTAAAAAATTCAATTTACCTTTGATACTCTTCTACGTTTTCTCATATGACTTTGTACAGAAAACACAAGCAATGATGTGCAAGGAATTCTAAGCATCTTTTATTTAAAGCCCTTGCATTTCAGCATAGTGTGTTGGCTCACAAAGTCATACTGGGTTACCTACATGATTCTGAATTAGTACAAAAGTAGAAGACCAACAAATGCAGAAGAAGAATAAGCTTCTGAATCAATACGTCCAATGTGAAGTTAGATCATATTGCCCAGATAAGTATTCAGGGATGACCCTTTATGTATAGCTGCAAGGCTGTAATACAATAGGCTCTCCATTTCCACAGTAATGAAGTCCTTGGATTTTGAGTGCGGGGTGTCAGCACTGAGCATTTCAGTTGTGAAGTTTATTCTACATTGCCTCTGTCAATCCAATTATAATTATGTTTATTCATGAAAATCTGTAGCGGTTTCTACAGCTCTCTCAACCTTCTAACATTAGTGCAGAAATACCTTAAGATTCATTATTTTGCCAACTTTATAACAATCCATCTGAATTCCCTTCCTTAATCACATTATCTTCTTTCACTTCCCCATATAAGCCTAGTAGACCTAACTGATACTTTATATCTTCCACAGAGGTGGCTCTAACTTCATGCTTAGCTTAAAAATTGACTACAAATCACAAATAAAATTCTGAGGAAGCTACTAATGGATGCATACATTCACAACGTTATTTAAAATTCAGAAAGTATAGCTATTACAGCTGCTCTCAAACAGACAACAATAACAAAATAGCACAATCATTATAAACTTTGGGACAAAATGTTTTCAAGAGAATTGTTTGCTACAAGCTCTCTTAAAGGCTAAACACTGCATTCTCTGCTGCAAGGCAGACAAACAGGGAAGAAGAGACACAATATTTGCCCAGCTAATCTCAATACTGTTTACAAATTAATATCTACATTCAATTGTCTTTTTAGGATAGTTTTCATCCTGAGAGGATATCACAGGACTTTTTGTTCTTTAATTCTATCAGTCAAGCCTTCCAAGACAATATTTTTGAGTTACTTTTTTCAGCAAGATAACTCTAATTGTTTAGCCAGGGCATTTCTCCTGGCGAATGCAGACATACTGCATATCCAGGCCTTGAGTGCAATAGGAGCCTGCAATTGCTGGGAGAGATCTCACCTGGGACCTTTACCTACATAGCTGCTACTGGTTCAGGCCCTCCATTCAAGCTCCAGCTCCGGCCATTAAATCTCTTTGCCTGAGTTATGATGCAAGTGCACTTGTTTTCAGTTACATATGTTGAGATGTTTCCTTTTTTCCTCCTGGTTTTGCTATGCCTGCCTTGTAGTGAATTGGTTGGACCATGCCTTGTGGGTGAAGTACTGCCTATGCTGTGCTCATCCTCAGCTCCCTGGCTCATGGCATAGCCCTGCTATCACTGCTTCTTAACTTCTTACGGCTCAATCTGCTGACTGTAACTTCTTGGCTTGCATTTTTTTCTTTCTTAGAATACAAAGTCCATCTATAAAAGGAAAAGGTGTTAAACCTTCCTCTTAGGTTTCATTATACCACTTAAAAATAGGAAGAGGAGGCATGCTTCTAATTTGGGAAGAGTATTGTGAGTTTTCTGCTTACCTAAGAGGTTGCTGATACACATAGAAATCTTAGTAGACTTAGCCAGTAACTTTTCTTTCCCTACTTAGTAACCATTACTCATCTATTTATTTCAGTATCAGTTTAATATACTGAGTGTTTCCTTTTTCAAGCCTATTACTATATATTGAACAAACTGGAAAGTATTATGCAGAAGAGTGATTGCATAATGTACAACTTCTATATGCCAGAAACAACAAGTGTTCATTTTGGCCCGCTGACTTCATTAAGTGTGTATAACACTAAAAGAAAAACTTGGCATGATGTTGTCCCATCTCTTACTTGAAACTTAACTCCTTTACCATTAACTGTACTAGATGCAGAATTATGCCAAAATCATCAGTTCTTTCTGCATGCTACCAACCGATTTCTCTTGAAGTTCTCTTGCTTGACACTTCAGATTAGAGCTAATAAAACAATTTCTCTCCGTAGAAGCAGGTGACAAATTTATTGCATGATCTAAATTACCACAGCTGCTGTGGGGAGAAGGAAGCAATGTGAGTAAAGCAAGAAAGACCATGGCTTGCTGGAAAAATCAAGGGTACTGGATGATTCCTCACATTTTAAAATGTCTTGGGTGTTTTGTCACTCATTGACAGATGATGATGTCTTTATATCGGGGCTATGATTTGTAGTACTGATCTATTTATGTTCTGCAAGAAATGCTGGAGAACACAGTGTAAACTTTTACTGTGGAATATGCTAGAACACAAGGTGAATTTACCACTTTGGGAAAGCAAATGAAATTGCTGAGCCTAATTTACTCAGGGGGTGGTGGGGCACTGTCACAGGCTGCCCAGAGTAGCTGTACATAACCCGTCTCTGAAAGTGTTCAAGGCCAGGCTGGATGGGGCCCTGGGCAGCCTGATCTGGAAGGTAGCAACCCTGCCCTTGGCAGAGGAGTCAGAACTAGATGGTCTTTAAGGTCCCCTCCAACCTAAGACAGTCTGTGATTCTATGAAACATTGATGTGACAGAGGGTGGAGCTCTACTTCCTGCAGAAGGGCTCTGTAGATGCCAAAGATAATCCCTGTCACAGATGGATCACTCTAGTGTGAAACTTTAAGGTTAAAAGACCTGGAAAATGACTTTTAAGACCTGAAATGAATGCTTTCATGGGGAACAGCTGAGAACCACAGCTGAATGTCCAAGAATTATAATTTAAAAGGTGTTTTACACACCCCTTCTCCAGAGAATGATGTAACTCCTTATAATGGTCTTTTAATTGTTTGCTTTGTGTACAGCAATTTTGAAACTGTGAAATGCCAGGCAAGGGCTGGGAAACATGATTGCTCTATTTCTAAGAATCTAGCTTAATTGTTACTAAACACTGTCCTCAATGGCTTGGTTCCATTCTCCAGCCCAGCCAGGGCCATGGCCTCTGCTAGCACCACTGGGTGCTGTGCATCAGCAGGACTGCAGTCCTGGAGCAAATTGCCCAGCCTTCCCTCTGCCTCTTGAGCCTCTGCCTCCTGGGCCTCTGCACTCCAGGACTCTCCTCCTCCAGGTCAGGGCAGCTCAGGCGTGCTTTATTGTCCTGGTAAAGTCGGGAACACTTTACTCATTGGTGCCTGGAGAAACAGAGCTTGACTTTGCTTATTAAGTAACATATAAGAACTTCTGTCCTTAAGCAAGGATTCTGTCCAAGCTAATCCTGCATTTCTGTCTGTCTTTGAAACATGCACTGAAAGTGTTTGAATTTCTGAAGGTTTCAAAGGAATGCATGGCTATATATATTCAGGTATTGTTTCCTTCATTGTAGTCTTTATCTCTTAGCCATTTGGTGATACCTGAAATAAGAGCAGGTTATGAACTGCTGCTTATAGTTTAGCTCTGCAATTAGACTTCCAAACTGCAGTACAGAGGATTTCTGCAGACAGAAACACAGTCAGTGAACAAGCATTTCAGTTCAGTGTAGTGTTGTCTCAAATGTCAATACCATGATATCATTCTTCCTAGATGAAATTGGCAAAGTGTATACCTTGTGAATCAGCTCACAGCTTACAACTTTGTCAGCTTAAATGCTGTCGAAGTTAACATAATGGTAGTTTTGTTGGTATTTTTTATTTTAGTTCCCTTTTATTCCTTAGATATGACTTGCAAGAAATGTTTAATGGTATTTTGTCCGTATCTGATAGCTAAATACGCAGCGAAGTATGGATTGTATTTGGCAGGAAAAGGCAGAGATTTTTTGCCATTTCTTTTCCCAAATGGAACTCAATTTCAAAATTTCACTGAAGAGCTCATAGGTTTTGTTTCCCCAAATTTAGAATTGAGCCATTACAATTTTCAAGATATATTACATCTTGAAAGTTCTCAGGTTGCTTATTGACCAAAGTCTGCCTGGGCTACTGGTGGAGTGGGAACCCAACTTCCTCTAGTTTTTTGTTGTTCTGTTTCAAACGAAGATTACCGGAGAGAAAATGATATTTTGTGGGGATTCAGTTGTCTGAAGAAAAAGAAATATGCTTTTCCACTGTGCTTTTCAGTACTTTGGTAGCTGTCTGTCATTGGAGTTAAGTATAGAAGTGTACATGTACTTGAAGAAATGTCTGCAAATACTGCAGATGAAAGTAATTCTGCAGTTGAGATCTTGATGTTGACCAACTTTGAGGGAAGAATCATGCATTTATGCATAGTCCAGGTATTCAGCCTAGCTGTCCTAGGAATTTGGGGCCTTCAGGACTGACTGCTGTGGTGTAACTGAGTAAGGTATGAGCTTGAACCCCATGTAGACGATCTACAAAGATAATCGTACCTCTAACACAATTTATATATTCATAAGCTTTCAGAAAATGTTACATACAATGTTCCTTTCATACAATACTGATTTATGATAGAATTCTGAATATATTCAGGGTATACTCAGAAGGAAGAATAGGATCCTTTAATCACTGGAGACAAGAAATATTCCTTCTAATAATATCTACAAATACTACTGGTACTAAAAATTATACTAGTGATACTGACAATACCACTGATAATGAAACCCAGCAAACACTTCCAGTGTGTAAAAAAGATTATCTGCTGGCATGTGTCCGCATCTGCCCAGTATTACCAGATTAGTACAAAACTAAAAGGAATAAAAGGAAAGGAGGGTATATGAGAAGGCAGGAAAAGCTTAAAAGCGGAGTAGGGAGGCCATTTACTTTTACTGTGTAACTACAGCTTGATAAACAATAATTATTTGATGTAAGTTGAACTACACAGTTTTCCTGTACTGTGGGAACTCAGTACTTCAGCTGTGAAAGTAGATACAACTTTTTGAACATCTAATGACTTGTAGTGAACTTTGGATACTTTTTTACTGCTTTGTTATTGATGATGTCAGTTCTTCACAAGCCACGACTGAGGATGTAGCAACAGAAACAGCATGTTTTCTGCAAGTGCTTAAGCAGTGCTGGTGACAGAGATAATGCTGCATAACAGCTTTATAATGGGAACTAACATGATTATAACAAGTCAAGTACTATATAAAATAGAGTTTATAGGTGGCATTAAGTTCTACTGTAAGCTATTACAGAAGAGAGAGACACTAATTCCAATGTATAGTGGCTGTACAGTGGATATGCACAAATGAGCCTACTTTAAAGTAGTTAATATCTATCCAACTTTATAAACAAACTCCCCATAGTTTAAGTTTCACCATTGGAAGGGAGAATATATAATTCTGGTCAGGATTATAGGTGTTAAGGAGAGTGGTGCAAACAGCCAAAAGAGCTTAGCACTCTTCAAAAGAAGCTGAAGAAAAATCTGATGTATTTGAGAAAGGGATAATATTATCCAGACTGTGTGCTTATACCTACTGGCAATTTAGAGCAAGGCTGTAAGATGGTTCTGCAGTACTAACATGAAAGCTTCTGAATGAATGCTTTTTATTTTTTCTTTGAAAAAATCAGTGTCTTATATAGCAATACAAGAGACATTCTTTTATATGAGGAAAATGTTTTCGCTGACATAAATGACTCTTGAACATCAACTTGCATGGTGACTAGAAGACCAAATTCAGTAAGTCTGAGTATAAAATTAATCCCAAAGAGATTAAAAAAAAAAAAAAGTATTCTTACTGAAACGAATAAAATATTGGTAATTTCTGTTCCAGTCAGATAGGATAAAATTGCACGCCACCATACTTTCACAAGAGTATTTGCTCAACTTGATTTTTTTGAGATCCAAAGACAATCATGGAGGAGATATCAAGTAAAACTTGATACAGCAAAGTGATATTATGTTGCTCTCAAAGTAATGCCTTCTATTTATTTCCATGGAAACTACAACAGATAGAAAGAGCACAGTAATACTATTTGATAGAGCAAATTCTCAGCTACAAAACACTGTTTACTGCCATAGTCAGCAATGTTATCTATGAATTTTCAACGGGAATGAACAACAGTTTTCATGCCATACTCTGCACCAACAGAGGTGACCCATTATTTCACAGCTGCTATGACAGCATCATTACTAGGAAAATCTTGCCCATGCAGTCTATCTTTCATTGGCCCAAACAAATGGAAGTCATAAAGTGCTAAATCTGGAATATACAATGGGTGTGGTAGGACAGTCCAATCAAGACTGGCAACATGCTTCACAGTCTTCAAATTGACATGGAGCCTGGCATTATCATATTGCAAGAGAAAGGTTGTCTTCTTCTCTGTCCTGATTCTGGAAGTTTAAGCCATCAACTTAGTTAGTCAGTGTTGTGACACAGAGGTCAGAGTTGATGGTTTTGTCTGGGTTCCAGGAAATCTAAAAGTATTACTCTTTTCCTATACCTAAAAGACAGTGTTCATCACTTTACCCACTGAAGGCTTGTGTCTTGAATGTTTACACTGATGGAGAACTCATGTGTCATCACTTCATGGACTGCTGTTTTGAGTCCAACTCATAGTGATGACACCACATCTCATCACCAGTAATGATTTGATATAGAAAACTGTCATCTTCAGCCTTGTAGTAGTTCAATGGTTCCTGACAAACTTGCATACAGTGATTTTTTCTGTTCCTGTGTGATCATTTGTGGGACCCACCTAGTGTAAACTCTGTGATATTCCAGTGTTGCTAACATCATTTCCAACACCTTGAAGCTGATACTCAGCTCTGTAAACAGTTCCCTGGTTGAAATCCACAAATTTGCATGAATGAGCCGATCAAGAAGCTCTTCTTTTTTGGTTGTGACTGATGTTCATGGCCATCTGGAATATGGCCTACATTAGTGGAACCATCCCTCCAGTATCCCATTACGTTTTGGTACTGTGCAACAGATGGCAGTAGAAGGGCAGTCTGTCAAAGTAGCATCTGACATGGAAATGCAGATGAAGCAAAG
Organism: Gallus gallus; assembly: GCF_016699485.2. NCBI lineage: Eukaryota > Metazoa > Chordata > Aves > Galliformes > Phasianidae > Gallus > Gallus gallus. Next base: position 28,953,096 of record NC_052533.1, read on the forward strand.
GTGTGCCATTGAATTCATCCATGAAGAAAAAGTGGCATCCATTGATATTCATCAATGCTTGCTGAATGTTTATGGAGACCAAACAGTGGATATGAGCACAGTGAGCTGGTGGGTAGTGTGTTTCAGCAATGGTGAGAATAACATGAGAGAAAAGCCAATGTGATATTGGTGGGATGGTTCAACCTCTACCATCATACCACCAGCATCCACTTTTGACATCATGGGTCAACACTATAAAGTAGGAGGCATTACTTTTGGAGTAGTACTTCTAGCTAGAAAAAAAAAATTAAAATCTGTTGAGGGTAGAAATAATGATTTCTTGTTCATTACAGATTTTTCTCTTATTCCCAGTGCCTCTCCCCACTGCAAACCAGTCTAAAAAAAGAACATGTAATAAACCTGTCCTCCATTAAAGGGGACAGGTGGTAAAGTAAGGGAAGTTTTTCTTAGTTCCATCTTTCTTTCTGTTTCAGGCTTGTTGTACACCTCTCTGATGTACTTGTTGCATCTCCAACAAGGAGTTAATTTGTTCATATGAATTATGTGTAAAGTGCTGTAGAAAGTCGTGTTTGGAGAATCTAGGGACCTGTGAGACTCAGCAGTCTGTGTTGTTTGGGCAGTGACCATGTGCAAGACTAACTGCTGTCCTCAACTGTCACAGCTACTCTATGTAGAGATCAGTTTTCTACAGGATAATGCAGTTCTTCAGTGCTTAAGTTATTAAATACAATAGTTCAGTTCATATATGTCAAAATTCAACTCAGTATGTAGGGGGCAGGAGGTATTATAAAATATCTACTAGATAACATAAACCAGCTGATGAAATTGTAGAAGCTTATTATATGTGCATATGCAGTCTCAGTGGACTGAAAGTCTGTCAAGAAATAAAAAATAATTCCTTATTTTCGATTATACTTGCTCATTCTATTAATCTCCATTAATATTCAGAATATTCCTGTCAAATGGGGTGAGAATAACATGCTAATAATACTCTCCAGTTCCCTACTGATTTTAAACTGATTGATATCTGTCAAGAAATCATGCACGTCATTACATCCCGCTTGTAATCTGTGACAAATCTGTACCTATTTTGTCAGTATTCAAACACTATACTGACAGGTGCTGTTTAGGTCCTGAATATTGAAATACTAAAGCTTTCTATAAATATAACCAACATTAACATCAAAGTTTTAACTCTAGGTGGCAGCTTACTCCATCTTTTTTTTTTTTTTTAATGTAAGCTTAGCAGCAGCATATTGATTAGCAAGCTTTTCTAAATGCAACACTATAAATATTGAAAGAAAAAGCAAGTCAAGCTATGATAACAGCTATCTTGATTTTTATGTATTCTTTCCTAGAACCAGATCATTGAGTGACTGAGTTTGGGAGGGTATGACTCACAGATTTTACCTTCCAACTGATTGCAATTATCACTGAGTCTGAGATGATTGGGAATGGCCTGATTCTCATCCTAAAAACTCTCTGAAGCTTCTTTTACCAAATGTGATGTCAAACCAGTTGGTAGCTACTGAATAATTTGTCTCCAATATTCTTATTTTTGCCATGTCAAGTACTTGATGTTGGTGCTGCTCCTGAGCAGCCCACAGATGTTTTTGCAGCCCCATGCTGAGACTTTTGCTGTTGCGATGCAACCCTTCTGTCTTCAGCCATTTGCACCAACGCTGTGCATTCACAGCAAGCTACCTTTTTCTATTTGCACTTGGTGAACTCTCTGTAAAACTACTTCCTCTTTAAGGATATGACCTCCTCCTCTTCCTTCAAAATAAATCAGAAACAATAGGAGTATTCATAAAGAATTAAATAGGGGTGAAAGAAGAATCAACAAGCAGTGGTGTAGTAATGCTGTGTTGGTCCCATGTGCAGTTAAACCAGTGCAGTTTTCCAGGAACTCTGATCAGATCTGTTTTATTGAAGCTTGACACCCATATTATGAGAAAACGTAGATAACTGTTAGAGCATGTAGGAGTGATTCAATAAGTAAGTACTCTGAAAAGTTACTGGCAAATTCCTCAGTCAAAGACAATAGGTTTTCAGCACAATTTTGGATATTTCAATTTTGCTCTTTGCCTTTTGACTGTGAGGGAGAATTGTGAGCATTCATCATTTAACAGTCTTCAGAGCCCATCAAGGATGATATTATTGGGTAAGCAATACTAATACTCTGATGTAGTAGATGAAAACTATACTCAGGCTTTTTTCTGGAGCTTGAGTTCACTGCAGATATTACTGCTTGAAGTTAGATTTTTAAGTAGTTAATCAATCTGGGCTGCACAATTGAATTAAGTCATTGAAGGCCTGTACAAAGCCAAGAATATTCTATATTAAGTTCCACAGCCCTTCACATAGCTTGGTATGCTTACAGTCTCTAAGGTTTGCCATCAATCTGGTTTTGTAGAAGCACTGGTGGGCTGATGATTTTAGAGAGGACATTTTCATGTTAAAAAGAGAATCATAACACCATAATGTTCAGGTTGGAAGGGAAGAGCTCCGGGGGGTTCTAGTCCCAGCTGGCTCTGCTTTGAGCAGGAGGTAGGAGTCAGACTGGGTTATTCAAATCTCTGCCAAGAGGTTCATTTTGCAGGATGATGACTGTTGTATTACGGATGCAAAGAAAGCCAAGGGAGAGGAAGGCACATCCTTCACATTGGCAGGAAGTTATTTCTGAGACTGACAGAATACCTTGTAATTGCTAGAGTCAGTGGGCACTATTGGGTGTTACTTACAAGGAAAAAATGTTACCCTTATTAACAGGCATATATCTCAACAGAATTCGGATGTCTCATGTGATGGACTGTGACACTTCAGGCATAAACATTTGACTGGCAGCAAGAACAAGGACCATGGCTTGGACATTTTGGTGGTGCTGGGTTTTCTTTTCTTTTCTTTTCTTTTCTTTTCTTTTCTTTTCTTTTCTTTTCTTTTCTTTTCTTTTCTTTTCTCTTCTCTTCTCTTCTCTTCTCTTCTCTTCTCTTCTCTTCTCTTCTCTTCTCTTCTCTTCTCTTCTCTTCTCTTCTCTTCTCTTCTCTTCTCTTCTCTTCTCTTCTCTTCTCTTCTCTTCTCTTCTCTTCTCTTCTCTTCTCTTCTCTTCTCTTCTCTTCTCTTCTCTTCTCTTCTCTTCTCTTCTCTTCTCTTCTCTTCTCTTCTCTTCTCTTCTCTCCTCTCCTCTCCTCTCCTCTCCTCTCCTCTCCTCTCCTCTCCTCTCCTCTCCTCTCCTCTCCTCTCCTCTCCTCCCCTCTCCTCCCCTCTCCTCCCCTCTCCTCCCCTCTCCTCCCCTCTCCTCCCCTCTCCTCCCCTCTCCTCCCCTCTCCTCCCCTCTCCTCCCCTCTCCTCCCCTCTCCTCCCCTCTCCTCCCCTCTCCTCTCCTCTCCTCTCCTCTCCTCTCCTCTCCTCTCCTCTCCTCTCCTCTCCTCTCCTCTCCTCTCCTCTCCTCTCCTCTCCTCTCCTCTCCTCTCCTCTCCTCTCCTCTCCTCTCCTCTCCTCTCCTCTCCTCTCCTCTCCTCTCCTCTCCTCTCCTCTCCTCTCCTCTCCTCTCCTCTCCTCTCCTCTCCTCTCCTCTCCTCTCCTCTCCTCTCCTCTCCTCTCCTCTCCTCTCCTCTCCTCTCCTCTCCTCTCCTCTCCTCTCCTCTCCTCTCCCCTCCCCTCCCCTCCCCTCCCCTCCCCTCCCCTCCCCTCCCCTCCCCTTCCCTTCCCTTCCCTTCCCTTCCCTTCCCTTCCCTTCCCTTCCCTTCCCTTCCCTTCCCTTCCCTTCCCTTCCCTTCCCTTCCCTTCCCTTCCCTTCCCTTCCCTTCCCTTCCCTTCCCTTCCCTTCCCTTCCCTTCCCTTCCCTTCCCTTCCCTTCCCTTCCCTTCCCTTCCCTTCCCTTCCCTTCCCTTCCCTTTTTCTTTTCTTAAAGTCTAAAATGTAAAGCTGGGAATTTCACTACAGACCTCCTTTGCAAAACCATGCACATTGGAAAAGCACAATGTAAGAAGGTACAGAGGAAAGGTATAACCTGTCAGAAACAAATCTACAGCAGTTGCTGTGGATGGATTGGGCTATGATTTGTCTGCTAAACAAGATATTGAATGAAGAAATGTACTAACATAAAATGTAAGCAAAGTGAGCACAGAGCATTTTGTGGCACAGCTAAGATCATCCCAGATGATCTGATGTCCTCTTCTGGACAGAAAATAAAGAAAGAAAGAAAAAGTCAGTGAGTACTTCAGACCTTGTTTGCTTACTGAGGGAGGGAATTGAATGCAGTGTGGTGTGTTTTCAAGCACTAAGCATTTGGTAAGAAGAAAATATATAGATCAGCTTGGACAATTCTTTTGTGTGTGGTTACAGATTATTAACCATTTCTTTCACAGAAATAACATATAAAAAGTCAAAATCTTGTTACAGTTCAAAGGGAATAATCTAAATAGATGATGCGTGAGGGAAATAGAAGAAATAAATAGTACAGAGCTTAGAAAGGCAAGAAGTAGAGCTCAAAGAAAACATTCAATGTTAGGTTGTTAGGTTGAGGAGCATACTTTAAAAGCAGAGACTAGAGAAGGAATTAAATATACAAAGAAGGAAACGGTATGCGCTTTTTTATGTTGCCTTTTGTTGATTCAGTAACAAGAAATCCCATCCTGCTGTTATCAATGGCAGTGAAAAAAGTTCATTGGCACTCGCTGTGTCCGGATCAGGCTCACTAACTGCAGCACCTGTAAGTGAGGTGGGAACAGATGTGTGTGCTCTATCTAATCCGTGTGCAGGGTGTACCATATGCTAGCTGTTTGGTTTAGAGTTAATTGGAAAAAGTCCCCAGGTTAGACTTAAATGTCACTGTCGTGCTAACCGTTCTCCTTGTGCAATGTTTTCCACCTGCTGGAGTGTTTTTACTGTTGATGCTACAGATCTCAATCGATGTTTCCTATGAGCCTAGATGAGTGTGGATAATTTTAGGTGTTTGATTACTGGGACTCTATATCACATCTGAGTACTCAGACTATTACATGAAGATAAGCAGAGCTCTGTTGGGTGATCCACCCCTTCCCAGACCTCAATTAAGGCTTGGCAGTGGAGGCAAGGGTATCTCTCTGGAGTTCCCTGCCTATCTGAGGCTTTCCGAGGGTAAGCACTTTTCTCACTTTATGTGAGAAACTCCGTGGATAGCCATTGTAATCCTTATGTCTCAGGCACGTAATCCAAGTGCTTTAAATAAGGACATTCTCTATTTAATAACTTTGTACAATAATATATGCTTTCACATTAATGAATACTTATTTTGAAAAAGGCCTAGTAGAACCATACTCAACCTAAATGAACTAGTGGAACACTCACACCAAACTGACACACTAAGAACATGAAATCTTACCCAATCTTTGGTGTTTCTGTAACTATGAGCTATATATCTGCCTTCACTAAATTCTGTGCAGTGAGGGTTTGATGCCTAAATTCTGATAGATCTGTGGAACATGCTTTATTCTTCCAAAAATTTCCAAAGAAATTCAGTCCACTGGTGTACAGACTATTCTTATTTATTAGCTAATTGCTTTGAAAGTTCTCTCCTCCACAGCAGATGGGTATGTGTCTCATTACCCAGAGTGAAACTGTAGACCATGATGTGGTAAGCTTTACAGATACAAAAGCAACTAACTGAGGCCCATGTGATATATTGCCCTGCGGGTTTGTTTGGCAGGAGATAAGGTTGTGTAGACACCTGAAGAAGCAATGTCAGTCATTTGCTGAGCAAACTGTCACTGCTGAAGTTCTTAAGTATGCAAGTAAATGAAATGTTTCTCGAGAAAGACAGTTAAAAGAAAAGACATCCTCCAGGAGATGAGGTCCTTCCAAAAACTCATCCTAACAAGCTCTGCTTTCCTGCCTTTTTCCTCACTTAATACAATTCAAATCAAGGCAGGCTGTAGAATCTGCTTTTGTCATTAATGCTTTATGTGCTGTCTATTTTTCTCTTCCAAATCCTATTTTTTTCATTATAACCAACTAAACTATCTGACAGTAAGAATGTTAAGTACAATCACAGAGGCTCTTGCATTGGTGTCATTACAGAATGTGAGGAATCTCAGGGTGAGCAAGTTCAGCTCCAATGCTTTTTGAAGACCTTCATGTGGTATATAACACTTCTGAGTTCACTGACCTCTCCATTTTTGTTCTTTTATTTTTGTCAGGAAAATACCCAAATACTGAACTCATAGGCTTCTGGCTCAAAAGGGATTCATTACTAAGGCTTCTTCCATCTCTTATCCTCAATTCAATTAGCTCCTTTATATGAATGCCCTCTCACACAGGTATATATATGCATTGTCATCTCATGTTTCTCCTTCAAAAGATATGCTCTAAGAAAGACTACAGGCCAATTCACACCATTGACTGCAAGTTCGAAGTGGTATCTTCTCAGTTTTGGCAGGTATGTGTCTACCTAGTAATGTCCTTTAAATTTTCTGCCCATGTCAGAAAGCATGAATGTAAAGTGATTTATCATAGGCTAGATTTCTCTGCAATACAAAGACAGTAGGGGGCCCAAAATTATTTTAGTTTAATGCAGTCTCACTTTAAAGCACTCTAGTTGCAGGTCATAACCAGTCTAAGCATTAATATTAATAACAATAATTTTTTCCTATCTCTACTGTGATTCATCAAAGCAGTATGAAACTCTACTGGTTCGACAACTTAAGATGCAAAACATTTGCTACCACACAAAGAACAGAGTGAATATTGTTTTCAGAGTAGGCATGAATCTCCATAGAAAAGTTATTATTTTTTTTAAATAACTACCTTGTTACTTTAAATACTCTGTTTTTCCTCTATCATGCATTTTCCCCTACATGTCATTCTGTTAACATGAGATGTCCTTAACTTCACACTGCTGTATAAGCACACGTTAGGAGTATGTCATCAATACTCAGAAATAGACAGAATGTAAACTTAGCTCAGGTCTCCCTTTTTCTTACTCTGTACTTACCTTTTCCCGTACTGCAGAATTCCTCCCAAGGTACACATCCTCAAATAGTTTTCCAGATGTACTAATAAAAAACTTCATTTTTTGAGCAGATTCATTCTCCATGGCTATGATGGAAATTTAGAAAAAATAAAGAATTAAAACAGTATTTCTTCTGGAACACGTACTGAAGCTGATAACCTGACACAGCTTTATCTGCTGAAACTTCAGTATGGAAGGACTATTGTTGAAGGCCAGGTTGGATGTGGCCCTGGGCAACCTGGTCTAGTAACAGACCTGGAGGTTGGAGGCCCTTGCTGTGGCAGGGGGGGGATGGAACTCAATGAAACTTGGGGTCCCTTCCAACCCAAGCCATTCTGTGATTCTGTGACTATGCAATGAAACAGTTATCTTCTGCTCAGATCACTGCTGTTAGCGTAGGATATCCACTGCATGGACTATCCTGCTCTCTATTATGGAGATAAGGAACTGTAATAGAACTAATCTGACTAGTAGATAGAAATATTTTATGTCAAAAAGCTTATCATAGTTTTGTGGATTGATTTTTTGCATTTTTAAGCTACTATTTCTAATGTGAATTTGTTATTGTATTTAATAGTTGCTCTGGAATTTGACTGTATTTTCTTTAGCAGCTTAAGCTATTAAGGGTCTTGGAACTATTTTGAAGATACGAGAGTTTCTAAAACATAAAAAATCAAGGAAATTATGAAGAAGTTTAAATCCAAGATGTTTTCTGAAAAACAGCTTGTTCTAAACATTAGATACATCAGCTCTTCTAATTATGATGGACTTGGGCATTTCCAAGCTCTTGTTACGAATACAGAAAATAAAGAGAGAAGCAATGGGGTTTATCAGAGAGACATCAGCTTTAAGTAAAAAAAGAAAAAAACTTGACTGTTGTTATTCTTACACAAAAACAGATTCCCAAAAGAGAAAAACGGGTTGTGAATTTGGTTAAAGAATATATCACAAGTAGCATTAATTAAGAAAAACGAACAAACAAACAAACAAACCTGCAGTACAGCAAGCATTAGTTATTGAAATATTTTGATTCTGTTTTGAAAGTAACTCTTTTTTTCTTCTGGGAACTTCTTGGTAACCATCAGCATCTGAACATTTTTGTGATCAGTAGTAGCTGGTAATTTTTAGGCCTTTCTGACAATTTCAGCCTTAAATCACAGTTGCAAAGATTTACAGGGAAATTATTCTGATGAAATAAGCAAACATTATAGCAGAGTACCTGGTAGTATTATGAAGAGGAATAGATGTATCCTGGGGTAGTAATGTAATCAGTCTGTCTGAGCAGAGTAGGAATGTTGTGCCAGTTTTCCTGCAGCCTCTGTTGTTAATTGATTTCAATGTGATATTTGGCTGTTTCACAGCAGTGTGAAACTGCTAACTCATCCCTTTCATAGTACATATCTCTTAGCTCTTGTTTCAAAGTAATATTACCTAAACTTCATGTATTTTTGTACTTCTCTCACCCAAGCATCATATTTTCACTTTCACCACTGTATTTACCGCCTCCCCCCTTTCTTTTTCCAGACTTGCTCAGTAATTTGTCAACATTTGTGAGTTATGACCTTCCCTTCCAGACTGCTCCTTCCAAGTCTGTCCTTTCCTCAGGTACAATAGCTCACGATATAGCTCTATTCAACCATCAAAGCTACACAAAACATTGACTAGAACAAAAGAGAGAAACCTTTACATTTATGTCCCTTTTGCCAGGGAAAAATACATCGTTAGATATATTGCCCAGTTTGCCCCAGTTTATGGCAGTTTCACCTGGACCATATTTCCCACTTCCATATAAAATTACACTAAGCAGTGTGATTACTTCGTTACTTCAAGATTTAGGAAACTGGTTTCCTTTCCCATTAAAACAATGATGCCTGTTATAAAGGAAAACAGATTGGTTTGATGGAAGTTTTTTTATAAAAGCTTCAGTTATAGATAATTTTGTGGTGATTTGTTTGTTTGTTTGTTTGTTCTGGATTGTTGTGTGGTTTTAAAAGTACAGTTCTGGACCTAAAGCTTACTCTTCTGCTTTATGTCATAATTATTCCGAGCAGTGAGGTTAAATTAAGTTCTAGAGTTTATCAGCCTTTTCCATTATTATTTTTTTAAACACAGATATTACGTACAGTTTTTCCAGTCTCCCAGGAAGTACTCTATTTTTCATGCATTTCTAAATATGCGTGTTAAATTCCACAGTTATGTTGATCAGGTCTTTGTGTATTTGGTGATGAAGTTCACCAGATTGAGCTAATCTGAAATTTTTTACATTAAAGTACCTGTTCTCTTCATTCTTTGAAGCAGAAAACTTACTGCTCTGCTGGTGGTATTAATGTCTATGCCTTCATCAGTTGGTTGTCTTAGTAAATGCATTTAATTAAAAAGGACTTAAAGCATTTTGAATTTCTCATCATAATAATATTATGGTGCTTGCTCATCACCTTATTACTGCTTATAAAATTAGTTCTTGTAACCTTTGTGTTCTCTTTTTATTTGTCTCTATTTTATGTTCCTAGTTTCTGCCCTGTGTATCTGTGCACTTTTGCATTGATAATTACAAAGTAAGCTAGTTCCCACTTTCTCCCTTTCTTATACAGTACACTCCCTTCAGTTTTTTTTTTTTTTAATTTATCAAGGAATTCTTGATTTTGACTGGTATGTTTTCTTCCTTTACTGTATTTCCTCTACTTTGGGGTAATACGTATGTGTGGTTATATTTGGGTTTAATATAATTTATCTGAGGAAGCACTTGTTCTGCTTTTTTTTTTTTTCTTTTTCCTTAGATGCTTATTTATATTTAATCTTTAGGCTGATCTTTCTTTACATTTCCTTGGATCACTATAATTTTATCAACCACATCTCTCTGTATACTGGAGGTATGCATTGTTTTAAGTTTCCATTCTTCACTTCTAGGGATTACGAACTCTTCAATTTCATCTTTTCCATCCAATTTAACAAGGACAGAAACCTCAGTATTCTTATTAGTCCTAATTACATCTGGAAGAATCTCCCTTCAGCTGTCTCTTCCATTTCCTGCATTAAAAAACCATTGAAACACATTCCCATAACTTGCTAGGAAATCTGTGTTTTTCAGTATCCCTCCCCCAGTGCAATTTGTAAATACTACACTACCCTAATTAACCTCTCAAATGCATAGTCCTTTTCCTGGAAATATGAATAACATCTTACCTGTATTACTGCTATGGTTATAATTCTGAGAAGATACTTGCATATTAGATTCCTCCATGAATGTTGCTATACAAAAATGTCTGAAAATTTTCTGTCCATTGGTTCAAGTTTGCTTCACTCCAGCATGCAATTTGGCTTACTGCTCTGCAAAAAGCTTGCAATAATAATTTTTAAAAAACAGTGTTACGTTTGTGTGGAAAAAGCATCTCCAAGCAAACTCATCTTACTTCTCAGATAAAAAGCTTTAGCTGCAAGAACTGAAATGCTAGCTTATTTCTCACTGCATCACTTATTCATGTGCGTGAAACACAATCTGTAGATAGATCCAATAGCTTGTGGAAAATGAGCATGGAATTACTGGGCACTGGTGCTACACTAGTGTAGTGTTTGTTTCAGAACATGCTTTACTTTAGGTAAACTTGCATATCCTGGGCTATCTTGTTCACAGAGCTGAACATAACAGAACAAGTCTTATGAGAAAACAATGAATGGCATCATTTAGGCAAATGGTTAATTTTGTCTTTGGTGTACCAAGTCACAATTCATTGTCCTTCTTGATGATGCAAAACTAATTGGCTCTTATCGGAGTTACATTACTTCCAAAGGCAGATAAAATTAATGCAAAGTAAACATCACCATGATCAGAGACTGATTAAAGGGGAAACAGACTTGCATGAAGTTGATGCAGAAACCCACAACCTCTCTCAGAATTATAAATTGGAAAGTTCCACAGATGATCAGATACTGCTCTGGTTTGTTATTTTGCATTCTTTGTTTTCACCTCGGGTCATCCTTAATATATCTTCTCTGCAGTGATTAATATTACTGATGAAGATAAACTATAGAAGAGCTGTGCTGTATTGCATGACTAATTAGTCTATCAGATTACGTGTTTGCACCATTTTAAAAATGTTTCTCTTCACAGAAATAATTCAAAGCATGCTAAGCTCCATGTCATGTGAGAAACACTATCTTACCTGACTGTGGAACTTCCAAAGGCAGGTGCTTTTCTCTTTCAAATAATTTAAAAATTGAACCGCAACGACTCCACCGCATTATTTTCTTCCATTCAATCTCTTTAACATTTGCACTGTTTACAGGAAGTTCCAGTTTGAGTCTGGGAATTATATTATTTCTTTCCTCAGAGAGTTCACACTTAAACAGGTCAATGTACCAGATTCCTTCTAAGAAATCTCAAATGTCTTTGGCAAGAGGCAATCCCTGTGGAGTCTGAATGGATCAAGGAGAACAGGGCATGCTTGCTGAGCGGTCAGGGTTGTCATTTGCCCTTATAATTTTGAAATGAAAATGCCAGTAGCTTTAATCCCAGTCTTCAGAAGAGTGCAGAAATGATCTTGGGAAAGCAATTGGAAAAAAAATGTCAAACTAAAATAAGCCTGCAATATTTAATCAAAAGGTGCAGTTTTATATGAAGCAGGTCAATATCTAGAGAAAGATGAAGAGGGATTTCTATTTACAGGGAAATTTTTTAGTGATTTCACAGTCTCTCCATTCAGGATGCTTGATTTTAGTGAATATAATTCTTAAGTAATCTGGATCAAGGCCTCTCATCTGGAAAAATGCCTAGAATTATTAAAACCTGCAAAGAATAGAAAAGTTCAGAAATCACTGGATGCTGAACTCTATGAAGATGTAGAAAACTCACATAGAGAAAAGAAATGCATTGTTCTCCATGTGTACTGGTGACTGAACAAGAGTTTCAAGGCTTGAAATGTAGGGGAGAGACCTCTCAGAAATGTGTGCCTACCTAAAGGATAGGGAAGAGGAGCTTCTCTTCACGAATGTGCCTGGACAAAGTCTATCTCTTTCTGGTAACTTTTATCACAGGGGATCTAAATATGATGTGTTTGCTCTTTTGCAAAGGATACACTGATGATGACAGACTTAATTAGTTGTACCTATAATTAATATTCTCTATAATATTTAATATGTGGAATATGAAATACCTGAAAGAATTTTAAGATTTTACCTGACTGAATCCAAAACATTATGAAAAATGGAACCCGGGATTTTTATATATTTTCTGTATATTTCTGTATTTTCTATGGAAATATGCAGAAGTCAAAGGTACAACTAGAAGATGGTATTCTTATATCTATGGTCAGCCCTGTTTTCTGTTTAATTTACATGCTCTTTTTTCATTTTCAATCCTTCAAAGCGCAGTTTGAGTTTCAGTTTTTCAACTTAAAATAGTGTGCGATTATTTACATTGTTTTACCATCACCTCTTTCTCTCTTTATGTAACACGGTGGGTGGATTGTGTTACAACCGGAAAATTAATTGTGTTCTGTCTTCATGAAGACAGAGAATTAGTATGTAAATGGAGTGGTGACAGTATAGAAGGAGCTAAGCTGTAGAGGTTATGCTTCATAAACTGAGAATGCACAGAATCTGTTGAAAGTTTCTAGAAGCTCACCATGAAGGCTAAGTGGTCAGATGGTGGTTTTTAGATGTTTCTGCTAGGTGTAGGGCAATGGCCTCTTGTAGGCTTCAGTCAGACATCCTACTGCACAGGCCTTTCTGCAAGGCATCAGAGTAAAGCTTCCACTAGACGAGTCCATACTAGGTGGAGGGTTTAGTAAGCTGCCAAATAGATGGGAGGATGTGTATTCATATATAGAAGCTTCTGAGTGCAACAGTAATGCAAGACTTCTCCCAGCAGTGACAAGACACAGATGATCGAACTTAAGAACACGGTGTAGATAACACTGAGGTTCTTTAAACCCTGTTTTCGCAATCATTTCTTTGACTTCCTAAAATCCAGCACCTATAGCATTTTATGGAAAAGAAACCATATTCTACTTAATGCTGTTGACACATAGTATGAAAATATTCACTTCCAAATTTATTAATTTTCATGTAAAGGCCTGAACATGTGATAAAGACAAACTGTACTCCTATGACCATGACACCATTTCAGTGACATGTACACTTCCACTTCAGAGATCATTTCCAGAGAAGAATTAAACACAAATCTGTTGCCATGTATTTGTACAGCTGACTTTTTAGTCACTGTTGTATATAGGAATGATTAACTGCAGCTGTGTTCCCTACAGTAGAATTGGTAAGCAGAAGGTAAAACTTCTGAAACTACCAGCTAGGTCATCCTGTAATGAGGGAATGAATGTGGGGCAAACATACTTGAGGAACGTAGAGAGTTCAGATAGGCTTTTTCTTGTTAAAATGCAATTTCTTCTTTGTTAATCTATTATTGGCTCATTTTAGTGTATATATGCTTGAATCTGAAAATGTTATTGATGTCTCTTTTATGTATTTCTTAATTCTTTTGCTTTTCTGCAACATCTTTGTGGGTGTTAGAGAGCAAGTCTTTCTCTTTCCCTTTCCATCGAGAACAGCTTTTATCTTGCATGAAGAAGCTTTCTTGCAGGGCCATTTAGCTGCGGCCGCTGACAAGTGTCAGAACACTTTCCCACGGACCTCCTAGCAGACAGCTGTGTCAGGGCCTGGGTGCTGCTCTGATGGCCATTAGCCTGCTGGCACCATTTTGCTTAAAGTTAGTATCTTTGTATCATAGCAACATATAAGAATGCTAAGCACATCTAATAAAGTGGTGTTTTGCTACAGAGACAATTGGAGAATTCCCAACTCTTACATTGAATGATCTTTATGAGCAAATGCTGTTTCACAGAGCAGGTTTCCTACATCACGTACATAAATATGTTCTAATGTTAAACCAATATCCAAATAAGCAAAATGACCTCTTTCTTCCTTAGAGTACGTGACTATATAACCTGTTCTTCAATTACACAAGGAGAAACAAGTTCTGCAAGGTTGCAGTGATGGAGGCAGGTCAGCTGGTTATTTTTAGCCCCAGCTAGCACATTTAGCAAACTTTCACAAGAGGGAACTTTCTTTACCTGCAGCTGATCAGCATTCAGAGCCACACAACTCCATCCATTTAAACATCAAAACAGCTATTTTAGTCTTATTCTTAAAACCAAATGCTTGCTGTTCGGTATGAGGAAAAAGGTGCACTCCAAAGAAATGGCATAATGCATTTCTGATCCAGAAAGCTAAATGCAAATACTGATTACTGAAGTCTCTTACAGTGGAATAAAAAGAACATAAACATTAGCATTGGAACACAGTTACCTTGTCACTGTGAAGGCTGTAGCCATTAAATCTTCCCTAGAGTAGGGAATGGAATTTTCCATGTTTTTTTTTTTTTTTTTCTAATGTTTCTTTTGATGGACGTTTCCATTACAAGTTCAAAAGCTTTTATTTAGCAGTTGTTAGGATATTATTTTAGGACAGGCAGAATTTCTTTTAGCAGTATCCCTTGACCTGGCTCCAGACTTACACACCAAAGACTTTCTCTGAACTCAGCTAACCAGGCACAGGTATCCCAGGAAAAATACCAAAATACCTGGAAGGGCTGGAAGTATGATCTAGGGTATTAACGGCACACTCTAACAGAGCCGTGTGAGAGATGCTCTCAGAAAGGACCTCACAAGAAGTCCTCCTGCAGACTGTCATCTCTTGGGTTTTTTTTTTTTTCCCATTACAGGGGAACTTCATGTCATTTTAAAACTGTTGTTTACTAGTAAAGAGTGGAAATATTCTTTCCTTCTCTTCTACAAAAGCGTCTTTAGGATACAGAAAATATTTTTATCAGTTCTCCTTATGTATACTCATTGACAGTACTTATGACTGTAAAATCTGAATTATTGAATGCTAAGATGGAAAGGGTTCTGTTGTTCCCTTTCTAATTGCAGTAGGTGCTGAGCATTTATCAGGGACCCTCTGCATCCTCTTAAGGTCTCAGTGTGTCATTTTCTATTCCCATCCTTTCTAAAGATTTCCTGAACTCTTCTTCCTCCTTCCGTTCACTGTCCTGTCAAGAACTCTCTACCCTTATTCCCAGAATCTCAGCATTTGATTTTTTTTTCCCTCTGACAAAGTTCCTGTATACATTCTAGGCTCCTTGTTCTCACTCTCATCCAAAGCTCTTTCACTCCTCCTCTTAGGCTAGTTTCACTTTACCAGGTTCCCTCTACCTCGATAAGTTTTCTAGGTTCTTCAGGATGCTTAAAAACTGCATAGCACAGCTCAATAGCCAGATAATGAGCCCATTGTTCCTCCGGAAGGTGTTACTAGTTGGCAAATAACTGAAGCATTCATCTGTCTCCAGTTACAGACACCTGAAGCTGCTGGATATCTGAGCACAATGTCACCATGTTCATTGGTCCTGTATTGCCGAAGTTTTCTCCTCCAGTTTCCACTGAGCGCAGCAGCCACCTAAGGGCAGAATTCAGTTCTGCTGCATTGTCTGCAGCAGAGGAACAACAGCTTACAGATAGGAGACTAAGCATGCAACACCACCAGAACACAAGAATGATGAAAAAATTCTAATAAGGAACACACCAGGGCTGCTGAGGACATAATACCTCATATTTTATAATATTGGCCCATGATATTAGAGGCAGCTGTTGGTGGTGTGACAATAGAAATTAAACTTTCCCACCAATATTCCTTAACATGTTGTTGCCATGTGACAGATGGCAGCAGAGGGGCAGTCTGACAGAATGCCATCTGACATGGGAGTGCACATGAAGCAAACGTGTGTCACTGAATCCCTCCAGGCACAAAAAATGGCACCCATTGACATTCATTGATGTTTGCTGAATGTTTGTGGAGACCAAACCCTGGCTATGTGCTCACTGAGGCAGTGCATAGAGGTGTGCTTCAGCAGTGGAGGCAGCAACAGTGGGTCACCTCTGCTGGTGCAGATTTTTATGAGTGCAGCATGCAGACTCTTGTTCAAGGCTGCTGAAAATGCATAATTACAGGTAGTGGATATGATGAAAAATGATGCTTTATAGCTGAGAATTTGCACTATTAACTGGAGTTATTGTTCTCTTTGTATCGGTTGTAGTTTCTGTGGAAATAATTAGGAGGCATTAATTTCAGAGCAACCTACATATAAACTGAGACAGGTGCAAAAACAAGAACAAAACAGCAAACCTTTTTCTTTTGGTTTCCTAACGCACTTCCAAGTCAAGCACCAGGGAGGAGAGAAGGTTCCATGCATTTGCTGACCCCTCCAGCCAGCAGAGACAGAACTTGCCCTGAGCATCCCTACAGTCCTATCTCACCACAGCACAGACAAGACTCGGGAATGCATTTCTCAGCCCTGGTACACATGACAAGGGGAGTCCAGCCATACAAGTTCAGATCTAAGGTCTGGGGATATCCCTTTGTATGCTTTCCTGCTATAGTGTCACCGTGACACCAACTGCATGTGGAAAAAGTGCCAGTTCTGGCACAAAAGCTCTCAAAAGCACAGCTTGCTGTTTACTTCTTGTGAGCATTCCTGTGAATCAAATTTGATTGCTGGATTGTTTGTGGTAAATAAACACAGAAGTATCATGAACGCTGCCAGAGAGATGAAAACAGTGCTTCTGGGGAGCTTTTGATGTAGTAGTGGTGTCTTTTACTGCTCAGTACTTCAAGAAAGCAATTAAGGTGAACTCTTTGGCCTGCTGAGGTTTTGGATGCTCATGAACCACCCAGGGAATGAGAAGTTCTGCTTTAGTTGCAGTCCGAACTGCAGAGGCTGTTAAAGCCCAGAGACCTCTCATTTCCCTCATCCAAAGCTTCCCTTGCTCTCAGACCAACAGCTCCTGTCTCCATCCTGCACCGATGCTTGTGTGTGCATTAGCAGGCCAACAGGCAGAGGACAAAATCAACATAACGCTTACTGAGAGTAACAAAATTGGCAAATACTGGGATATTCACTCCCCTTCTTCACCTTGGTTCCTGTTGTGATATTCAGAAGAGTGTCTATCAAAATCATCTTGATGTTCAGGACTTTTCAATGGTGTCAATATCTTTGTAGGTGTGCTTACAGCATTTCTGTTCGATTGCTATTGGTTTCCACAAGCTAATCATTATTCTTTTAATCTGAAAAGTTCCAACTTCTGTCACTGGAAAATTACTGACAAGTAAAAAAGTAACAACAACAACAAAAAATCTTTAAATCTGACTTGCAACCTCTAATAAGAAAAGAAAAACAAATCTGTCATCTCATTCAGAAAGAAAAAATGCTGTTTTTTTTTTTTTTTAAAGTGAAATAAATGCTTTCCCTAAACATGATCGCAGTTGACAAAATGCTGGATGTTTAGGTAGCAATTATAGCTCTTTCAGAGACTGTCAAATCTTGTCACAACACATGTTATAAACGAGGACAGATTTAGACATCCTTTATGACAGTTACGTGTAGGATGTGGATGGTTGGCAGTTAAATTTCAAATGCAAGGAAATTTTCCTTCCAATAGATCTTTGCTTGTTTATTAAGAGGGAGATACTGTGCGCTGAATCTTGTATCTGCCATGTGCAGCTTTTCATCCTTACAGCTTTTGACATTTCACTTTAACTTTCCCTGTGACAGCCATCTGAACATTGTTTTAGGTAAAAAGTAACCTTCAGTGCTCTGGAGATGCATGAAATTTTTAAAGCTCTTCATGTCTTCGTATTGAGATTGCAGATGGAAATGTGTCATATTATACATGGATGGATAGATAGTAAGAAAGCAAATAACGTAGACGGTAACAATAATGATTGAAGAGAGCAGCTTCACGATGTGCACAGAAAAAGGGATAATGCAGTAGCCCACATTCATCATGATTCACATAAAATGTTGACGAAGTATTAAGAATAATAATGTGCATCACAAAGTACAATTCATGTGATGACAGACCGCACAGATGTCATTAAAGCCAAGCCTGACATGGATTTTAAAGTGCTTCTGATGTTAACAGCATACATTTCACGAGGAGAAGAGAGAGAAATGAAATTATGCTGCCATGGAGGAGAGTCCTGCCATGGTCAACTTTTTTGGAGAGTGTGCTGCAGCAGCCTAAATGTCACATTTCTGAGTGCAGCATAAGCCTTTCTGACTGCACCAGCTTCACCCTGCTAACCAGCACAGACAGTGACAAAGTCTGCATTCACCCATTCTGCAGAGCTCAGTAGAGGTAGGAAAGGGCTTGGCAGCATCTCCCAGATGGGCGATGTAGAGCGTATGCTACTCTGTATGCAGCTAGTGGAGACAGGGAAGCTATATCTGCTGTAGCTCTCTCTCCAAATTCTAATAAGCCTTTAAAGCTCCTGGAAGAAACTAGTAAGAAGAAAAAAATCTGTTTGCCCATTTTGTAGTCCTCCCACACTTGAATACGGCAGGCTATAGACTAATTTTTATGAATGGTGGTGTATCAAAACCCAGCAAGTTAAGTAATTCTAGCATTTCAACGAGACAGTAAAGAAGAGATGTCAGCTATGATATCAGGACCTTGTGGCTCCTCTATTTAGCTATAGTAGCAGTTTAGCACAGCAGAGTTATTCATGTGCATGCTGCTAGGCAGATACTTGAGCTTGCTGGACTGGGACCAAAGTGCTCGCTGTGTTGGAGGACTGAGCCCGTAAACTGGAACACCGTGGGCAGCTCTACCTTTTGCAGAGCTGAAGTTTTTGTACTTTCTATTTTAGTAAGAGTGACAGTGTTATGTAACTAGCAGATAAATGAACTTGTGATCATAAAATACTCAGAAATATTTGTGAAAGTCTGTCTTGAGTAAAACAGCCTAAGCCTTTGAATTCTGAATGGGGCAGCTCTCCTGTTTCTGTCTGCCTACAGACCATTCACTTAGCCCTAATGACATGCATCCAAATAAAACTTGCTATTTCACAAATGTGAAAATAAATGTACTGTTTCTATCAGCATTTACTGCCTCATTTGGGAAACCAACAGACTCACTTGGTTCATTTATACTCTATCCAATGTTTCAAGACAGGGAGCAGCATCTTGCATCTCAGAGCTCTTCACGAACAACGCTACATCTTCCCTTCTACTCACGTGTATGAAAAATATTAAGGGACAGAAGATTATAGGATGCCTCAAGTATGCAGCCTTAGTTTACCTGCAAGTTGATAGAATGCAACATAGCCACAATTTTTTATTTGCTCGGTTCCTAACAGACAAATTCTTATATGTTCTTGATTTCAGAAATTGACTTAACTGCGTGTGAATAAATTTTACCTGACAGTCTCTCTCCTCAATCACTTGACCAGTGAAACCATTCTAATAATAAAATATTACAAAAAGTTTGCCTATTTGAGAAGTATTTTGGAGTATTTTGAACCTTAAGGAAGAGTGATATAAAGAATTGGTAACTTTAGAAGATAGTCTTCAAATAATCAGTTTGTGATGGGAACACAACATCTAATTTTACAGCTTAATGCAGTAATTCTGCTTGTGAGAAGCATACAGAAAGTTAAAAGTACCCACAATTCCAGCCCTTTTTAGTGTCAGAAAACAAATCTTTAGGACTGACACTTCTAATTAAAAGAAAAAGATATTCTTTATAAAGAAAAAATAAGTAATATATTCTTGGATAATATTCATAATGGAGCTATTGACTGAATTTGAGAAAAATTAAAGTGCAATGAGAAAACATTCATGTTTAAATAGGGGAACTTCAAGGCTTCTTTCAATAAATGGCTGTCCTTCAGGTCTACTAGACCTTTTTAATGCACACAGTAATAGGTTTCCCTATACTCTACTGTTCAAAATCTTCACCTCCAAATTCTCACGTCAAAAAAAGTATCAGGTCATAGAAAATAACGCTGTCTTTGATGCCAGGGAGGGGAAAGGCTGTAATGACATTCTGTCACTATTTCTGCTGTTAGTGTCAAGATGGGGACAAAGCCTTCTTAGATTATAGAGGAATTTTTCAAAGAGAAGCAGAAGTTTACCCCCCCGCTTCATTCCCTGCTGTCAATGCTAAGGTAAGTGAAGGCATGGATATATGGAAGCCCTCTTATATTGCCAGGACACTGCCAGGATTTACTGCCCCTTCTTCCCAGGACTCAATTCCTACCTCATTTGATCTGAAAATTGCCATCCTTTGGGTAAAGGAATCTGAATGGTAAAGCATCATCAAAATGAGAGATCACATCTCCAGCAATCACATCTATTTCCAGCAAAATCCATATGGGTTGCATTGTGAAACCAAGAACAAAAGAGATCTGATCTAAACTTGCTGTATTTCAATGAAATCAAGAGGAAAAATGTATTGGTGTAGATTTGGATACTGAATTCTATGTACTGACATTTTAATGGATTTGTTATAAACAAGAGCAGTATCCAATGCTGAAGAAATAGCTGTGTAATTCTTCACCCTTTAGCTGCCCACAGCTGAGATTTGGGGGAGCCTCTCACCTTCTCAGCCTGCCATTAAAAGCGACCTGTAATCACTGGTAAATGGAATCTTCTGCATCACTGTCCACAGAGTGGGCCCAAAAATACATAGGGTGGTTGTAGATACTCATGTCTGTTACATAATCAGATCTTGAAGAGTAGCTTGCTAGTTTTCTTCAGGCTCTGAGTGAAAGTATAACAGCCATTCCTCATCTTTGCAGTGTTCTGGGATAGAGTTACACCTTAAACTTATCAAGATGCCAGGTCGCTTTGGTGCAAGAAAGAGCAATAGAGAAAACACAGGAGAATGTATTTGGGAAGTTTGGTTTCAGACAGAACAACAGGGAAAAACAAACAAACAAAGAAACAAAGCAACCGCAAAAAAGCACAACTTAATTGGAACTTACGGTTGTCAAAGTGATTAGTGTTTTTCTTCAGCCAGCAGTCACAAGCAGACCTCGTATATTCTGCTTAGTTTTTAAGGGTATTATTGATAATTTTCTCATATATAATCAGAGGTAGCCAGCAGCCTGTAATACGAGGGAGTACAGAGATACTAAACCTGATACTAATCTTCAATTGCTGCTGAAAAGTGTACTTCTGTTTTCAGAGTCTCAGTCAGTCCTCTTTGGAGAGGGGTTGGAGCTAGGGCTCTCTGAACTGCAGCCATTCTATGAAAAGAGATCTTTTCCTTGTGCTGGGTCTGCCTGTGGCTGTACTCTAGAATTGTAATGCTAATCATGTTATCAGAATATAAAAGATAAAACAACTATAAAAAAAATTTGAAAATACTTGTGTTTGGCTCTGGCAGTTGGCCAAAATGTGACCTGCTGCAGAATGGATTTCTTCTTCCCGGTGTCCCATAGAAAGACTCTACAAATCCAAACTTATTTGGGAAGATTCAGAAGGGAGTACTAAAAACTGAAGAGATTCCATTTTCTTTTATTCGTATGCCACGGACAAAGCAATCATTGTTATATTTAGCAGTAGCTTTGATAATTTCTGTAATATCTAACCTGAACACTCACGTGGACAAATTGTTTTTTTAACAAATAACAGTAATTGAATAGAAACTTTCCAATCAAGAAATCCCCACTTCATACAAAACTTTTCAGATGAGGTTAAGATTTTCTGGAGTTTTAGTTGGAACGACTGCTTAAGTTGCATGGCTGTATCCCCCATCAACAAAACAAATTTTTGTTTTTTTTTTTTCATTTAAAGAAGCTTACACAAATAGTTGTGTGTGTAAAATGAGTTATTTAACAAACAACACTAATGTTACTTTTTAATCTTATTTCCAAAAAGACCTGATTATTCTCTAGTAGCTACACTGAATGAAGAGAAGATTTAGAGCAGAGATGATAGTTCCTCTGCTTTACATGCAAAGGACAGAAATACTGAAAGAACAGATTCTCTTTATTTCTTCTGCTTCTGTAATTCTACTATTGTATCTCAGTGGAAAAGGAGGAGTTTGAGAGGTTATGTATGGGTGAATTTTATTATACTCTGAAATTGCTTTTTTCCAGGAAAAGATCGCAGTGAGTTAAGATAAAATTTCTCATTTAATATAGACATGTATGCACTCAGCTGTAACTTGGAATGTGCATGTGCTTAATATATAAATATAATACATACACATGTATACACGATATACCTACGTTATGTGTATATGATATATAATAGATCTGCAGACATATGACACATACTGTAGACCTCGTAAGATCTACATCACACATTTATAAGTATTCAATATTCATTAGCAAAAAAGGAGTAAGAAAACCTCCAAAATTGTGACTATTTCACCCCTACAGAATGGGCAGTACTCAGTAAGTAGCTACATTTTTTTCTCTTCAGGGTACAATACGGAGTGTAAAATTCTTCAGAACCAGGCATTCATGCAGTATAGCAAAAAATGTGTGACCTCTACAGAAGTATTCATCTATGCAAAATAATGGTGCAAAAGAAATGGTAGGCTGATAGAAGTTAAATGTGGGCCTCTTGTCAGCAGCATTCCCTGAATTCCTTTAGCTGAGAAATAGTAACTGTGGAAAACAACAAAAAATAGATGAATGATATAGAATAGAGGACACAGAAAATTAGATTGGAATATTTAAAGTAGAGTAATCACTAATAGGATTCTTTTGTTGCATGTAAAGACACCCCTTTTCATTGAAATAATTTTGGCCACTATCACATTTGTCAGGAGATCACATTCAAGTGTTAAAGTTGAAAAACACTGAAATTCTAGAAGATGCATCCATTTGACAGTCTTGTACACAACATGCTGCCTTAATGGCATGTGTATTTTTAATTGGATATTTATTTCAATAATCCAGATTTCACATTAGAGTAGAAATGTCTCTCCTTTACAGTCTCCTTTACTTCTGTAGGTGAGGTGATCTATTTCTTGACCACTAGACAGACAAAAATTCCCCTACAAAACTTCAAATTATAAAAAGAAACCTCATAAGGAATGAATGAAAAACAGCAAACGCGTTGGGTAGGATTCATCTCGTCTCTTTTTAGGCACCTACAACTGGATGAAGAGTATTTCTCTCTATTGCCTGAAGAGGGAACCTAGGGTAATGCAGCCTGCTAAGTTGTGGAAAATGAGTTCCACTCCTTGTGTGAAAGAAAGCAGGCTGCTGATACAGATTGCTGTTTGTAGGATGTGTCTGTTGGAGGATGCTGATACACTGTGGTAGAGCAAGAAACATTTTTTTGTCGTCCGTTGGGGAAAGAGAGTCTTGATGCTGTAGGCACTGAAGCTCTGTGCCTCCTATTGGGTTTCACATTAACTGGTGGTTCTTCATACCTGATGTGGCTGCAAGGTCAACACGTTGCCTTCCTTGAGCGCGCCAAGTGCCTGCTGCAAGGTGCTGAGCAACCTCAAATTTCACTAAAGTCATTGGATAAAGCCCTCAGCTATCTCATGAGATGAAGTTGCACTATTTATATGATGAGAACATATGCATGCTGTACTATTAGTGCTAATATTTTTGTCAGAACACTTTTTTGAAGTAAAATGTGAGAACATTTGTGGGCAGTAATCACAAAACAGGGTTGACAGCTCCTTCCTTCTCATACTCAGTCACAAACGTTTTTCCTTTCAACACATTATGAAATGTAAATGGAACTGGTCATTTTCAGAAACCAGTGTTATTTGGTTGATAATATGTGAATACCAAAAAGGAGCTGACAAGGTTATCACTAGATAGCAGCTGATAACAGCAGGCTGCCTGCAGCTCTACCTTAAATTGAAAGAGTATCTATGCAGCTTAACAGCAATACCTGTGAGAGGAAACTACATACTGCACTTGCAAAAGTTCATAACACATGAAGAGCACTAAGCCTCTCTCTTTCATCATCACCTGCTAAGCAGTAACAGCGCATTTTTATTTAATTAATAGCCTTCCATTCCATAGTTATGGAAGTCAAGTGATAATATAAAATACATATTTTAATGTTAATATCAAATGCCATTACAAAACTATCCTAACTATCTTCTGTCTTTGTGATTAGAAGTTCAGGTTGTATATGAGAAGAATTTTCTTCTTAGAAAGAGTGTTGACATATTGGAACAGGCTGCCCAGGAAGGTGGTGAAGTCACCATCCCTGGAGATGCTCAAGGACTGTGGAAATGTGGCACTGGGGGACATGGTTGGCGGGCATAGTGGGGATGGGTTGACAGTTGGACTCGATGATCTTAGAGGTCATTTTAACCTTAATGATTCTATGAATCTGTGATCTATGAGGGAATATTTAACACTGAAGTCCTTCAAATTGACAGCAACAAGCAGCCAAGTCTATTGCACTTTTCATCTTCTCCAGCTAGAAGAGCCAAGACCACATCAACAGTAATCTCTCTTCATTGCTGATAACTGTGTAGGAAAAGCTCTCTTTCTGTGAACATCCTGATTCACATTGCCTTCATCCTGAGCTATGGGATCTCTGGGAATATAAACAGTACTGATGTTTCAGAACAAAAGGCATGAAATCATAGAAAGGAATAATATCATCAAATGGTTTTGTTCTCCTCACCCAGAATGGCAAAAGACTTGCTCAAATATTCACATACAGCCGTTTGATGTGCTTGATCATCAGTGAATCACCGTTGTGCCCAGGCAGCCTGAACAAAGCTTGACACAGGCTCATGGTAGTAACTCCTGCCTGTTCTCCATCACAACTCTGCGTCATCACTATAGAGCGTGGGATAATATAAAAATAATGATTAAGCAAAAAGCTGAAACAAATCCTACCTAATGAATCATTACTGTAAGAAAGATCTGTATAATTTCAGGCTCACTCTTTCCTTCAGTAACATCTATTAAATCTGCTAATGCAGTTAATTGTAGTAAGCTCATGACAAGAACAGATGCAATTTTGCACTGAAAGAAGCATGATCTGGTCAGGTTTAATGTCAGTGTGTTCCTCAGAGAGTTTCTCTTGTTAGCTTAAATACAGCTTGTGTTTTGAAAGAGTGGTTCAGTTAGGAACTAAAGAAATTCATGTACAACGTCATTTGTCTTCTAACAGTGCTTATGAAGTGTCAAGTGAGATATACTGAGTGCAAAGACCAGATTTTTGTTTTTCAATTTTTTTTTTAAGGTATTAAGTACTTTTACAATGACTGATGCATACTGGAATTTTGTAAGCTAGATATATTTATGATCTGTGGGCAGTTCTTTATATAGTTATGATCTATCCTTGTTTGGATAAAATCCATTTTCTATTCAGGGTAAAGGACTAATTTAATGTCTCCTAGCTTAGTAATGGAAGAAAGAATAGAAACCACCTTCCAAACTGTGGATCAGTATTGCAAGGCTGAAGTAGGTGCTCGAACCTCAAAACTCAGCTTTGTGGAATGAGGTGTTGAACCAGCTGCACTCCTTTGGTGGAACTGTGCATTGCATGCCAGGAGGACATCAGAAGCGAGGACATCAGAAAAAACAAGAAGAGAAGAACACTGGGATTATGCAGACAGGACACAGAGTGATAGAAATTGCTGCTTGGTGGGAATAAGGCTGAGGATAAAGACAGTGGTTGGATTCTGTCATCAGAGGACTGCAGAGAAGACTATTTCAGAATGAGAAAGAGGTGTGGTCAGGGTTAGAACACCCTGCAAGTCATTTGCATCAAAATAATGGGACATATCAATATTTTCAACACAAATTGTAGAAAATACAGTATCTCAGCAGCAGAAAGAATGGAACAAAAGGGTCTGGACAAAAAGCATGCAAGATTGTAACAGAGTCAGAAAATGCTTAGGATCAGAAAAAAAGAAGATTCAGGATCAAAAATGAAGAACAGCATTGAAAAGCAAGGAAAGGGTTCAGCACTGGTCAGTCTAATGCTACCAGGAAATCTCTGAAGAGACACCCAAGACTTTGACATGGATCTTCTTTTTATACAAAAAAAGAGCTGTGCAGCTCACCACATATTTAGGGGACACTTAAAAACCTTTATTTAATGTGAGTGAAAAAAGTGCTTTGGGGGCACAGAACTGCTCTGTGTAGGCGATGTAAGGGTTTGGCATTCTGAACAAATGGCTGGGTCCTGTCATTCATGTCATACTTACTGTGTTCAAGGAGACAAGATTTGTTTACATTCTCTGCATGCAAATAGGTCTGGATCAAAAAATACTTGACTCTGTTGTGTTTCTGAGAAACAACCCACACACTTCCAAATACTGGCTAACCACTGGCCCCCCAAAAAAGGGGTAATAACATGTTTCATTTTAACCACCTTAATAAAGCTATCGAATGTAGGAATGCGCATGCATTCCTGAAAGTTCCCACACTGAAAGAACTAATCACACACTCAACTATCTCTATTGTGCAAGAAATACATTTTCATGAGACATTTTAGTATGTATAAAACTATTATTTTCAATGTCAATACAAAAATCTCTGTTATATTTAAAATGTTGGCACTGGTGCTGGTTTCTTTAGATTTCCCACTTCTGCAGCAGTTCAGTGGTTATTTACAAATCAAGTAAAACTCCCTGATCAGCCAAACCACTGTTCTTTTACTGTAAACAGAATGGACAATTACATCCAATCTGAAATACATACGATTCTCATCTTCCTGAGCCACTAAACAAGATACTTGCTAGCAGGGAAACAGTCTTACTCAGAAGACCTTATAACTAGTTCTCAGTCAGACTATCAGACTGCACCAATAAGTTAGACCCTAGAAAAAACTTCCAGTCTTTTGATTGGAGAACAAAAGCAAATCTTAAAATCACAGAGAAAGAATTAATGTAAATTTTTTTGTAAAATACAAATAATTGAAACAGCAGATACTTTTGTAAGCATGATTATAGCTGCAAAGAATATATAGAGAACAGCACAATGATGGTTAGAAGTGACCACACAATTGTTATGTACGTGGTGCGTGGATGTTCCTCACAAAATGTGAGACACCCGTTGACTTTTCTTTTTAGAAATCCAATTCCCTTAAAAAATAAAAAAAGAAAAAAGAAAAAAGAAAAAAAAAAGGTACTGAAAAGATATAGAAGATATAGCTCAAACAAGGGCCAGGTGAGAGGCAGCAGGTATTTATTTCTACAGAGGAGTGCAACGTGACTTGAACTTCTCAGGACTTTGAAGCTAAGAAGCAGAGCCACAAGTTCAATTTAAAGCTGGACGTGAACTTAAAGACATCAGCTAAGTTTTGGTGTGTTAATTCATCTTGCTCAAAAAGTAAGTGGCTGCCTCTTTGAGCTTCATGCTGAATTTAAGAGTCATCTCTTTAACAAACATCCTGTTAGTCTTCTCTGAACGTGACTGAATGGTCTGTTGCAAGATTGCACAAGGGAAGAATAACCAAAAACTCTTGACTGTTGAGGAAAAGGTTCTATGTCTGATAGTGAAGGAATAGAAATACATGAAGAAAGACTAACCATTTCAGGAAAGAGCTGGCATACAACAGCAAAGAATGCATCAGACTTAGCTTTTGTTCTTTCCACAACATATATTTTCATGGGCAAGCATTACTGCTTATTTAGATCCACATCAGCAAGCACTCACACACTGGAAGTGCAGTTTGGTCTTGTTAAATGTTACAGATCTTTTTCTGTTCATTTATTAAAATCAAGGTTTTGCTTTCTGTGAAATGATGAATTATGAATTGGATTGGAATAGCTGAATATTATCTTAAATTTAGTGGTTGCAGAGTACAGAATATCCCACACATTTTCTTGTGGTAATATGGAGAGGAAATTGTGTGGACGGAGCCTGTGATTTGTTCAGCGTGTCACTGCTTTTGTCAGCTCTCACCTTGTTTTAAGCACTCCTCCATTTGTGCTATACCTCAGTGGCTTTTTAATACCCAAGGTGGTTCCCAGTGATGTAAAGGAATTTCAGATAGATGCTTTCCATACTACTGATACTAAAATGTGTCATTGTGGGAAATAGCTCACAAAATTTTGTATGCATTGGCTTTTCCATTGTTTACCATTTTTCCAGTGCTTCTAATTGACTGAAGAAAAGCTTGTTCTTTTACCCTTATGGGTCCTTCAGCCTTTTCTGGTGAGGAAATATTTGGAGAGAGCATAAGATTGAATGTAAGAGGAAGCACGAAGTTTTCATTATGGCCTTTCTCTCACTGTCCCTTATAAAAGTATTCTGATCTCATGAGGACCACGGGGAAGACATTTTTTCTGTTTCTGTGTGGTTTCCAGAACCGTTTTGTGACCCTTCCAAAAATGACCTTATTCGTCTTCTGTGTTATAAATATACAAGCTTTATTCCATCCAAAACCCCAGTTATTGGAAATTGGAGTGTATATGATGGGCATCAGAGCTCTAATGGTTGGCAGACACCAGTTCACAATGTGCAGAGATGCTGCTACAAGGATGTTGCAAGTTTCCTTTTAGGGATGAAAATCTTTTAAGGGATTCAGCAGCTCACCTTGGGCTTTATAAATTAAACTTATAAATTATAATGCAGGCCCGCCACATTCTTTTCTCACCCCCATGACTTTCAGTAAATGTTTGCAATAACTCAGAAAGACAGTGATAAAATGGGGAACACTAAGTTTGGAAGAACAGCTACACATACTCACTCCAGCAAATCAGCCAGGCATATAAATCACTTTTGGTCAGTAAGATTAGGAGTTGATAATGTAGGAATGGAATAGGAATGTTGAATCTAACAAAAGCAAGATAAAGGCTGCCTGAAGATTACCGTGTAACACCTCATTTTATTTCTTAGCTCAGAATGGAAATGAGTAGGGCAAGCATAGCAGTAACTAAAACTTGAATGTGCCTCTAAGACACCTCTCATTTTCCAGGGTAAGTTCATGAGTTTCCAAGGAAGCATTAGAAAAGTGACTGTTCTTATAGAATATAATTACAGTGTTGATGCTTCCTTTGAGTAGAGAGAGGACAAGAGAATGTAATGAGACAAAGGATGTATCAGGCTGAAGAGCATTGATTTGTTACAGCATGGTGGGATTTCATTAGCCAGTTTGGACTCGGACCTGACATATGGTACTACATGACTTACATCTAAATCTAATACTTGAAAACAGTATAGTGGAAAGTATAAGGACAGTCAAGACACAAAAAATAGAAAGCATTGAGTAAAACATTGTGAAATCTGGGCAACAGTAAGCGGAAGATAAGCAAATACGAATTCCGAAGACTTTAGGTAGAAGATAGCTAATGATTTTTTTGATTGCTTAGATTTCCAAGAACAAAACTATGCTAGGGCTAACCTCTTCCTAGAAGGGGAAAAATAAAAGGAGACACTCCCTTCTCTCCCAAGTAGTAAATAAATCCATTCACAAATTTATATTAGAAATAGAATCATAGGATCACTAAGGTTAGAAAAAGCCACTAAGATTACAGACCCATCCACACCATGCCCACGAAGCCATGTCCCTCAGTGCCACATCTACCCTATTCCTGAACACCTCCAGGGATGGTGATTCCACCACCTCCCGAGGCAGCCTGCTCCAATACCTCCCCATTCTTCCTGAGAAAAATTTTTTCTTAGTATCTACAACCTGAAATAAAAGCCATTAAAACATTCAATAGACTTAAGTGCTTCTAACACCCTATAAAATAGCATTAGGAAAAGGGAATTCTGGAGACTATCAAGCATTCCCAGAGGAGAGATCTCATGTGGGTTCAGAAAGATGAGCATCTTCTTGCTGAAGACCTGAAGAACGTTAAAACTAGTGAAAAGTTGTGAATGTGGAACACAGCTAAATAGTGCTGCAGAAACGTGCAATAACCCTGGGATATGATGGCCCAAAGGAACAAAACCCATATGAGACCTGTAGTCTGTGGTTTCTCCCCGTGGGAAATGCCAGAGGCGCGGCGGACATAGTGGGTGACACTATCTCAGGGTACTCCAGCACACCTTTCCCTTGTCATATTGGAGAGGCAACTCGCAGGTGCACCGCCTCCCTAGAGATGCTGTGAGATGTCACCACTGGAAAGTGCCACCGTGTGACACTCCCGCAACCACCCTGGAAGCAGTTTCCCTGAGGGAGGACTCGAAAGCTCCGCGGGGTTCAGGCTCAGCCCGGCGACGGCAGCCAGCGGGCACTGCCCTCTCAGACCAGAGCGCGAGCCTCTCCCCGCGCCGAGACCGTCCCGGGGCTGAGCGGGAAGCAGAGCCCAGGCGGGGCCCGGCCGCCTCCACAGCCACAGCGCTGCCGACCCCGCCCGCGCCGCGCAGCGCCTGGTCGGCTGCGGTGCCCCATTCGCCTCGCGGGCGCCGCCCGGCCTAGGCGCTGCCCGCCCGCTGCGGCCCGGCCCGCTGGCCCCCCCAGCGGCGGCGGCGGGGAGCGCGTTGCAGCCCGGCGGCCTCCCCCCCGCCTCCTCCCGCTGCCGGGCGGCTATTTTTAGTAAATCCTCCTCGTGTCGCCACGGGCTGCGAGCGTAGCGCACAGCCCCTCGTCAGCTGCCGCCGCCCCGGCGCGGCGCCCCGCCCGCCCGGCCGCACTCGGCACGGCTCGGGCTCGCGCTCGGGCTCGCCCCGCCGGCTGCTCGCCGCGCCCTGCCCTGCCCTGCCCTCCTCGCAGTCCCGATGGCCCCCTGACCCCGCCGCCGCCGCCAACTTTTCCTCGCCGCCTCCTCCCCGTCCGCTCCCGCGGAAGATGGCAGCAGGGGGAAGGACTGGAAGTTACAGCCCGAGAGCGAAGAGATAAGGAGGCGGCGCGGGAAGGTGAGTGGCACCGGGCGGCTGCCCCGCTCCGCTCCCGGCCCTGCCCGGCTGCCGGCCTCGCCGCGTCCCGCTGCTCGCGGCAGGTTGGGGAAGTTGCGCTGTGCCGGCATCCCGTGCAGCTGCCGGCTGCGGAGGTGGGCGCCCGCGGGCAGCCCTCTCCGGCAAGTTTCCTTTAGCTGCGGCGTGCCTGAAGCGGGAGTTTTCTGCGCTGCGCCTCGGGGCCGCGGGCAGGTGGGAGCGGGGCGGCCGCCCGGGGCAGCGCGGCGGTGTCAGCCGTGGTTCTCCGAACGGCGGTTTCAGAGGGTGGCGGAGCGGCGTGTTGTCATCCTGCAGGGGAACTCCCAGGGCAGCAGCGTGGGGTGGTTCGGGGTGAGGGTACGGCTGTTTGCACATGATCGCTTATGCTTATCGTTGTAATGGGAAAAAGAGAGATGCTCCTTACGACACGCAGAATGTGTACTCATCTTAGGGAGACTGCCGCTGTTGGCGTTTTTAAGTGCTCTGAGGAGGTCTCAGAGCATCGACAAACTGCGTGAAAATTAAGTAGGGAAGGAGAGTTCAAAACAAGCCTAGCGTTGATGCTGAAGTAAGAAGCAAATTGTGGAGCCCTTCTGACACGTGGAAACGCGTGTGTGTTCTTTTCTAGTGCAAAAGCTGCTGAGAAGGTTTGTCATAAACAGCGCAGGATAAGCACAAGCTGAGAAAGCAGGGAATTCTAAACATATCTGTCTTCCAATGTTGTCAGCTTTAGTTCCGTGACATTTTGTTTTCTGTGACAGAAGCACAGTTTTGTGATAGTTACTCAGGATGCAGCCTGCAAGCTTACAAAGGCCTGTGAGCTTTGGTCAGAACTCAGTGAGCGAAAACAGAAGCTATTTCAGCATTCAGGATTTTCAGATGCCCTCTCCTATCTTCCTCTCCCATCTCTCCTCTCCCACTTCCCCCTCGTAGCTCCCCAAGTTTCCCCAGATCTGGATGCTTTATCTTTTTATTTATTGTTTCTAGATTTTCTCTCATGTCCAATGCATTCCTGTAGCAGTGGCCGCAGCCCACGTATGTTTTGTACCCAAAACGCCTACTTTGTTCAGAAAGAAACACAGGCTTGTTCTCTGCCATAATACCGGAGCATTCTTGGAAGGCGGTTCCATCCCCACATACTACTTGTGTTGTGTCATTATGAGTATGAAATATATAGGTCTCAACTATATATAACTTTCCACAGGCAATGATACAATAATGCACTATTTTGACACCTCTTTTTCATTACGTTGGCAGAGATCAGATCCAAAATGTAGGAAAAAACGTGTAATGGCCTGAGAGGAACGCTACAGTCGTATTTACCTAGTGATTGTGCCAGCTTCCTCCTATAAATATTGAAATAGCTCTGTTTTATATGAAAATGGCATTGTCAGTTCAGAATTCCTAAAAGAAAAAACCATGCCATTGTAACGTGGCGACCAAGTTCATGCCAGTGCAGCACCGCAGTTAGTTAAGCCTGCTCTCAGTGTCAGATTGCTTTTCATTTTGGTATCAAAATCTGTATTTAATACACACAAGTATTTTCAACCTGACATTAAATCACTAG
This sequence comes from Gallus gallus, assembly GCF_016699485.2. Classification (NCBI taxonomy): domain Eukaryota; kingdom Metazoa; phylum Chordata; class Aves; order Galliformes; family Phasianidae; genus Gallus; species Gallus gallus. The sequence goes on from NC_052533.1 coordinate 28,985,276, forward strand.
TTTTCAAACCAGTAGTGTTTGGTTTTCTGTGAACCCTTTTTTTCCATGAATGAAGAACAGTCTACGTGCTGAAACAGGAGTAGTCGTCTGTAAGCTGTTGGGTGTCTTCTGTTTGGCACCGTCTTCCTGTGCTGAGAGCATTTTGAAAAGGAAAAGTGAGGTATGTCCCATTACATGCTTAATTTGGTGCAGTTGTTCCTATTAGATCTTATATTCTTCATTTGAAAAAAAAAAGAAAAAAGAATAAGATAATACTATGATGAAATGGTGTATCTTCTATTACAAAGAAGTGTAACAGTAAGAGTAGTTTCACTTATAAAACCTATCTACTTTCTACAAATATTTAACGTGGAAAAACAGTTTTCAGTTGTCTTGCTGCCCTAGCTATTCCTGTGGAAGCTGCTGTTAAAAATATAATTTGCAAACAGAAAATATTGACCAAATTCAAGTTTTCCCATTCCCAAAATGATATGAATCCTGGTATGAATGTTGAGAGTGGCCTAAATATTGCTGAAATAGTTTCATCTTATTTACATAGTGCTCATTAGGAGAAACAGTTTTGAAAATAATCAAATCCTGTTGTATGTGAACTATTAGAACTAATGAAAAATGACCAAAGAAAGTTGGAATGTAGCAGAGTGATGTCCAAAATGACTAATTAAATTAAGCACATGTTGACCAGACATCCTGCACTGTGACTGTTTTCTATTCATCAGGATTCAAACCAGCTAATGTAAAGCTGTTTTGGGTACATGTACGCAAGCTGCAGAGCAGAGTACCTGTGATTTACAGCCTGGTCATAGCTGAATCATGGGGCTGAGCAAGCTGCTTGCCTCTCAGGAGTGAGGGATTTTTCCCTTTTAGAGAAGAGGTTTGGGCCTGATTTCCTGAGAATTATCTGATATTCCTTATATGCATACTATATAAATGAATTTCAATAGAAATTCCAATTAGAAGAATCAGTATTTGTCAGAGCTTTCCAGTCACTCTAGGTCTGTGCAAGAAAATGTTTTCTCTTTCTGTGTTTAAATGGGAAGGTGCGTATTACATTCGAAGAGTTAAATTAAAAAAGAAAAAAAAGAAAAGAAAGATAAACCACACTTAAAGACAAAACATTGGACTATTCCATGATAAAAGATATTTGTCATGCTTTGACCTTTCAGTAATGATTTTCAAAGGAGTAAACATTTTCTCAGAGAATGTTGGGTTGTTGAATCAAATAAGTTTAGACTGTTTCCTGGAATTTATGTGTAAGTCATTTTTAGAGCTAACATATTGATGAAATCACCTTTCATTTATTCCGGTTGGTTCTGAGTATTTGGATTAGAATAATCATATGTGACCGAAGAGTTTCTCTCTTATTAGATGTAGCTTCTGTGGAATTAATACATTATATCATGTTCTTTGAACTATGTCAGCTAGTCTTGACTTACTATAGTAACATTTATAATACTGTGAAATAAATACGTTACACTATGTTGTCAACTTCAAGCAACTCTAAATGGAAATGAAGTAGTGCTTCATTTCTGTACGAAAATGTTTTAATACCTCGAGTCCATCTTAAAATCCTTTCCCCTCCAAGGTCTGATCTAACCCTGGTGAGACATATCCGAACTTTCTGATGTTTCTCCATTTTTATGTAATATGTAGTTTTGTAACTTCTTGCCAGAGAAATCTGTCAATGTAAAAAGTTAACATGAGTTCAAAAGCTAGAAAAATTCATAGATGAAAAAATGTGCCAAGGGCTAGAAAGCACAATGATAGCAGTTCTCGATCAAAATGTCCCCAACCTGCATATATCCTGAAGACTTCAGGGTATTCCAAGGAGGTTCTGCCACCTGGTTGCCCTGATCTTCCGTACTCATCTGCTGCTGGGTATCTGGGAACCAGGAAATGGGCTGAACAGATCTTCATTTGCTTAGGTTATACAGTTCATACATTCTCACATGGTCAAGATTGGCAAACTGAAATTTTGCAATCCAGAAATTTGTTTAGGAGGAAAAGGAACTGTAAAGTTTTGTTATACAACCTTCAAGCTCAGATATTCACTTATCTTTAGCATTAATTCAGTGTATTATGAATTGCACAGATAGCAGGATGCAAATATTTATCCTTATTTTCCAGTAATTCTTGGTTGTATTTTTAAATATAAATATTAGTGTTTATCCCCCACAAATCATGATACATTGTTGAAATTTCCTTATCACACGTAATGACTATACGGATAGTTTAGTTTTACAGCTGTTGCATAACTAAACTGTTTTTGTTCGAGGAAATGAGAGAGTCTTCAGCAAAGGTATCTCAGAAGTTAACTCAGAAGATGACTGCTTACAGCACTTTTTTTGTTCTCAGTTCTTCAGTCTTGGAGTAGAGGACGCTGGGTTCCATATCTCACCATTTGATTCCCACTCTGAAGCATTCAGTCTTTGAAATTAACTTCTGCTCAAGGTGCAGAGTGTATGCTTTCTCTGGAATGGATGGCTCTGGGGCCCTTGGAGTCCCACATCTATCTGAGGCTGAGCAAATGTGAACAGGTCCAGTTTGTTGTGCTGAGCAAATTAAGCTTTTGTTTCCATGCTGTTTCAACCTGGAAAGCCTTATTCAGTGTGTCTTGAAAAGGTGATGCCTGGTCTACCGTCAATCCTGAAAAATCAATGAGCTTTATGAGCAACCAAGATAGGAAGGGACTTGAGCTGTAAATTATCTGTGAAGGAAGTGGTGTTCTGCATGATGTTATATGTGTCTTAACTGTTTGCTGAAAGTCTTCCATGGGCAGCTCTGCATTCTGCCTATCGCTTGCGGCCCTGTAAGTTTTCACAGAAGCACCTATGGAACTGTTTTTCAGTGTAATCTTCATGCTGTTCTCATGGCCTTGTTCCTGCAAAACTACCACTGTCAAGTTTCCCCTGGAAGTGATTCCCACTGGTACAAGAGCCACCAGCTTTTGCTTTTCCCTTTGCATTTTCTGTCTTTCTTGTCTTCTCTCTCTCTCTCTCTCTCTCTTTTTTTTTTTTTTTTCCTGAAGAAACTTTTGTTATTGGAATTGTTGTAGTTGTATGATGTCAACTGTAAACTGTGCAGGTACATCAAGAAGGGGTGTGAAAATGCTTACATACTTGTAATGAGAAGTCTAGGTATGTGGGCTTAGTGGATTGATACAAGATCAATTTGTACCTGTTTAAATACAAATTATCAAGTAGCTTTCCTTGTTTTACTTTTTTTTTTGGTCAAACAGAAATTACATCTTTGCTTTCATTTAGACAACCTGAGTCTCTATTCCTTAAATATATTTGAATCCTTCTTTGTATCCTTTTCAATTGAATTTATATTGCCTCATTAAATGAGATCAGAATGGTAGTCTGTGGCCATGTGGACTCTCATTAGCATCTTGTCCAACAGTGTTAATATTCTCTTTCTGAAAAAGCTCGACTGATGTATCCTAGGATCTATACAGGTCAAAATGGAAGTTTCATTTTCTGTTACTTTTTGAAGCTCTTTGAAACACTGAATCAGAGAAACATTCAATTAGAAGTGACCTTGGGAGCTCTGTTGTTCAACCTCTTGCTGGAACCAGAACCTGCGTGGAATTCAGGAGGGATATTCCACAACCTCTCTAGGCAGTCTGACCCCATGCTTAATTAACCTCATAGTGGATTTTTATTTGTTTATACTGAGTTAGAACATCCCATTTTCAACTTATAACCATTGTCTCTTGTCCTTCTGTCATGTGCATCTGTGAAGAGCCCAGCTGCATCTTTTTAGTTACCTTTTCCTGATAGACACTGGCAGGCAGTTCTTAGTCCCTCCCAAAGGACCTAAGAGACGAAAAGATCTCTTCTGCAGGCTGAAACATTTCCCTCAACATCTCCTCATGGGGCAAGTGCTCCAGCCTTGGCTTCTGGTGGCTCAACAGGAAGCGTTTTTCTTTCACTGGGAGGACCACATCAGGTGCAGTATTCCAGATGAGGTCTATTGCTTGAGAAAGAGGTGATTCTGAAACACTGTGTTGGTAAAAGTACCAAATACTAAGAATACTGAGTAGCACAGGATTCTGAAAATGCACAGATAAGGTGTTGAGCAGAACTCTACTGTGTTGAGATCATAAAATTAAGATCTATTATGTGTTTTGAAGAATGTTGTCTTGCATTTTGCATGGTAGAAACATAGTTTAATTTACAGTTCTTATCAGAAAAGTTCTTGAATAGTGTTATTTTGTTGATGTAATGTGACTTTGGAATTTTGTTTTAACATGACTTACGTGTATTAAAGTATTCCCTTTGTAGAAGCATACAAAGCAAATGACATAAACAGCCTGTGTCTAGGGTTTTAATTATGCAAAATTCTAATTATTTGAGTTTTTGACAGTTATCACTAGGTCTCCAGGGTGCCTAACTATTGAACTGAAACCTTGCTTTGACAAGAGGTGAGTGAACTGCAGGCATGAATATAAGATTTCCAAGGGAAAACATTGAAACACTAAATTCCGAATGGAAAATAAACAGCATGCACATGGTAACTGTATTTTGTGTTTAAAATATATAATTTATTGACATGTTGCATGACTTATAGACACACCTATTCAGTATTTCACACAGAGCTTAGAAATAGAGGGATATATTGACAATATAAAATAAGTACAATTACTACTTTAATCTTTCATGTTTCTGCTTTTGGTAGACAACATAACCGGTACTGATTAATAAGCCATACTTTTAATTAAGTGGAATTTGATATTTAAGATTGAAGTAAAAGCAGTTTTATTTAGGATATAAATATATACTCTCTATCTTCTCTGAAAATATGCTATAAATGGGAAGATCAGTGAGTTGAAACAAAACAACATTCAGTGGCTAAAATTGCATGTATGTTTAAGATTTGTATTTTTAACATATTTTGATTATTACAAACATAACTGAAGACAAGTTAAGAGAGCTGCTAGAGTCATGATCAACATATGAAAAGAGTGCGGAAACTGCAAGAAAGTTTTTCCTTGCTTTTCAGTATTCCAACGCATAGAATCCATTGTTTTGGTCTCTTAAGGAGTAGGAGCTCACATTAGAATACCACATTTTGTTATATTCAGCAGAAGTTAATAGAGCGAGCAGGAGAGAATTTCTTAATTTTCAGATTACAGCTGGTGTAATCTTCCCAAGCCCCCCCTAAAATGTTTTAAGAGAGAACATACCATCTGGGCATGATACGTGTGTCATTGCAAACTCTAAACAGCAGAAACATGAGCATTGAATAATTCAGCAACCCATTCTAGATATTGAAATAGTTACTGTCTCTGTACTGTAAATATCTGAATATTAAAAGTCACTTTGGTCTTTACAATACCAGGGATCTGGCTGGATGTTGCCCTAAGGGCCTTTTTTTGTCCCAGTTTTCTTTGCCATACAAATTGCAGCAGGTAGGGAGCAGAGAGAAGCTGTTGTTCAATCTCATCAACAGTGAGAAGACACAACAATTTGCAGTCCTGAAACTCTAGGCCACGGAGCTGACAGTCAATAGTTGGCAAGGAGCTCAAGCTAAGACCAAGCCAGAGAAATGTATTTTCATTTATAAATTATATATCTAGATTTACTTTTCAGATACAGTCATTCGTAGCTGCCCAGCAATTAGTGCCTCTTACACATGCTCATTCCGTGCCGGAAGGTAGATGCATTTGACACGGAGCACTGTTGAACATAATGTGACAAAGAAAAGCTGAGCAAAACCTGTTAGAGGTGTAAGTTCTCCTACTGGAAACATATTGATCTCTTAAAAAGATCAATGAATGATGTATGCATTAAAGAGAACCTCCAGCTGCTCTCAATGAATTGAGGTTTCTTACACATACTTGCTTAGAAGAACGTAAAGGATCTATGTTTATGTCATCACATACACCTTGTCTTCTACTCTATCTAACCATATCTTTTTCTATAAAAGAAGGAAGTAAGAGTCCTGATATAAAAATGCTATTTGTTACAATTTATTATTTGAAATGAATTCAGAGCTTCTCTTTGATTGGAAATGAAGTTAGTATTGCTTGTTGTGTTGGGAAGCTTTCATCAGAATCTACTAAAAAAACTGCAGGATTAATATGATGAACTGGTGTGTAACCCTGGGTTTTTGCTGCATTTCAGTGATGTGCTCGTGACTTCTGTATTACCAGCCTGTTGCTGTGATGAGATGTCTTCTAGCACGTCAAAGAGCTGATAAAAGTCTTTTTTTCCCTTTTGCTTATGCATATAATCAATATCTGGGTAAATGCACATTAAAAAAAAAAAGGTGTGCATCTTCTAAATGATTTGTTAAGATCACTGCTGATAACAGTGTTAGGAATTTGATTGTAAAGTCAAGGATTTTACCTACAGATGAGATTTCTGCCATTGACTATAATGAGATTAGGATATCACCTTTGTACATGAAATTTTCCCCTCTGGTGTTTTTGTATTGGGCAGAAAATGTAAGACAACATAGAGAGCTTGCTGAAAGGTCTTTTCAAGGTACTTAAAACTTTCCAGTGCTTCCACCGTGGAAGGCTGTAGCATCATCATTTCTTTCCCACCAGCAGAAACAGCAGGGAGCACAAACATTGGGCTAGCAGCAGTTAAGCCATGCTTAGTGCTGATTTAACCATTAGCTAAATGATTTAATTTAGACAGTCCACCAAAGCAGTGGAGGATCCACAAAAATGTATCAAAATAATTCTTGATGATTCACCTTTGCTATCTTTTTGTCAGTTACTTTGAAATAATTGTATTGGGTTTTGGCACTCATGCTAAGCTCATTTTCCCTATGTCAGAATATATGCATGCTTCTGCCTCTTCCATCACTACCTTTCCTTGCTGCGTAAGGGCAAGTCTGTAGCTACTTCATTGTATTCTTATTAGGTGTAAATGGAGTGTGCTGGTATACATGGGAGGTTGTGGGCATCTGACAAATGAAACCCTTTTCCTCCAGGTTGCAGAGGAGCAAAAGAACTGCTTCTAGAATTTCATCGCCATTTTTATGTAGTCTGTACACAGAGCATGTGAGAAATGCTCACTGACTTTGTAGTGAATAAATGAGTATCATTTCTGACCCTGCTTTCCATTTACTCATCCTCAGAATGGCCCTCTATACTTCTGGAGTGAGTTGCTGGGATTATTTTTTCCCCATGGAGTCTGTACACATCATTTCTCTTCATTGCTTTCGTTTTTGTGGACTGTTTGTGTCCCTGTATGTGCTTGGAGGGAGGACAGGAGGCACAGCTAAGCCTCTACATTTTTCAGGTGACTTTTGGATCATAACTTTGATCTTTCTGACATTTCTATGCCTAAAACCTAAATACATTTCTGTAGAGCTAATGAAGCAATGTAATAAATTTATAATTAAGAAAAAAGGATATATCCTTAGCAGTGTTTCCAGTCTACTTCAGGAGAGAGAACAATAAGGCATATTTTTTGTATTTTAAGGCCACTGAAATATAATCAAAAGAAAAGTAAACTAGATAAAAATACTTTAAATTCTCCTTGCTTACTCTGATGGAGGGAGATTTTCTTGCATGAAATTGGTTAGCTATGTGATACGTAAGCAAAGTATTTTTAAAGTATTTCACTTCAGGTCCGTATTGCTATGTGGTGTATACTGTGATTTCATATTGCACTTTGTGAAGGAGAACATTATGTGGCTTCCTGCTCCAGATGTGTTAAAATCAAAATAATGAAAGGATGAACTTATGTCATTTTTGGTATGTGGTCATATTCTGAAGTGAATAGAAGCTCCATATAAAGATTGCCAAGGCCAGAAATTAATCTATTTCTCCTAAGTCTTCTTCTACTAATATTACTGCTTTAGTTGAGCAAAGGAATAATTAATTATACCGATATTAGTGGAGCTGTTATTGCTCATGTGTAGCAAGGTAAGTTGTAGAAAAAAAATTCTTACAAAATAAGAGTAGTAATGTCAGAAGAAATAAAAAGTTGAAGAGAGTGAAAAATATATTTTTTTGATCCTCTGAAATAGACAAGAGAAATCTTTGGTTTAGTAACTGCAAGTTTACTTAGTGCTGTGGTTACTGTTTCCTAATAGTAATAAATTGGAATGCTGTCACTTTGCCTTACATTGATTGATTTTTCTTTTTCAATGTGTCTGCAAATTAAATCTATTGCCTGTTTTATTGCAGTTTTGTAGTATAAGGAGACATGATAACTTTCACTCTGAGAATTGTATTTAAGAATTAAAGCAGTAAAATCTTAGCTATTTAAATGGAAGTGAGTGTTTCCTGGAAGAAAATAGACACTTCGGAATTGAATATAACAGGCAACTGGATTAGCCTAGATTGCTTTAGTTGGTGACAACTAGAAAATACAGAGCCAACCAGCTTTGCTGCCAGAGAAGTATCATTTGAGAGCAATAGGAAGTGAATATGTGATCAAAGAACTCTTCATCTCCATCCTTCCTCCAACCTTGATCTAGGATCTGCAAGAAGAAATCACTATGGAGCTTTTCTCTTGTGCATCATATCTTGGCTCTGTTCCAGAGTTGTGTTTTTTTTTCTCTCTTGCTTGTTCAAGAGCTGTAGCAAGGATTGTGCCATCAACTTACACACTGCAAGTGGAAGAAAAGTCCATCGCATAGCTATAAGTTATATAGAATGTCAGATAAACGTTGGAAGAGTAAATGAATAGGTCTCAAAAGTAAAAAGAAATCATTAAATTTCTGTTAATGGTAGAATACTCATATCTCTATCATATATTGGAAAAATATAGGGTGTACAGTGTTGAGTATCTTGTGCCTGGATAGGCAATAACATCAAATAATTGCAAAGCCTGATCATTCCTGGGGTTTTTGAAGGCATGCTCTGTTTTGATCCTGAGTTTGTGATTGGAAGGAATCATCTTTCATGTCCTGGTGGAAATAAACTCAATTCAGTAATATAATAGAATTTATTCACTATCCGATGCATAATTATTGAAACAGAAAAAGGTATTGATAGAACAGCCTTTCATTCTGTGTAAGACTGTGAAATCTACCGTTTCGGTACAGAATGGGCTGTATTTCCCCTTTTGTCATATTACTAACACGCAGAAGATAATTACATTTCTGAGTACATAAGCACTGGAGACAATTTGGAGTCAACTGAATAACTCAAGTAAAGGAGCTGAAGGACACTTTCAATACCTGATTTTGTTTGAACAATGAGCTATGAAGAAACTTACGTCTCACTTATATGAAAAAGAACTAAACTTTGCATTCCTCTCTACAATAAAGTTAAATGCAGTTAATATGAATCTGCTGTCGCAGTAATGAAAGAGGATGTTTTCTGTGTGATTCATGCTGAAAGAATGTTTGTTTCTTTATAATTTTATTCAAATGTCAATAACCCTCTAATTATTCTGTGCAGTTGGCATAAATACTATTTAGATAAAGCCGAATGCTGTGTTTGTGTCTAAGCATCCAGAATTTCATCTGTGATTGTTTATGAAGGCTGGGATTCATTTCCCTGCCTGGAGAAAAGTTTGGTGCCACTTCAAAACTATGAGTCTGAATTTAGTTGTGAATAAATTGTTCTTGATTAAAGGACTGATTTCCCTGGATATATAACTTTATGCCCTCTAGATGCTCAGGCCTGCATTTTTAACTATTGTGTGCATCTCTTTTTAGGCTCTTCCAGATATCTTAGCATTCTCAGGCATGCAAGGTGCTGAAATATTCAGCAATCCGTGTAATTTTCCATTTGCAGAGTACTGCACTGGGATATGCACCTTTTTTTAGAAATGCCATTATTCCATTTTACAAAAAGGCCTTGAAGTAACATATTTTTCAGCCTCTGAAAATTCTGTCTAACAATTGGGGCATTCAGTGTGGACAAGAAGGAGTAGAATGTGTCTGGAAACTCCTGAAGTTGTGGATTCAGCCTTCATTCCCATGGAATACCCTAAATTTCCCCTGTTTGCCATTGTCATTCCTGACCTTCAGAAGTAAACAGAACAATTCAGAACATTTTCAAGCTCTTTGCTGGGTTCTGGCTCATCCAGGAATGCCTCAGAGAAAGGCTTTTCTTCATGCAGTATAGAAAGTAAGAAGAGGAGAGAAAGCACAGATAGTAATCAGTTCCTGCAGTTCTTAAAACAAAGTTCTTCAAGAAAACCTGAAGATATCTGCTCTCATTTCTCCATGCTTTATTATTACAATCCACAAAGAAGTGTCTAGGGTAGAGACATTATAAAGTGCCTGTGTGCATTGCCTCTTCTCAGGTTCTCAGCTGACCTAGTCACTACATAGTCGTGGGTAATCACAGTGGTGTTACCTGTGCACGCTTAAAGGCATGCATGGAGATAATATTGTCTTGTTCTCTGTTTTTACAAATTATTCTTAAAGCTGACAGCGCCTCCTATTGTAAGAGCATTTATTTCCTTGTATTCTTCCCTGCAACTTTTTCCCAGTCTCCATTGCAGACTGAGTCCCAGTCTGTTGCTTGTAACTGACAGTTCTCTAACAGCCCTAGGCAACCAGCTTGGACAAGTCCTGTCCTAATTTTCTCCTTCTTTCTCGCTTGAACACTGTAGAATTTTGGAGTACAGGCATCTTAGTGACTCAGAATCGAGAGGGACAACTCTTTGTGGAATGAAAAGGAAAAAGAAGAGCTTATCTTTTCCTGGGACAAGTCCTGCCATGCTCAGCATCCAAATCACAGAAACCATCCGGATAATCCATGTGTTCTTCTATTGCAAGGCTTACAAACAGCAACAATTCAGCTGTGCCTGCAGCTTCTATTGGTTCTTGTATAGCCCTCATGAAGCTCTAGTTACTGGACTGGAGAATGTCTGCTTGTAGGCAGACGTGTGGGCAGGAAGAAGGTGACAACCAGAGCAGCACAGTCATGACAGTCTGAAAACAGAAGTTAAGCAGCATCCCATTAGTGTTTAATATATGAGTGTTGACCTGATCACAGCACACAGTTCTTGACAAGCTGAATACAGAACTCGGGGACAGTGAATTGAGTGTCTTCTCAAGTGTCTTCAACACTTGGTGCTCCTAGTGTAACTATGGGCACCTGTGAAGTATGTTTAAGCAGCATGAATGTGTGCTCCCAGCATGAATAGTCAGAAGTTCTGACTGAGTCCCACTCATATTACACATTCAAAACCAGATTTACAATTTGTTTTCCAGGACTCTGGTTCTGTCCCCACGTGATTCTGATTGTCTGCTTGTTCATGGCCATGAGTATAGGTCTAAATATCTGCTGTGTTTGAGATACAGGGGATGGAGTACGTGTCTGGGGTCAGTTGGGATCTGACAGACTGTGAAATTCATCCTGGGTAAGACACCTTGAGGCAGGAGAGAAAAGACTGGTCTAAAGTGATGTATTGATGCTGTATCTTTGTTTTGTGTGTTTCTAGACTGTGCTAAATGATAAGTGTATCAAGACACTCTTGATTCAAGCCTCCCTCCTTCAGACTGGAGTGGACACTTGAGACTAGCAGTCATTTGCTCTGACTACTTATGGCAAGACTGCTTCATTTCATTATCTGTCCCAGTCATATCCAGGAGAGAGCTGACATAGCAATGCTAAAAGTGTGACAGCTGTGTTTGGTCTGAAATCCAGAGGTCTTGCTATGTAAGAAGTTTTCCTGTTTTGCATTTCTCGAGTAGTTTTGTGTCTACTGAGCTGCAGACAGGCAGTCCCAGTAGAGAACAGGAATGCTGGGAGAAGTGGAGTTTCTAGAATGGCAGTCAAGGATTTACACTGGGATTTCGGGGCAGGGATTCATTGCCTGCTTTGCATGGTGAAGTTACAAGTTGTCATTTCCCTCTCATCTTGTCATTAGAGGATATAAAATCTCTCCTCCTGTCTGATACAAGTAGCAAGGTAAGTCTGAATTACCCACCACCTCTGGGTCTTGGCATTTACATAGGTTATATAGCCCACTACATCTGGCTTTCTCTCTTACTGAATTAATTGGGTTACTCTTAAATGTATCTAGCCTAGAGCTGCTGCTGTTTTTGTGTAAGAGCAAGTTTTGGGATGATGAGGTGGAAAGAACAGTTCTATCTTCTTGAGGTGTCAGCTTCCCTGTCTTTACTTGGGCAAGCTGACTTGCAGATATGTAGAACACATGTTCTCTAGGCAGAACCTATTTATCATTATCCTTGAGCTTATTTTCTGCCTCAGTGACAAAATTGGAAGCTGGAGATACAAACTTAATCTAGTTCTTTCTCAGTACCTTAGGGAAATCAGTGAGATCTAAGGAATCTGTCCGAGGAACCTGAGGGTTTACAGTTTGTTTCTCAGCTGTGTTGCTGGTACTGCACTGAAGATATCTGTAGGACACATTACTAGCAATGATGGCAGCCTCTGAGTATTTTATGTTGAGCTTCATGAAAGGAACAGGCGTGGCTTGAAATGCAGGAGGGTGGCCAACATTTTTTTATATTAAAGGAAGGTCTTGAACTTTTAAAAACTGAAAACTAGAATGTTCCCTTTTCCTGGAGTACCTGACATTGTTCACGGTCCTGGCACATGGACATGACATTTTGCCGGTAGCGCATTTATACATCCACATGTGGCCTTTCAAATGTGGCTCCCAGATCTCCTTAGTGTTATAAATTCCATATCTCCAACTTGAGCCAAAGTACTTTCTTTAGAAATGAAATGGCAATTCCAGATTTTTGCATGTAACGTTTAGTAGAGAAATGCTAAGAGGAAGGTGATATATGATGGTGTGGCAATGTGACAACAAACCTCTGCTTGTTTGTTGGCTTGTATAATCTTCCTGAGAAGATGTCTGTTAAATTATACCAACATTTTGCTTCCCAAACTGAACATTTCAAAAGCTAATCTTGTACCAAAAAGACATTAGTGAAGAACTTTTAATAGCAGTGTATCTCTTTTCTACATCTTGGGAGAAGTATAGTGCTGTCCCATGAGAAGGTCACTTATTTTCTCTGTTTAGAATGATTGTAACAATTTATTGCTTCTTCTGTGGCGTTTGTGGGTCCTTCCATGAGATCTCATTTAAGTTAGATACAACATGAAATGTATGAGGGCTGCTTCAAAAGTAACGTCTCCTACTTTATTATGTTGGCCTACAATGTCATAGGCAGGTGTTGGTGGTATGGCAGTAGAGGTTGAACCTCCCCACCAGTATTCTATTCCGTTTTGTTGCTATGCGACAAATAGCAGCAGAAGGGCAGTGTGACAGAATGGCATCTGACATGGAAGTGCTGATGAAGCAAAGGGGTGTCACTGAGTTCTTTCATGCAGAAAAAATGGCACTGACTGACTTTTTTTTTGATGCTCGCTGAAAGTTGATGGAGACCAACCGGTGACTGTGAGCACAGTGAGGTGGTGGGTGGTGCACTTCAGCAGTGATGACAGTGATAGTGGCTCACCTCCTCAGATGCAGATTTTTACAAATGTGTCATGCAGGCTCTTATTCATCACTGGTGAGAATGCACAGCTAATGGTGGTGTGTATGCTGAATTCTGTAGCTGATAATTTACTCTATGAAATAGCGTTATTGTGCTCTTTCAATCTGTTGTAGTTTCCATGGAAATAAATTGGAGGCATTACTTTCAGAGCAACCTATGTAGAGATGAAGACAGGTTACAATGTGAAAAAACACCTTGGTTCACCTTTTAAAATTGGCATATATAAGCAAGGGCCCAAGGCTTGGGTCAGGCTCTGGCTTCTAGACTACTTAATACTCTTCAACTGCATTCAGTGGTTCATATTAACTGTTTTCACAGGCTCATCTACAGTTGCTATGGAATATAATAGTAAGTATGTAATCAAATAAAAAAATAGGTGGGTCTTTATGCCTTACCTCTAAATGATCTTCTATTTTTTTTTTTTTTTTTTTTGAAATTTGAAAGAATATAGCATCATCTTTTGGAGTCACGTTTCAAGCTATGTTTTGTTCTAAATTCTTCTAGTTCTCCCACCTTTTTCTCCTACTCTCTGTCTAGTTTCTTTAATGGATCATCATTCATCCAGTGGTTGTTCTTCCCTGGAGTAGTTTACATTTATATTTATATTGCTTTTTATCTCTTACACAGTCACATACTCAGACGAATCCTGGTTTCAATGAGGGGATTACTTTATCACTGCTTGTAGGTTAAATTCCTATAGAGATTTTTTCTTTTTTCTTTCTTTTTCTTTTCCTTCTCCCCTCCCCCCCCCTCTTTTTTTTTTTTTTTTTTTTTTTTTTTTTTTTTTTTTGTCTTAGGAGGTAGTATTTTTGTAAATATTTGAATACTTTCAATTTTGGATATTTCACCTCTTCCATTTGCTTTTGCAGGGCTTTAAATTGAATTGAATTTCTTTCTAAAATGTTACATAATTTTGAAATGAAATCAATGCAGTTGAAAGTAACAGGCTCATTAGTAAAATATACTGCAACAGCGTTCAGCAAATACACATTTGCTAAATGAAGTTTTGAAACAGCTATTAGAGCACATGGTGTGACAACATAATGAAAAGAATGAAATACATTATTGTGATTCATACATATAATGTTATCGAATATGATATATTTGTACATACATACAATATTATTTGCTTTATTTTTAAGGTAGATTGCTCTGAATTAAATTGCTGTGGAGCTGGACAATTTATTTTTCATTTATTTTCACTCTTAATGTAAATGCTAACTTAACATAAAGGAAAGGTACCACTCATCTAGCTCCAGCAAATGTATTATAAAATGCAGTGAACAAATTATAGTCAATGTAAATCCATACATATGATCTGCTGTTTTGAAATACATGTTTGTTAAATCTAGTCTGATACTTTGAAGTTTGTTCCTTTCAAATGTAGATTGCATAATTTAGAAGTTAGTCCTGCAGAACTTCATAGACTCACATTCTTCAAGTGTAACCAAGGACTGACACTTCTCAAAGTACCGTGACAGATACTAGGCTTCCATGTGCTATAGAAGTAGTACTGTAAAGATGTTTGCTCTGTTATTTTTTCCACTTGGCTTGTCTTGATTATGGCACTATAACATTTGTTTCAACCTCCCCCCCCCCCCCCTTTTTTTTTCTTTTAATGTAGGCAGGTTAAATACATTACAAAGACAGGAAGCTTAGATTTTAGCTCAAAGCAACAGTTGTACATCCTGAGAATTTATCTTTTTTATTTTATTTTATTTTATTTTATTTTATTTTATTTTATTTTATTTTATTTTATTTTATTTTATCCAGAAAGGTCTTTTGAAGAAAACGATGATACATTCATTACCTAGATAGCAAAGCTCTTAGATTTATTTTGTGAGTTTCCTTTGGTTTAATGCCTTTTCTTCGATTTTCAGTGGTGAATATGGCTCACATGAGATGAAGGAACTCTTTGACATAACTCATATTTCAAGGAAGTGCTGTAGTCACTGTAGAAAAACACAGATGAGGGAACACAAATCACAGTATTTGGTGACATCAATGGGCAGTGTTGAAAAGAGGACTTTAAAAATCAGACTAAGTGGATTAATGGCTGGGGAGCACAACTAAATTGGACAATCTTTGTTATATGATTTACAAATGAAAGTAAGTTTGTAGACTGAGATCTGAAAAGAAACGGGAAGAATATAGAGATGCAGATGCCATAGATAGACATAGTATGACACAGGTAACCAGGCAAAGTCAGAGCCTAATCCACGCTGATAAAAGAAGTTGAGGTTGAAACTAATGCTGGGTGAACCCCTGGAACACTCAATTAAGTTGGATGTATTTCATCTGGGAGTGGGAATGTAACCCTAAAAAATTACAGGAATTACAGAAAAGTATTAAAGCTAGATCTGAGGAAGGAAAATAATCAAATATTGAGATTAATGGATTGTTGGTAACACCAAAGTTGTGTAAGGAAAGATGTAAGTGAGCTAGGTAGTTTTGGAGGCTTTGTAATGAGATCAGAGAAATAGGTTTAGATGTGAGGAATTCTGTAAACAGAGGGACAGTTGACACAGAAGATTGGTGGTAATATTGGCACCTGGGAAGTAGGGTATAATGCACAAATTAAATTGATTAGGGGGAACAAATTAAGTTCAGCTGGACAAATTAAGTTGACGAGCTGGACAAATTAAGTTGATGTGTGTAGTAGGACTGAGGTATTGGTAGGTAGATTGGGATCTGTTCTGAGAGGATGAGTCTAAAAAGGGGATGAAAATGTTAAGTATTGAGAGGTGTTTTTCTTACTTATCTTGGAGCAATGCTCTGGTAGGTGTTTCGGAGTTGTGAGACTGTGACGAGCTGGAGAAGTCTGGTTAAATTGTAACCACTATTTACTTAGTACTTAGTGGGAGAATTACTTTGTTATTAGATGAGGTAAACAGAGAACTGTTTCACTTCGAAGTGTTACTAGTTCAAGCTAACTTTGATGAGGAAACTACATTTTATCCTCATGTATGTTTTAAATAAGCATTATACCGTAGGAGCTTACCTTGATCATTTTAGCTTATTAAGAGCCTGAATCAGTAACTTTTGTTTTCTTGCTTCTGATGTTAGTGATAATTCAAAGGATTATGAGTGTGACACTACCTTGACATGCAGATACAGATCGTTAATAACAATGATAGTAACCAATTCAGATTAATTATGTGCTGAATAAGTCCTTCAAATGTTCGTTATGCATCTAAACAAGTTACTTGTAACAGTCAGCTTACAAACCGTGTTTTTAAGCACCAGCAAGACATAATTGTATTTAAGTAAGGTATCATTTTAGAGACTGACTCAATTCCATTCCCAGTATAGTTAATCAGTCCTTTTGAGGTATTGAACTTGTTCTTGCTTTTATA
The DNA here is from genome assembly GCF_016699485.2 of Gallus gallus. Classification (NCBI taxonomy): domain Eukaryota; kingdom Metazoa; phylum Chordata; class Aves; order Galliformes; family Phasianidae; genus Gallus; species Gallus gallus. Next base: position 29,002,033 of record NC_052533.1, read on the forward strand.
ATGTAACATAAGTATGTCAGTGATTACATTTTTGTTCCTTCTTAGAGGCACATAAGGGCAAAATTGGGGTCAAATGCACCGTAATCAAGTAAGAGCTTTTTTATTTTTATTTTTTATTCCCCCCCCCCTTCTGTGATTTTACTGTTCTCCTTGAGGGGATCAAGTAAGAGTTAGATATCCACCTAACTTCATATAACTTCATATTCATATTTAATTCAGTTGATGATTATTTGGATGTCTTGGAACAAGGTTTGTCCTTGTTAGATTAGGACTTCAAATCTTACCAAGAGCATGCTTTGTGAATGTACTCACAGTTGCATAAATGCAGGTAATGAGCCTCAAGAGGCAGATAAAGACCGCAGCACTGTGGATAGAATAACCTGTAACGAGCATGCTGATCTTCTCCAAAACCAGTCAAGTTTGAATTAATGTCAGGCGAAGTCCTCTGAAGAACTAAAGTAAGCCAACACAGTGAGTAGTGTGTACAGTAGAAGGGGATGTGAGAGGTACAAGAAAATGGAATATAGAGTGAGAGAGCTTAACTCACTGTGCTCCAAATGATTGGAGCTTGGGAGAATAATGTAATTAAGCTGTAATGTTTGAAAAGTGGATTTAGTGTGTCTGAACAAGAGAACCAGAGTGTGGATTTTTTTTTTTTGTTTTGTTTTGTTTTGAGCTGTTCTACTGTTTGTGCTCAGGTGTTGGGCTGTCCTGTATGGGAAATCCAGTGTTCAAGTGATGATATGGCAATCCCAGACAGAGCAAGTTGGATTACTGGAAAAAGTGTTGACAGAGGCTTTGGAACTGTTCATAGCAGTTGCCAAGGTACCAGCTACATCTTGGAGCATTACTAATAGCTCTGACTTCTGAAGAGCCAGCTGTGGCCAGTGGAAGGATCTCAGAGATGTCTATAAGCTATTCATTAGTCAGATACTCCAATGAATGATCCTGATGGCATATAGAAATTCTGAAATATATAGTTATAAAGAACTACCTGCATTGTTTAGGCTCAGTAAGTCTTCTAAGTGAGACTTGACAACTTACTAAGGTTAAACAAGGAGTGAATGTAAACAAGTTATGAAGTAAGACAATCTTAATTACTATTTCTAATTAAAATTAACTCAATTAAAAGATGCATATAATTTTGATAGAAAGGGCCAGACATGAATTCTTGAATTTAAGATAGCAATAAAAGTATAAGCAAACTTTTATTTAAATTCATAAGACACAACTAGTGTAAATACAAAGTAATAACTTGATTATATTTGTTTTATTTGATTATAATATTTATATATTATATTATATTTTTATATTTTCACAATATTTGTGAAAATGTGAAAACTAAGTCAGCTTCTTATACCCACACATTGTTCCTAAACATAAGTGAAACGCTTTTTCAGGTAGTGGAAAACAATGCCCTGTGAACAGGTAACCTTTGTCATCAGAGCTTACAGTCCTATCTTGAAGATTCTGACCTTTAAAACCTGTCCAGACATGACCTTTCCTATCTCTAAAATGAGTTTGCTAGTATTTTTGAAAGTACTTGCATTGTCTTTAATTTTCATCAGATTCATAGGGAAGAAACTGATGAAAGCAAGAGTTCAACCAGGATTACAAGGATTGAGATTTACCATTTATAGTGTCAGGAGTACATTAGGACTGATACTGAATTGCTTAGGTAAAAATCAAGATCTTCTAAGTGACTTTTTAAGAAGAGTTGAAGGCTGGAAAAGGGCTATGACTGCAACAGGTTGTCATGCTAATGACAAAAACTAGGAGATATGGGATAAACAGGAAGGACTGAATATCAAAAAAGCACTGTGCTTTTATAGTGGGTGAAATGGAGAGGAAATGGTGCTACAGGAGGAGAGATGGCTAAGAAAAACTCTCTAAAATGTGAATTGAGACATAGCCAAAATTCTACTGGATCTTAATCTCAAGAGAGCTTTTACATGGGAAGCTTGACATGATATCAGAATGACTTCTTTTGTTTGTTTGTTTGTTTGAACAAAGAATAAGTGGATTACTGCTGAATAATTGAAAGTCATGTGAGGTCACTGTGTGAAGACTGAAGGCTGCCATTCACTGTAACCCTTACTTTTTGAAGTAAAACCCCTATATGTAGCTTTCTTTAACTTTAAATCTTGAGTTGCTTTTCCACTCCCCAACTTAATGAGGTATTGACTTGATGTAATGATAGGCTAGGAAATGTAGCACTTCAGTTTGTTGACCCAAACCACAGGATACTTTCCAAAATAAAGCTGAGAGTAAATTTTAACTCATTCACTGTATGGAAGAAATCTTTAGTGGTGAAAGTGTCTGAACAAGAAAGAGCTGTATTGTATGTGTTACCTCTTCAGTACTGACTATATTTAAAGGGATGGAGGAAAGGAGCAGGCTGGAGCACAGGAGGAGGAATGGAGCTGTGCAGTGTCTCCCTCAATCTAAGAAGGAAAATCTAAATGCTGCTTTTTCTGAAACAAATTATTCCACAACTCTGTGCAAATCAAAAGGAGATTTAATTTGCTTCTTGGCAGCTGTCAACTTTTTATTTATTTATTTATTGAAGGTGGAAGATGCAAGTCTACTAGACACATGCTGAAGGAAAGTTTCCTTTGTGTCTCTTATGCTTGCATTCTTCTATGTCTCAGCCTAACCTGGTTCTTTCACCTGATAGCATGGAAAGAGAGGTGACCAGTGCCTGTTAAATCATGGGCCACTCACACAGATAGTGACATGTCTGACAAGTTCCAGAACTGGGTGTAGGTGTTGTGGGGTGTTTCACAGACGGAGCAATGCAGGTTCCCCTGGGTCCCAGCTATGGCTTGTAACTGATTTGGAGAGGGGATGCAGGTAGATGGCAATCCCTTTGTTATTTTGTCAGCAAGATTTGCTGTTCTCTCTTCTTCCGCAGCTGGAAGATTCTGCTTGTGAAGAGTTGTCTTTCCATTTTTTTTTCTCCCCCTTACCTGGCCCCAACATTTTTAACAGTGGTAACCTCAGGTCTTGAATAGTCTCAGTGAAACCTTGGCTTGATGTGAAGAGTTTATGATGCTAATCAGTTAAAGCTTCCCAACTCTATTCTGTTGATCTTATTTGAAATGAATCTGTGAAATTTTAAGTTGTGTTTGTTGGTTATTTTTGATATCTTTTATTAGCAGGAGTCCTTAATTCTCTTGTCTCTTAAATGTTACTTTCTTTTTTTTTTTTTTTTTCTTTTTTTCCCCTTGTACAATCAATAATAGTTTGCAGATCAGTTCTGATGTTGTGTATAGATCAGATTTCCAGGGTGTGGGAAGCCCCCCACCCCTAACAATGTTATCTCTGGGTTTGCATATTCTTACTGTGTAAGCAAAGTCCTTAAAGCAGTTCTTTTATTTCCTTCTTTTAAATGAAATGTACTTTAAAGTTCACAGAGACGCAGCTTTTTGGCTTTATTACTAATACCCATCTACTCTGTTATCTGTGTGAGAATAATAAAGAGAAATGAACATGTAAAAGTAATAGGCTTGTGTAGATGTTCATTGGACAGTACTTCACGGTCCTGCAGAGCTGCTGTCATAACTCCTGCTTTTGTACAGGCACTGAAAGCTGTCTCCCTGCTATCTCTTGCCAGGACAAGAGACAAGGAAAGGAAGGAGATGGCCAGCACTGTTGAAGGTTAGCTGTCTGAGCTTTCTTTTACCAGGAGGTGAAGGGGCATGTATACAGTTTTTAACAAAGTTATTAATAGTAATGAGCCTTTTGTGGTGGTTAGTTTATGGCAATATGTGTTGATAGGGTTCAAGTCTTGCTCTGGAAATATGAAGTAGGATGTAGACAGCTATGCATCCATTAATGCATATTTAAACACAGCTGTTGGAGTGAGGATTAGAATCACTTTTGCATAAAAAGTGATCTAGAATGGAAAATTTGGTGAGTTCTGAAAAATGTGGAGTTGCTGTCAGTTTTTTTCTCTTTCACATTCAGAGGGGATGCATGTATTACTGTACTGTGATTTGATGTAGGATAAGGTGTAAAATGTACTCTGAACAGTGTGGTTTAAAAATATGCATTCTAATACAATCAAATGAAATGGTTTATTTCCTGCTCTAATTTCCTAAACTATAGTAGTGGAAACAATATTTCCATTGGTGAAATAAATTCTACAACTCTATACTGTGTTTATTATGGGACTGACATCTCATTTTCAGAAAGCGGAGTTGTAGCTTTAAAAGCTTCTCTCTCTCTCTTAACTGAGGTTTTGCTGTGGCAGGGAAACAGTAATAGTGCATATTTTTCATCAAAGCTGCTGTAGTCTGTAATGCATTTTCTTTGGCAGGTGCCCATGTTTAATTATGAGTTCCATGCCTAAACATAGGTAACTGAAGTCTCTCCTGCCTGAGAAAAGAGGTGTTTTTCTCACAGATAGTGGAAGCAGATACTCCTTGGAAAAGTTACTGCACCACTGGAAAATGCCCTTTAATTTTGTTCCTCTTAGTTTATTCTCTTGCTGTGTGGAGTGCATCATGAAAAAGCCTTTTTATTTTCTTTATCAGTATCTGTTACTTTTCCCTGCTGCAGTTGGTCACGAGAGTAGGAAGAAAATGCAAAGGCAATGAATGTTTTCCCAAGTCTTGGTGGCCTATTGGTTATCTTGCCTGCATATGAAGATTTTTTATTTTGTCTAAGCAAGAAGAAAAAAAAAAAAAAAAAAACAACGTAAAACATTAACAAAGACAGTAGATGCTACTTTTTTTTCATGGTCCATGAGCTCAAGACAGGGAAATCGAAGTAGTAGCACATTGGACCATCACTGTAAATTTTAGCAGGATCAGACTTCAATTAAAACATATATTTTCCATTTCCCCTGAGAATGCATTACTCTTGCCAAAATGGAGATTTTTTTTTTTGTCTCAATCTGTTTAAACATCAAAAAGATACACAAAACTGTGGGTTTTGTGACTCGCCTATTACATGAGTTGCCTTGCACCTTCTTTTTTCCCCCTTGTTTTTCTCCACTGCTGATGCTTCCGTTTGTTTCTGGAGGAAAATTCTGCATTTTGTGAATACTGCTATATTTTCACTTGCTGCTTTTTTTCCTTGTCCCTTTATCACAATTGACTATTTTAGCTGAAGGGAAATCTTGGGATAGAACTCAGAACTGTCATTCAGGATGTTTTCTGGCAGCTTAGTGAAGTCTTATAACCTCTTCCATGCCCTCTTCTGTTTCCTGCTCTGTTTCTGAGCTTCGGAATTATTCTTACTCTTTCTCTGCAGAGCTCTCTACCTGCCTCTGGGAAATGGAATTTCTTCCTGCTTATACAAAAAGGGAGAAGGAAGGAGGGAGGATGGAAAAAAAAAAAAAAAAAGTGATGTTGAAAATGGTGTTTATCAGCCTTAGAAAGCTTTGCCAGTGATCTCTTCTACCTCCCTAGGGAGGAGGAGAAGGAAAAAGGAGGGGAAGAATACCCACAAAACTAACTTTGTAAGGTGATCAAATGGCAGAAATACTATTACTGTAGTAATAAAATACGTGGATGACTGAAGCATCTGCAGACCTATTCTTTAGACCTGAAAAGTGTGTATGCTGTTGACCTCTGGCAGCATAGGTTCAATTGTGTGCTTGCCCTATTGTTGTTTATGGAGTTCTTTGTGATACGGTTAGAAGTGCTGTAACTCACGGATAAGGTTTCTCTCAATTTCCTACCAGTAGCTCATTCACCAATGTTGAACTTCACACCATATATAACAACTTTAATTTTTTAGCAGAAGCATCAACTCATCTTCCTTTTAGCTTTTTCAAATTAGAGACACAGTAAATATGAACTGAAATTATTTGTCCAAAGTAGTATCCAGTCCATGAAAAGAGTTCTACCTTTTACTGGGAAAGCAGGTCATTGACTAGCACTGAAATAGCTGATCACTCCAATAAGTGTATTTCTGTGGGTAAATAGAACGTTACTCATTTTCTTTTAGTTTTATTTTCAGTCAGTTGACTAGGTCATATATTTTCTTCAATGTTCTGATTGCTATGTTAATCAGAAACATCTGTAGTCTCAAATCCTGTGTAGCGCCTCTTGGTTTTGCTCAGTCCTTAGGCCAGAGATCCGTGAAAAGAAGTTCTATGCCACTCTGGCCTGGTTGTTGTTTTCAGAGCCTGACGTGACCTTCCATTTGGCTCCCTTGGAATGCGAGCGGCTTCCAAGAGGAGATGACGTCACTGAAGTCATTTGTCGAGAGACCTCATCCGGTTTTACACAGGAGCTTTAGCCACAGGTTTATGGTTAGGGATGTTTGCATTCATGAGGAAAGCAGCTTCTTCCAGCCGTGGGACAATGCTGTTCTATAATTACCAGTTTTAAGCTCAGATTTTATATTGCCATTAAAGTATAGCTGATGTCAAGTAAGGAACTCCTTCAGTATTAATGTATGTAACTTTACTTAACGTTTCCGTGTCTATTTAATTTGCACTGCTTTATGAGTAATTAGATCAGGCGTTTTCCTTTAGGTAGGACAATTTTTGCCATTCTGCTTTCATATCTGTGTTAGATTTTAATTTACTGTAACCTTGTTCAGACCATTCTGAATAGGAGGTTGCCCATGGGTTAGGAAGGGTTTTATTACCATGTTATTTAAATAAAGAAAAAAATCTCAAGTTGAAAAAAACAGACAGATATACTGAAAAATATTTCAATGTGATGCTTATTTGCTCTTTAAGTCCCCTGTGTCGTATGCATAGTATCCTTGAACGTAATGATGAAACTTCTCTTGAAACTCATTTCTATCTGTATCTGCAGTGTGGTAGGTGAGAGAAGTGCCTGCTGTCAGGAGGCTGCAGCCGGAAATCTGCCACTGGATGAGCTGCCATGGGCTGTGGACAGGTTGTTGAGCCTTTGCCAGACCAAGAACATAAAAACTATTCCTGTTTGTGCATCTGGTGTTACTTGCTGCAAGAGGTTGGCACTAGATCCAAATATAGTGCTACGATTTTAATTATTTTTTTTTCTTGTACTTCCTGCCTGTTGTAGAAAAAGAGTCTGTGAGCAGTTTCATTAACTTCTCCCTTTCTATAGAAATGCAGTGACCAAGTGACTTATACCTAAAGGGCGAGCGATTGTTCATTTGGATATAGATGTAATTTTTTTTATAGTGAGGAGGATAGTAAAAATTTATGTTCATATCAATTTAAAAGCTGAGTTTTCTGAAAACTGGACTGTTAAATTCTGTATTGAATATCTTGTAATCCCCTAAAAGCCTCTTCCTTTCTGGCACGCTCACAGACATTGCATCTGTGGTTTCTATCTTAATTCCAGTTGGTTCAGAATGGAGCAGTATATGTGTTAGGAATGACAGTTTGTGACTGCAGTTTTGGATTTCTTTTTCTTACAAATGGAACATCCCATATCTGTAAATGTTGCATAAGAAAAGTGCTTTGCCTTGTTTTGTCCATCCCAAAATGTGCTAGAAACCAGGCTGTGTTTCCCTCTCTACCACCTATTGTATCCCCTTCCTGCCTCGATGTCTGCGCACTTTCATTTGAGTCCCAAAGGCTTAAGGAATGTCCTATTTTGTTTGACATTAGCTTTGTTTACATTAGTTTGACAGGTGATGCTTTGATTTAGAATTGCTTCTGCAAACTGAGAATCCTTTTTTTGACATATGACATATCTCTTCACTTTCAGATGCTTTTGGCCTTTTGAGGTTGTGCAGCAATATTTAAAATCATTGCATTATCTAATGCTTGCGAGTAACAACAACAACAAAAATAGACACGTAATAAATTTGGATAAGTTCTATGTCACCTACCAGTTAAGATAGGGAATAGTCATTATTATTTTTAATAAGATGATTACTTTTCCTTTAGCTATTTTTTCTCACTTAGATGCAACAGCAAGTGGAGTACAATCTCACTGAAGCATAAAATGAATTATTTGTTTGACTGCTTGACATCCCCCACCTGTTAATTCCTAAAAGATTAAAAAGAATAAAGTTAATAAAAAAATTCAAAAGCTGAGGGCAAATACCTGAATTTAGTATGTTTGTCAGGAAATGTAGTCTGTTCTATGGATATTCAGGCTGCTCTTCATGACTGAATAGGAAATAAAAAAAACCCAAGCTTTTAATGTTAGAAAAACTTGTTTAGGATTTTTCTTTATCTATTTGTTATTTAAATTAATGACAGCAGTAGTGTTTTACAGTGTACCTACTGATGTGTTTGCCAAAGCTTCCATTTTTAATTCAAACTGTTTTCATGCAGACAGGGTTGCTCTTGTTTGAATAAGTCTTTATGAGACTCTTTGGTTTCAGGTGTGATTTTTCTTGAGCCCTCGAGTATATTAAATCTGCAATTCAAAATCAAGTTCTAATGCTGATTGAGCAAGTCCACATAGCTGAAACTTAAATGACTGTGCATGTGAAATCTTTCAAACTAAAATTCATGTTGTAGTTGTAATTGTGACAAGAAGGGAAACTGAGCCACTAGGAAAGAAGCTAAATTTTTTAATGCATGCAACTACATGCAAAAGGAAACGGATACAGAATTTGTTTTCCAGAGATTTACTTGTAGCTTGTCACTAGATACAATTTTTAAACATTTTTCTTGGAACTGAACATTTAATCATAAATTTGTTTTGTGAAAAAAAGCAAAACTCTTTTGTAAAGAAATCAACCACTGAAGGACATTCGATATAAATGTTTTTAAAGCATCAGTTTTAGTGAAAGGTTCATATTTTTGTTACACAACCTCTACAGAATTCTTTTTCCTTTAGCTCTGTGAAATTCATTACGTTTTTCTTTTTAATTTATCCTAGTTAACTAGAAGAGGAAGCTTATGGTTTATTTTGCGTGCATGCAAACATAGACTAAACAGGCCATGATCTTCCTTCTTTCCTTCCTATATTCTACTGTAACCAATAATTAATAATTTCCATAGTTAAAAATCAAATTTAAATCTCATGTATTTTTGAAGATTTTTTTTTTTGAATCATTGTGTGAATAAATTATTGATGATGATTGGTAGTAAATTATTGATTATTGAAGTCCTGCATCAAATTCTCCCTGAAGCACAGTAGTGTAAATAAGCAGTGTGGAGCTCATACTCCTTGTGCAAGTCTCTGTACTTCTGCTCTCATTAAGATCTGCCTCTGCTCTACAGAACTCTACTTAAAAGTTTTTCAAAGGCAAATTTAAAATCTTCTTACTGTCTGATACAAAGCATTCCTCTATTAGGTGCCTCAGTTCTATCTGGATAATTGGTCCTGGTAGTGCTGGAGAAGAGGAGCAGGATAAAAGAAATTTAGAATTTTAGATTTTCTTCTGATATTCAATGTTCTATAATTTCTTGCAGTAGCTTAATTTATACGGCTTTATGGAAAAAAAAGAATATAGGTGTATAAAGGATGAATGCTTTGCTTTAGCTATGTCTATCTCATGTTTCTCCACACCCTAGTATTTGGCGCAGTAGACCATACCAGCTCTAGAATTCCCTACCAGAGATGGTCTGTGATTCAGTGCCAGAGCAGAAAGCGTGCTCAACTGGAATAAACTGGTTAGGACCATGTCCAAGTGGGTTTTGAATACCTCCAAAGATGGAGACTGCACATCCTATCCAGGTGACCTTATGCCAGTGCTTAGCTTCCCAGTGAAGGGGCCGAGGGAGCAGTGTGGAGGAGGGAGGCAGGACAGCCTAACCTGCAGCAGAAACATTTCTGCAGCTGCATGGTGGACCAGTTCAAAAGTCTGACAAAGCTGACAAAAAAGATGTTTTCAGATAGATTGTATTTCCTGCCAGTTTCACTGGGAAATAATAATTGGCACTGCAGAAATTCAAGCAGCTGCTTGGAAGCACATCATTTAATCCTGATGATTGAAGCCTAAGAGTCTTTTCTGATGGGAGGCATCATCATATCCTGTTGTTCAGAAATCTTATTTTCTTCATTTGTGTAGTAGATGGTGAATGCTTAAGAGACTGACCAAATGGCTAGATGGCTATTTTGCTTGAGAGGGCTTCAGAGAGAAGGATTTGTTGTCTTAGCAGTCTGAGACAATTCTGAGACAGTCCTGTGTACAGTTACATAAATAGTATGCTCACAGTATGCGAGGTATGAAACTGTGACGTTGTGTATGAGTGACTGGACAAGCACGGTGATGTAACTTTTCAAAAGAAATAATGTAAATTTCTTGGCTCTGCATCCAGCAGAGGCAGCCCAACTTAAATGTGTAGGAGGAGGGGTTGGTGACTTTGCAGGTGTGCCACTGGTATATTGTGACACACCAACACTCAGCCAATATGGTCCTGGGGGGGGGAGGGAATGAATGGACTACATCATCCTAGTTGCACAACAGGGTGCATCTCCTGTCACCCAGTGCCATTCTGTGTTTGTGATTTAAAACTAGCTATGTGGTAGTACGTCTGGGGATTACTAACAGGCTCCATAAAAAAATATTTTTCTGCTTGGTTGAATAAAAAACGACTTTAGTGGGGAACTAAAATAGTGCAGCAGCCCAGAACTTGCTGATGGGGTAGTTCTTTATTGACAGGTTTGGTGTTATATGTAGTGCAAAATTGCTATTGACTTCAAAAGTTAAGTAAGTGGATACCAAACTAAGAATAAGGTACCAGACTACCTTTTTGTAAAATACTTAATTCTGAACTGAGCATAGGATACTGCAGGCTTTGTTGGTCTATGGAATCCCTAAATTCCCTCTGAATGCAGTTATATACCCCCAGTATCTCTTGTAGTAGACTTTGATATGCTGCTAGGAAATCTGCATTGTTTCTCATATAAAGGTTACTGCCCAAGAGTGTTATGCTGCATTACGCCATGGTTTTAGTCTACCTTATTCTTATATTTGTAAACCAAATGTGGTAAGAATGCAATAAAGAAGCTTATAGCTATTAATAACTGATTTGCTTTTTTTGAAGTGGTATCTTTTTTGTGTTAAGATGTTGGTGTGAATTCTAAACATGTGTGGTCCTATTTTTCTGCTTTTCCATATGCCAGCTCACTTTTAATCAAACTCAAATGGTTCACGTAAAGTTAAAAGGGTTGGATGTTGCTACTTTGGAGTTAGCTTACATTGGTCAATTTAGTATATGTCCACTGTAATTTATCTTCCAGTCGTAATACTGTAATGCAGTATTTTTGAATAAGATCTGTAGCTTGGTCATTATTTTTTAACATCTAATTTTCATTATATGTACTAGAAATACTCATTCAAGCTTTTTTGACAAGTTCTTTGAAAGAGGTCTTTTTTTTTCCTAACCATTGTGCCCTGTAGTGATCAGTTGTTGTTGTTATTTTATTGTTTATTTTTTTTTAACTTTCAGTTTTTTTTTAATCATGCATTTTACTCAACTGCTCAATGGACAACAGCATTTGTACTTATTCTCACAGCTGTTGTAGATGCTTAGTTTCAACACACAAGCTGTTGTGAGAAGTTACTACAATTCCTTTCCTTGAGGCAAATGACCTACAGCAATAAGAGACAAAAATTTTGTCAGAAAGTAACAGAGAGCTATTTTAAAACAGTATATTCAGCACAGAATCAACTAGATACATTATCAGGGAAACTGTTCATAACTTAATGAAGTGCAGCATTCTATATTTTTTATTTACAAAATCCCTACGTAATGACTTTCTAAAAGCCTTTACAAATAGGCATAATTTGAATTTTTATGGAGAACTCTCTTGGAAGAGAAAGATCCTGAAGACACCCCTGGGAAGTAGTTTTGAAAACTATGTGCCTATGGAATCATTTCAGAAGTGCACATGAAACATTCATCTTAGGTAAGAGGGAAATGGAAGTAGAAATATCTATTTCGTTTGAATCCTGTTAATTTGTGTTCACCATATCCTATTTCAGAAACCCAGTTCTCAAAGGAGTTTTGAGAAGCACAAGATAGGGGAAAAGAAAAGTAGTCTGTGAATACAGTCTCAGGATAGCAGAGTGAAAGATGACAGTTAAAAGGAATGGCATTAATTGATATACTTTTTCTTTTTGAAATTGTTCTATCTATGGTAATGGGAAACATAAACTTCCTAGTGGCCACTGGGCACGAAAATCTAAATTCTGTTTCACGCTGTTTTTCTGTAACATTTTCGAAGCTGCATCAATCCTTGGAGTACATGGACCACTGAATTTCTTTTGAAACACAAGGAGTAGCATCATTATTCCTGAGTTTTGCTCACTCAGGATCACAAACACAAGTCACTGATGCGTGGCATCACCTCCAGTGATACACTGGAAGGTAGAAGATAATTTGCCATATACTGGGCTATGGCGAAGTTGTGACACTAAGGGACATGATTTAGTAATGGGACTTGGTAGGCCAAGTTGAAGATGGGACTTGGTGTCGAAAATCTTTTCCAACCTAGATGATTCTGTGTTAACTTGGCTAACAAGTAAGAGATGAGTTATTGTCCAGTTAAAGTGGATTGCCTTAAGGTTGGAGATAATATATAATGAGCCCTGGAATCACTTGCTTTATCTTCGTGTCTTCATGATTTTATATTTTACACATAAAATTTTAATCTACTGTGGCCAGTGCTATTCTCTTTTTTTCCTTTGATTCAGTACTAACGTGTGGCACTGCAATTCATAGTGTATAATTTATAGTATGACATTTCCTTAGTTAAAGGAAAGAAATGAAGCATGTCAGCTTATCAGTAGAAGAGCATTTCAAAGAGAGTGTCTGTGTTGTGGCGTAATTCTGTATATGATGATGTGGAATTTTTCATGGTTCTAAATGTGAAGTCTGATAATACAAGTCTTGCATCACAGTTGTAAGGAGTTGTTAAAACTGAACCTGAGCAATAGCACTTGGCTTAATGAAAGTTTTGCATTTCCAAGAAATATATGGAAATAGAATATCAGGCAGGATGCCAACATCACTTCATAAAATATGAGACTACCAGTGCAGTTGAATTCATAAAATTAGTTAACAGAAATCTTTTTATGGGGATCCCAATGGAATGTTTTATTACATGGGAGTTATTCTCAAGAGGTTTAACTTCAATGAATATTCAGTTCCGATGCTCTCTGTGGTGATCTTGAAAGGGAAAAATCCTTAGCTCCCACATCATGAAGTTTCAGAATAGCTGAGGATGGACTCTGGAATGGACCTCTGGAGACAGTCAGTCGAACACCCTCCTTAAGGCTGAGTCAGATAGAGCAGGTTGCCCCACATGGTTTACAATCAGACTTTGAATCTCTCCAAGGATAGAGACTCCACAGACTCTTGGCAGCCTGCTAATGAGGTGCTTGGCCTCACTAACAGTGGAAAAAGTGTTTTCTGATGTTTAGATGGAATTTGCCATGCTTCAGTTTGTGCACAGTATCTCTTCTTCTGTCACATCATATCACTGAAAAAAGCTTGGCTCTGCCTTTACTCCTTTGTCCATCAGGCATTCGTGCACATTGGTAGGCTCTCCCTGAGTTTTATCTTCTCCTTTCTAAACAGTGCTGTCTCTCTCTGCCTCTCCTTATGAGAAGGACATAGAAGGCTCCAGGGAGACCTCACTGTGGCCTTCCAGTACTTGAAGGGAGCGTATAAACAGGAAGGGGAGCAGCTGTTTACAAGGGTGGATAGTGAATAGGACAAGAGGGAATCGTTTTAAACTGGGACAGGGGAGGTTTACGTTGGATATTAGGAAGAAGTTTTTCACACAGAGGGTGGTGACGCACTGGAACAGGTTGCCCAGGGAGGTTGTAGATGCCCCATCCCTGGATGCATTCAAGGCCAGGCTGGATGTGGCTCTGGGCAGCCTGGTCTGGTGGTTGGTGACCCTGCACACAGCGGGGAAGTTGAAACTCGTTGATCATTGTGGTCCTTTTCAACCCAGGCCATTCTATGATTCTATGATATTCCAGTGTCTTCAGTATTATCAGTATTTCCTCACTCTAGTATTTCCATGTGACACTGGCAGTACGAAGCCTTAAGCTGGACACTAGTATCCTCTCCTGGTGTACTTCACCAGAGTGAATGCTGGACTTTGGGCAGCAGATCACAACCCTTTGAACCTAGCATCTCAGCCAGTTTTCAGCCTACCTTGCAGCCTGCTTACCTGTCTGTATTTCACCAGTTCTTCTGAGCATGTCACAGGAGATGGTGCTGAAAGCCTTGCTAATCTCAAGATAAATCATGTCCACTACTCTCAACAAATCAGCTGGCCATCAGGCTAGCCAAGCATGATTCTCTTTCTTAAATACATTTTGACTACTTCCCATCATAAACTTCCAAGATTATTTACTGCATCATCTTCCCAGGAATAGAAGTGAGGATGACTAGTCAGTAGCTCTCCATGTTCTCCTCATTGCCCTATGTTAAGACAGGAGAAGCATTTGCTTATGGTCTTCATGAACTTTCTTTGTTGCCAAGACTTTTCAAGGTAGTCTGAGAGTGGTCTTGAATTGACATTAGCTTTCTCCATTGGCACTTATCAGAGCATCTCAACCATCAGCTCATGTGGGTTTGTGTATGTCTAGCTTGTTTAACTCTTCCCTAACTCTATAGAGTTTTAGCAAAACAGGTGTCCCTAACGCAGTAGTTTGGGATGGGTACTGCTATTGTGTTGATGGAATGTGGAGCATCGCTATTTGCACTTAAAGGAACGTGCCAAGCATACCACCTCTCATAGGTATCAAAAATTATATGCAATCATTTTTACTGAAGGGAAAAAAATGAAGATTTGTTTACGTGAAGTGGAAGCTTAGCTGTTTGAGAATACTGTCTGAGCTGACAGCTTATTCTCTGGTAGTACTAGTTCAAAATATAAGATGAAAAGATCTATGTGAATTGAAGTCAAAAGAAATAATAGTTTTAGCTTTGGTGATCATAAAAGTGTTTTCATTAGAGTACTGTCAAATTGTAATGTTCAGACTTTTCTGTTATGTTTAGTTTAAATCTCTACTGAAAATGCATTCTATTAAAGGTCATAGTTAAGTGTTAATATCCATTACTTTACCTTCTATGAGATACCAAAGAGTCAGCAACTGAGGCTGGATACTGAATAAATATATGTTGGATTCCTGGAAAATGTTCTTCATTATCTTTGGAGCTGCTAAGTTAATAATGAACTTTATGAAATTAAATAATAATCTTAAAACTCCACTAGCCTGAATTATACACTTGTACTCATTGACATTTCCTGGAGCTAGATGGGGAAGTAACTGCTTGCCTCAGTCAGCATAAAGATATGCACAAATGGAGCTTTTGAATTAGATTAGCAGTAGAGTCTGTTCAGTTTAATAGTGGTTACATCTGATGTTTCAAAAGTCTTGATGCACAAGGTAAACAAAGAAAAGTACTCAGGATTTACATGAAGTATCATGAATCTTAGCTCTCCAGATGCTGTCTGCTGGAATATTGACTGTGTCCAAATAGCATGCCTGTTTGAGCAGGCTACTTTAGTGGATATAAAAGCAGAAGTTACATGTCTAAGTGTGACTTTCCCTTTCTCAAATGGTAGTTATGCTATACTTAAATGATTGTAATTGGTTAAAATATAATTCACTAGCTGAAATTTGGCTGAACTCGGCTTGAAACTAAATGTGCAGTTGGTGGTTTAAAAAAGTGACAAAAGCTGCTAAAATATTCAGCACTAAGAATATCTTTGGCTACTTAAGTACTTCAGGAACTGTGGATGAATAGGGTAGTTGCAGTCGTCGTAATGCACTACAACCTTCTCTTCTTTCCCATTATGCTGTTTATATCCTGCTTGAATGAAAATATATTTTCATTTCCTGAAAGCCTCCTCTTTGCAGCTTAAAACTTTCAGCAGATGGGAATATTAGAGGAATATTATTAATGCTTCTGCATTGAGCTGGGAGTGCAATAGGACTGTGAAAAGATTCAGCGAAATTGCAAAAACTTCCTTGCCCTACTCTTGATCAGCCCACGCTATTAGGAACTATCTTGGTAGTGTCAGAGATGTCATTAGCTAGTAGTGGGAGATCCATTAAACTATGCTAATTATTTCAGCAAGTTCTATTCTAAACTATGTAAATATTAGAGATAAAGGAAGCAGCGGATCTTACAGAAAGGCTTTTGAATACGGCTCTGCTTCTGCACGTTCACATTTCAAGGCTGACTGCAAAAGTCTGCAGTAAAACTATGAATTAGCCACTGCTTAGCTGTAAGGATATGACCCCTTTTCCTCTTCCTCAAGTCTTTTGAACTCTTTCAAACGGTTCTTATAATTCCCTGATCTTACTGGAAAGATAAATGATGGGTTCAGCCTTTACTTTCTCACATTGTTTTGTGGCTATAAAAAGACTGTCATAGAAATTTATCAAGTCTGCCCTGAAGCTTAAGGATTTTTAGCTTTAGTTGTGTTTTCAGTGGTCCTTTGCTTTTGAATTCAGAGCAAAAATTGACATGACAGAAAGAACATTTAGTCTTGATAAGGATTTTGGATATTCTGTGTAATTGTGGTTGACATCTCTTAAAATACCATGTTGTTAATGTATAGGTCAAATATAGACTGTTTTTTTTTCTTTACTTTCTACAGACTCACCCCATTTCAGACAGAACCTCAAAATCTCAACAACATCTCCCACTTTGAATTTACACCATCAGCAAGTTATCATTCCATCAACAGCAATGAGCTCCACAACACAACCAGGTCAGTCTTCTTCTTTCTTTTGTTTATACCTCACTCCTGCAGTCCTGTACACCGTCCTGTATTAGGATATATAGAACTTTGTGTTGATGAAATGTATTTGGCAAGTGACTAGTATGTCAGCTACAGTTCATAAGATGTGACTATCTTATAAAACAAGATAAAGGCTATGCAGGTGGAAAAGGCTATTTTTGGGGGAGTATCTTATCAGCTGAATTTTAAGCCAGTGCTTTCTAAATATTTTTGTAAGGCTTATAAAGAAATTGAATAATCACATCTGGACATGAATAAGCGTTTTAAAGTGTTTTAATTTTTAATACTTGTGTTTAGTGATTACATTATTATTTGCACAACTGCTCTCTTTAAAGAAAGAATGCAGATGGCATTCTGTTGTTTTTAGCTCTAAAGCTGTATTTGCCCACACCGGGTGTTCACTGCAGAGCTTGTTCCTTTATGGCTGTCTAACGAGTTTCTGAATGTGCTTCATCTCATGCCTGGAAAATGAGCTACTGCAGGTGAATCTGCAGTAGGTAGTGAACTATTAGTACCTATAGCCAGTGCTCAAACTTCTAAGAAAGAACGCTGCCTATGGAACATGCATTGACTTGAGCCCTTTTGAGGAACGAGAGTCCCCAGTTCAGATCTGTGCAATGTTGCATATGGTTCACACTTCATTCACCCACACTCCATGTATCTATTTCTAGTACTGTTGGTAAAATAACCCTTTACAGGTGGCTTATTTTATAACTGCTTTGCTTTTGTACAAACAGCTTATAAAAGCATCAGGGAAAATGCTGTAACAGTAAGCTCTGTTTATGTGCTAGATGCCCTATCTCATAGAAATACAATTCATTGAGGTTTGTTGTAGAATTGTTGTCTGTAGAGTTGAAACATGGCAGTAATTGCTCTTACGTTGAGTAAAACAGCTGGGTTTCATGCTTTTTTTGTTATAGTGTGATTCAGTACATGCAGTGAATTATCCATACAAATCATCATGGGGTGTGCAGTATAGAGGCATTTCTTTATTTTATCTGTATTCTAGTGACTAGTAAGAAATTATTTTATACTTTCCTTTACGGTTTGCAGTTCAAGTTCCAAGATACTCCATTCGATTTGATTTGATGTCTTTCTAATGTATCTTTTCTTGCAGTAGATGGCATATAGAAGCCCATAGCCAAAAAAAAAAAAAAAAAAAAAAAAAGTAAACTTTCCAGTAATCTCATTGCTATGAAAACATTTATAAATGTTGCATTCATGTCTGCTGTCTTTCTAAATCCAATAAAAGGGAAGCATTCAATGTAACAAGGTTACTTGTAAAGGCATCTAGGCACTTTAGAAACATTTCAGTAGAAATTGGATGCCTAAATGTCTTTAAATCTAGTCCTTAGAGTCTACTCTTCCCAGACTTTCACTATCCTCAGTTACCCGACATCCCAACTGAGTTCCACCAACAATTTTGATATTGCTTCAGTGTGTATCTTATTCAGTCTTCCTTGTTTTAATTAGTTCAGTGTGAAAACAAGTTAAGTATCTTTGACACACAAAAGCATCTGTGGAAAATTAAGCCACGGATTGGCCTGAAAGGGGAAGACAAAGCAAAGCATACTGATCTCATATAGCAGGTACCACAGGATAGGAATTTTCTAAATTCACAGATTTCTTGCTGAATCTATCATTTCTGTTCCATTGGCCATATTTAGAGCATTCTTTTGGAAAGTGGAAATATTTTGAAATAATTTCAGAGCTAGTGATCATGGTTTATCCCTCCTGCTGATGGAAAGTGGTTGGTTAGGAAACAGCTGAAACACTGAGCAGCAGCATGAAGAACACAGTGAGTTGCCTACTTTCAATGAAAAATTGTTGCGTGTTTTGTTAGCTCTTTTGAGAACTTCAGATTTTTTAAAAGACCTTGTCAGGAGGCTTGCATAGTGTATAACTGAAGTGACTTTGCATTGCTTTTTAACTTTTGCTACAGATTGAGTCTTCATGCTTTCTTATTTGCAGATGTATGTGAAACATGCATCTACTGTATACATCTGTTCTAATTTTCATTTTTCTAAATTGATATTCTCTCCTTTTCTGGGAGTTATTAGCTATGCAGCATGTCTCTCAGTTTTTGTACAGATTTTAAGAGGTAGAATGCTTTTTATACATTATATATGTGTATCCTCATCACTGAATTTACTTTCTGATTCAGGAGGGAAACAGGCTCACTGTCTATGGCACTACACTGATGTCCTCACATATGAACAGTGCAGTACATTGTACAGAGCCAGGATTTCATTTAAAATACTTATCACTGTGTTATCTCACTGGAGAAGTTCTAGCACCTTTGGGAAATCACATTAGAGGCTGACAGACGGCAGGGGGAATGAAGTCTCAGCTCTGCTAAAGAGAATGAGACTACCAAGTTCAGCGTATCTGTATCTAGTAGCTTAATTTCAATGTATGAAAGGTATTAGAGAGATTTAATGAAAAGTCAAGTAGTCAGAAAATGCCATTATTAAGTTTGCCTGGAAAATTTTAATTAGTCTTCCTAAAATGTATGCAGTATCATACTGTGTGAATTGTGTGTTGACATTATTTCTCAGAGGGATCTGTTATTTGTTCAACACACAAAATGCTCTGTAGTCTCTTAATGAAAATCTACTTAATAGTCTTCTGTTCAGTATATTGTCCATTCTCTACTTGCACACTATTTTTCTGAGCAGATTTTGAGGATGGAGGACTTAATTTCTCTATGAGCTCTTGTATGCTGCTAACACCTACGCTATCGCAGAACTTGAATGTGCTTATGGACTTCTTCCTGAACCACAGTGAGATGTTGGAATGTTATTATTTCACTTCTCAATGGGAAGATGAGCAAAGGAGTAATTAGGATTTTTAAAATAAAATAAAATTTGTATGGCCAATCTGATACTCAAGTCTTTGCATTATAAGAGAACTGCTTTACTGTGCCATGCTTGAGTTCTGCGCACCTAATGGGAAAATTCATGGCGTCATAGCTTGTGTACAAGCCTCTTAATAGTTTGAATTGCAGATCTGCTCCTTTTGGAGCTGTGAGAGCACTTGGATTTAGTTATTTACTAGTTTTAAGAAAGAGGCCAACATTTCTCCCATTGCCAGTGTTTACCTGTGAAAACTTCATTATTTCACCACCCATGTCAAAACACCTCTGTGGCATACACAGTTATGAAACTCAAGGGAAATATCACCAACAGAATCCACGTTTTTCTTTTCCTTAGTCCCTGCCTCTTGCATGACAAAGATTTTGAGAAATACTCATCTTCCGTCAATGCAGGAGTCAGAAGTGTTGCCCCATGTCTTAACACTGCTTTCTAGTATCTGTGGGCTAGTACATGGATATAGAAGCACATTTACAAGATGACTTGCTTCTCTCTCTCCCCACCTGTTTTTGACTATGAAGGGCTTCTAGAGTGAATAGTGGCCTTTGTTAAAAGCTTGAAATGAGACAAGGGTTATCTGGACTCCGGTCTTGTGCCCTGCTAAGGGTAAATGCTGTGTACCAAGCAGGATGAGCTTATTTCAGTATCTCTTCTCTCTCCTAGTCAGGGGATTACAAGATGTGATTTCTGTTGTGTTTTGTCACCTCTTCATGGTCACTTCTACTTCAAGTGCAGCCACTGTAATAAAGTGAAAGAGATTATACTGATAGAAATGTCCTCCCATCTGTGTGAGTGGTTAACACTTGATTGTTAGCTTTTAAGAAGTTTAAAAATTACTGAATTTTCTTATTACATCCACTCATTTTACTTCTAAGATTCTGCAGTAGTGGATGAAGTACCCCTAGTATCCCAACAGAGATATTAATTGGATTGGCAGTGGTTTAAATGATAAAAGCCTGCCGGAGATGTGTTGAATATTGTTAAAATAGAGGCCTTTATGCTCTTGCTTTTTTTGCCTCTGAAAATCTTGTGCTTCTTCAGGCAATAGGTTGCCATATTCAGCTGCAGCTGGTAGTTAGAGCAGTTTAACGTAATTTCTTGGTGAGAAGCTGTAAACATTCCCATTTAGTATAGACTGTATTCAAAAGCACGCTTTCTATTGTGCAATACTGGGATGCTACTTCGTGTAAAAATCAGTTTGTGTGCCTTCTGTATCAGATTAATTGTCCATAAGGTTTTTGTAACATCAGCATTTTGTGTCATGGCTATAGATTACAGCAGAATGGTATTTCTGCTTTTTGTTTTACAGTTTATCTGGCCCACGTTTAAAGAGCTTATGTATGAAGCTTATGTATGTACATTCAGATGTTCTTCTCTTCTGTGTGAGCAGCATACCTTCAAAAAACAAACAAACAAAAAGAAAACAAACAAAAAGAGAGTTGCAAACTGGTAAAGCAGTGCAACTCTGTAACTGAGTTTAGCCACTTCAAGCATGGTTTGTTCTGTGAATAAGAAAGCTTGAAATGCTGTAGGAGGCTTAAAGTATTGTGTATCGTGCTATACTTCTCTTTATTTTCCAATGGGATCTGTAAGTCCTTGAGGCATCTCTATTAGCAAAAGGTTTGTGCTGTGGTGTAAAAGTAGAGGAAATATTTATTTAGAATTGCTTTCCCATGACAGTTGAAATGTCAGAAAGGCCATTGAAAGACCTGATGTGGAACTGGAAAGAATTATGCATGTTTTATTGAAATACTATCTGAGGAATCCCTTTATATAGGATTTGTTTGCAGCACCAATGCACATAAGTATTTTCTTAGGTTGTATGATGGTGCAATGAATAGGTCTCCCGTGTAGCAACATTGACTTGCAATAACACTGCAACCTGTTAAATTGATCTCAACTCTATGAACCTTGAGGGACTAGGCTCTTTCTAATCTGTAGGGCTAGGACGTAAATGCTGAATTCCCAACAGGGAAGATACTGATATTTAGTTGTTTGCGTTGCTTGTTATAAATTGTAAGATCATTAAGGAAATGTTTACATCCTGTTGCTATTGCATGTTCTCTACTGGTCTGTACGTATAAAAGCGTTAGACAGAAAAAAATATATGTTTATTTGCTCTTAAACGGAACAGCTAAACTGTTGTTTGAAGCGAGACTTGTTTTTCTATAATACTAAATAATACCGAAGTGGTGAATTATTACTCATGGATGTATTTTCGAGTCATTTGTCTCTGACTGCCTAATGTTTTGAAATGTATCTCCCATTAACCTGGCTGTGTGGTTGGGGATTTATTTTCCTGTTAGGTAAATACCAGCTCAGTTCCCAAGCATTCTAACCCTTGCTTCTTTTCTGAACAGATCATTTAAAGTTAATTCAATACAGTGTTTCTTACCCAGATATTTTAAAAGAAAAACAAGACCTGTTAGAATTGATTGGTGGTCCATAAATATTTCTGTAAAGATAAAGATCACGGGGACATGAAAACGCGGGGTTTTTGTCTTGTACCCAGAGAAAAGCTCAGGGTGAACCCATTCTGCCTCCTGTCACCCTGATCGTTCGGATTTTGTTCTGTGCTTCTCACTGTGAAATTAAAAATAACATTGGAATATTTAAATTAAACCACTTCTATTATAAACAAAACCAGAAACTCTTCAGTAGTTCATGGAATCACTTCAGGTAGAATCATCTCTGTTGGGGAAGATGGGCAAGTGATATTGATAGAGGATGTTAATAGATAATACAAGTACCTGGAAATCCGAAATGTCACGCAGCTTTCTAGCTATTGCAAACTATTGCTGAAGAGAATGTGTTATGTTATGGAAAGCTGTCCATCGATTAGGATGAGAGAGCTTCTCAGCATCCCTGGGATCTTGCTGGTTTGCAACAATATGCCATTGTGGGCTCACTACTAAAGAGAACAGATTCAAAATTTGTAAAACTTACTCATCTACAACTAAGTAAAATCAGGTGTTTTTTTTTTTTTTTTTTAACTGTATCTGTAACTATAGAATTAAGATCACAATCATATATTTTTGATGTTTAATATTTTGGAAATCATTTTTTTCATTCCTTCTGCTCTTCAACACTACTTATTTTTCCAGGTCTTCAGTATTTTTAGGAGCTGCTTGTTGCTGCAGTCGATCTGAAAGTGATTTTAATTTCCTCAATAAACTCTGGGGGAACAGAGAGGAGCTGGGCACTGAATATTGCCAGTTTTTGCTGTTACATCACTTTTTTTCCGTCTTAATTCTGATTTTCTTTCATAGGTATTCTTTCTTCCCCTTGAGGAATAGCTTTCTCCCTCTTTTTTTTTTTTTTGTTCTGCTTTTTCATAACTCTTTTTCCTCATAGTCCTGAAGACTAAATAAAGAAAATGCTTCAAATTGGCATTACCACTGCTGATTTAATATTAAAATCCAGTGAGAGGTTACAATAGTGTCCAGTAACTGTCTTTGAACCAGGAGATAATACAAGAATATTATAATTGTATAAGCAAATTTTTAAATGTTCTAAAACAGACTTCAGAACATTATAAAATCTAGGAACATATTTTGTTCTCACAGAATGGACTGGGTTGAAAAGGACCATAATCACCATCTAGTTTCAACCCCCCTGCTATGTGCAGGGTCGCCAACCACCAGATCAGGCTGTCCAGAGCCACATCCAGCCTGGGCATGAGTACCTCCAGGGATGGGGCATCCACAACCTCCCTGGGCAACCTGTTCCAGTGTGTTACCACTCTCTGTGTGAAAAACTTCTTCCTAATATCCAACCTAAACCTCCCATGTCCCAGTTTAAAACCATTCCCCCTTGTCCTGTCACTATCCACCTTCGTAAACAGCTGTTCCGCCTCCTGTTTATATGCTCCCTTCAAGTACTGGAAGGCCACAATGAGGTCTCCCTGGAGCCTTCTCTTCTCCAAGCAAATGTTTTACATACACATAGATGTACATAAAGTTAAACATATTTTTATTTTGAGTAACCTCAGGAAAGAAGTTTGCATTCTATAGAGAATGAAATTTAGTATTGTAACTCGTGTCAGCTAACATGATTCTGATGAAATAAATGCTTCAACTTTTCAAACAAATGGTTAATATTTTTGGTGGTAGAAAGCTTGCTTGATATAAGATAATTGTTGAAGAATATAATTAGGCTTCTGTGGTATGTGACAATCTGTTGAAAATCACACTATCCAAAATCATTACAGCATTAAATGAAATAAAAACTGTCTAACAGATCTCAGAAGGCACTGTGCATAGGAAGAATTTTCATTCTCTGAAGGTTTTCCTAGGAGATTTCTGTGGAAATTTATTATTACTTTAACATTATTCACTATTTTTTATCAATTATTTTGAGAAAAATATTAATTCTGGTAATGCTAAGATCAGTTATGTTGTAATAAATATGGTTTTTAAGGTCATATGAGTTCACTCGATAAAGTTGCTTCTTTTGAAAAATAAGCATTTTCATCAAATAAAAGAAGCAAGGAATGTTGCACTGTAATAATTGTAGAATATTCATTGGAAGGAGCCTGTAAATATCTTGTAAGACTATTGCCAACCCTATGACATGGGAGCTGAATGCTAAGTAATGCTTTTTCTGTGGTGGCCAAATCTGGTATTGGGGATAGAGAAAAGCTTTCGACTGAACAGCAATGAATATGTCTTAGTTTCCTTTTCAGTGGAAAGAAGAGCTGGTCAGGGTCAAGCTAAAGTTTACCTTGAACCTCCCTTTAGACTAAGTGTACAAAGCTATTCTTAGAGTGCTGGCTCTAATTCTGATAGCAACACTTACAACAGGGCTTTGAAAAAGATTTTTCAAAAATAATGTACAATCTGGAAAACATAATGTATTGAAAGAAGCATCAGGAACTCAGTCTGCTTTCTTTTCAGAAGGTTGAGAGACTATGTGATGTAAAAACAAAAAAATATGTATGACTACTCACGTGCCAAAGATTTTAGATACATAAGATATTTAATCTTACAGAGGAACTTTAATGATATCTGTTGGCTGGAAGATGAAACTAGGCGAATTCAGGTTAGCAATTGGGCTTTTTTTCAGTCTTGCTAATTAACCATTGGAACATGCAAGATAATGATAGGGATCTAAGTCTTTATGTGGCACATCTTTACAATCTATTAATCCTGAGAGCTGCATAGAAGTTGCTTTAGTCGTCACAAAATATATGAAAAAATACTCGTGCTCTTTCTGAAGAGAAATCTGCCATCACTCTAAGTAAATCTGGAAAATCAGGAAATACAGCTTTGCTTCTGCTTTACTGCCTGTAACCCTAAGCTGTTTTGTGGTAGCAGGCAACTTGCACAACGAGAGCATCTTGCTTTGCTTTACTGAAGCTTGGCTGCACTTGATGTAACCTCTTCAACCTAAACTGTGAAGCTTTCCCTAAATACATACGTTTGCTTTGAGAAGAGGATGGAAATAGCATCAGGATCTGAAACAAGTCAACTAAAGGAAATGACTTTAATTCCAGCAAGTGTTTAAGTCCCATATTATGATGTTGGGATCTCAGTGCTGTACTGGGCCTTACCCCTGTGCTGGCTGAGGGGCTGCAGCTCTGACAGATAGACAGGTGGATTTGGACTCATGGCCACTTCTAGGCTGGGAGCTAAGCAAGGCCATCATGGGAGCCTGCTCTTCTGTCCATGGGCTGCTAAGTCTGACACATGAAGGAGGCTCAGAAAATGCCATCAGAGGTGTAAGATTTAGGGAATTGTTTTTACAGTATCTAAATAAATAAAAAAATCATTTTTTTTAATGTCACTCTTAGCTTGGAAAGCCCTTAAAGCTCTTATATTTGAGAACGCAAGTAGTGTAGGAGGTGCTCATGATTCCCTGCACAGCTGCAAACTTATTTTTCTGCACTCATCAGGTTTCTGATTCACTTCAGTGAGTACTAAATGGTTCGGTGTCAGGAGTCACTGCTGTGTGTCTGTCAATGTGTGGGGAGGGAGATGGGGAAATGACAGCATGGGAGTGCATGAGAGCTACCAGCAGTGGGAGACTGAACAGCGGAACTGTGCAAGTCAGGAAGTCACTAAGGGGAGATTACATTTTGATAAAGGCCTTGTTCAGCGGTAGACTAGAATAAGCATCTCTGGTTCTCCCTCTTCTCATTGACTGTTCAGTCATTCCAGGTGTATTTATTTGTTTGGCCACAGGGTGAACCAGATTTGGGAACTGATCCAGGCTCAACTGTTCCCAAGGAAAAAAAAAAAGTATTGTTTTTAGCCTGGATTGGTTTCTCGTTGTGGTCTACTACATAGCCACACAAACAATGGTATTGGCAATGAGAGGAATAGACAAGATGAAATTGTGTACTGCCTTTAAGAGAATTTCTCACAAGTAATCTTTGAGCAGAAGCGTGGTCAGTCTCCAGAACTGCAAGATTACGTAGGCCTATGTAAATCTGGAGGGGATACAAAAAATTTCTTAACACATCTCAATTTACTGGTCATTTCTGGTTTTTATATATTAAAAGAAGTTAGTTCTGCCTTGAGTTTGGAGACCTACTGGACCTTTTCATCCATCAGCTCAAATGACCAACAAGTTCACGCTGTCAGTCATAGAGAGTGCCACTTTAAAATTCAGTATCCAGAATATTTTATTATTTATTAGGATTTATGCAGCACAAAGCAGTTAGAACTATGTGAAACTTGTTTTGTTGAAATGAAATACGCAATTCCTGGAGATGTTCAAGGCCAGGTTGGATGGGGTTCTGGGCAACATGCTCTAGTGGGTGGCAGCCCTGTCCATGGCAGAAGAGCTGAAAGTGGATGGGCTTTAAGTTCCCTTACAACCTGATGATTCTGTAAAAGATCACGCAATAATTTGTAACATTCACTGTTTTTATGATCTATTTCTAAAATATAAAATGATGTATTATACAGAAATATAAATATGAAGTCTTTAAACTTCCTTTTAATTTCTTCACTTGTTAAATTAGCTCCTTAGATATTGATGATACTGAACACCTTAAAAAAGGTGGTTTACCAACTTTTAATTTTTTTCTACCCACGCACCACATCCTAATTTTGTCTTTAGCAGCCCAGATGTGTTTCTGCAGAATAAGTGTTTCTGTAGTGATAATTAAAACACTTGCAACAGGTAATTTTCAGATTGGGTAACGCATGAAAAGGAGGACTATGTTGTAGCACTTTTGTTTTGAGGCTGGTGATGATTTCAAAGTTTCATTTCAAACTCTGAAATGTTATAGTCTGTGAAATATGTTAATCTAGAAATTAAGTACTGCTTTGTAGCATATTGAAACTGAAAGTCTAAAGGGACCAAACTTAAGACAGTATTTTGTTCTGTGTGATTTGTGGGCTGGATCCAGGCTCTGCCGAATGAATGGAATTTGTGGTTTGAACTTATCTCAAGACATGTTTTAAAAACCCTTGATCATCCCTGGGGATGCTAGGCGAACACCTGTCTTAAAAATTGACAGTAGTATGGATTCCAGAATCCCTCTTGATGACCTGATTCTATGTGTCATTATACCTGGAAACACAACTGTCTTATTCTTCATACACTGCAGTTTAGGCATACAAGATTTGTAAACTCTAAGATTTTTTTTCAAAGTTTACTGTGGTCTGAAATAGATTAATAAAATAAATATCTTATTTTGGACTGTTGCTCATGTTGGAGAGGGAAAGGATTTTGAAGTCATGTAATCCCTAGATAATGCCTATTCTGTGTGTGTGCTAAGTTGTGACAAAACCTGTCAGAAACGTTTTAGCTGGGCAGCTGTCAGGAGTCCTAGGGCTAAACCAAATTCTGGAGAGGCCTGTAGTCTCTGGTGCTGTAATGTGGTGTGCTGGAGGTACTGGCTTCTGGCTGGGAATTCTGGCAGAAAGGAAGGCAACCTGAGATTATTTGGCAAAACTCCTTTCAATGAATATGGGATGTTAGGAGCTTTTGGCTCAACTCAGAGACAGTTTCTATGAAAACAGAGCACCAAGTCATATTAGTATTTCTCAATTCCAAACCAGTGTCCTTTGTCACAAATTGCATTTAACTAGTGATCAGTCTGCAGACTTGAGAACTAGTGGTTGCTACTACCCTTTTTGCCTCCACATTTCTTCAGCATTATTTTCCTAGGGTTTGCTCGTGTTTCTTTTCAGTCTCCTCTTTGCTGGGTTCATTTCTTTAATCTTTTGACATAGATCATACTACTAAGACTTGTAGTATTTTTCAGTTTTATCTCTTAGGTTCTCCGTTTGCTGCCTAAAAATGGGCATCTTCTTCCAGGTAGTGATACTGAAAAAAAACCCGGAAATCTTTACCTTGCATCAATACCTTCCACTCTTAATGGTATTTTGGAGAGTTGCCTGTTCTTTGAATAGCTTTTTACTATTGGCTACTATAAATTTTAGTGCAGTATATCGTAGAAGGGGGATCAGGGTTACTATTGTCCACTCTTCTGCATGTTGCTTTTTATTTCTGATTTTTGTTTGATTATTATTATTTTTACTCATTGTTTTCGTTTCTACCCAAAATATAGTGCTTTTTATTTTCCTTTGTATTTCATGTTATTTATTTTGACTCTCCACCTCCCTTATTAGGATAATTAGAATTCTAATCCTTTTTTTTTTTTCTAAAATGTTTGTAACTGTCCCAACTTTCTTTTATCTGCAGTTATTGTATATTGATTTTTTTGGTTTTGCTTTAAACTGCACAAATGTTCTTCATATCTAGTCCTTCTGAGACAGCTTTCTTCTTTCTGAAATTACATCATAACAGTTGATTCATGAAACTTCCTCTAAAGCATTCTATAGGCAAAGAAATGTGATTTCTTGATAGTGTCACTTCAGTGCAGTGGTCTGTCTGACCTTGATACTTGAGTTGTTTCTATTCAGAATCTGTATGTGGACAATAAAAATCGGGGGAAGAGTTATCTTATACAGGAGTGCATGAAGAGTTTATTTTCTCATTGCTTAATAGCCCCTAATTTGCAGATATAGTCGTTCACAAGTGTCTATATTATATATTAACCAGGTTCTGTGTCCCTCCCCATTTGGTTTGTAGGACTTGGCTATGGCACAAGTGATGAAGATGACAGATGCTCACATCTGTCTCCCTCTACATACTAATATATTCAGCTACATCTGTTCTCTGCAGACATGAGATATAGGCTTTTCAAAACGAAATGTCTATGTGATACATATATGGATGTTTCACATTGTCTTTATTTGTAATTCTTGCTATGCTGAGCAATGGGGAATGATCTGAACGGAAAATTATGAAGGTTTACTTATCTGGGGCATGGTAGAGGAAAACTATGTTTTCTATAAGTATGTAGACCTGTTAATTATTGTGTATTCTCACTGTTCTGTGAATCACATAATGTCCCAGTCAGAGGTGCAAAATGATGTTAATCGTTTCAACAGTCAGCTTTCTAACTCTGGAACAGCATTAGCAATCCTTTGTCTTGTTATAAGATGCAGCCTATGTGCTATTTCCACTTAATTGGAATCTTCTCATTAAGAATAGAGGGAGTTGAGTCTGAATAATGATGCCAGCAATGTATTTCAGCAGCAGCTATTTAATAGGAGCTGAGCAGAACCTCTGCTTTAAAATAAAGAAATAAAATACAACTAGCCTGCATTTTGAGGCAGCAGCATTTTGAGACAGCACTCTGCAATAAAGGCTCTCTAGGCTACATGAAGAGAACAGACATCAGATATTTTTCACAGCTTCCCCCCGGGTACTTGCAGTTGTTCCTCTAGCCTTGAAGTGTATCTTCAGTGAGGTCAAGTGAATACAGCTCATTTAGATATTCCTGACTCAGCTCTCAGAAGCTGCCGTGAGTGCCGACAGCTCTTCTGTATTGCTCAAAAGATGTCTGAGATACTGGTAAATCTCCTTTTTTCTGCATCAAAACATTCAGAATTTGCCCCGGACAAGCTTTTGTGGACATATTTTCAAGAAAGTGTAAGCTAGGATGGGGTAATCTTGAAATTGCCTCTGAGTGCTCTGTATCTTCTGTCCACTTTTTTTCTCAGAACATAATGTCCCTGTATGAAATGACTGCATCAATTTTCCCTCATGTTATTTCTGTGACTTCATTGGTCTTTTACCTTCTCAAACTGTTATATTAGAATATGCATTTTGCTTGGATACAGTTGACGACTCTACTTGCTCTCCCTAGCTGAAAATGCAAGAAAGTCCCATGTGCTCTACTTAATCCATTAGCATCTAAGGAAGTTGTGACAGATGAAAAATAATGTTTTGATATCAATCAACTATTTAGGAGTACCTATAGACTTGCAGAGGGCAGGGAGACACCAAAGAATGACTGTGGTGGCTGTCTTGTGGGTGCAGTTCTGTCTGTACAAGGGAATTTAGTAATACAGTTCTTTCAGCAATATAAGGAACTCTCAACTGATCAAGTGAAAAATGAACCAAAAATATCCTATGTTCTCCCTTGAACCTTTCAGGTGTGTACATTTTATATCCTTGTGACAGGGTTTAATTGTACAGGAAAGACCTGGTATATTACAATCAAAAAAAAATCATGTGTAAATTGCATGTGCATTTCTGTGCATGTATATCTACAAATAGGCTTTCCAGTACTTCCTGGGCTTGCAGTATTCATGGTTTTGACAGCTGCAGATCTTTAGAAGAAGCTTACAGTCATTCTGAATCATCCACTTTTTTCTTGTTCAATATTAATGTTCTTAGAGGGTGGGGACAATGTTTACACTACTTAATACATTTGATTGCACAGCATACAGAGATGAGCTGTCTCGTCCATCTACAGATTCCATTGGGAAAAGAAAGAGATTTTCTTATGGAGCAGTTGGATGCATGCGCTCTACCACTAGGACATGAGAGGAGAATGCTATTTCTGTAGCAAATCAGCCTGTTGTCTAGCACCTTCTTCTCCTTCCTGCCAGTCAAGCTCTGTAGAGATGCTTTCTGCAGTCCTACAGAGAGATCGGAGGTGGGCAAGGTCTCTTTAATTAGTGCACATGATGTTTTATTCATCCATCCATCCATCCATGTTGTGCAGTGACTTTGCCACAAGAATTGCACAAAGCTTTTCTTAACTGTAGGCGGTTGTTCACTTATTAATGTAAACATCATGTGCCTGAGATGTGTGAGCCCTAAAAATAAACCTGTGGAGTTAAAAATAGATCTCTGGGAGTACTGAGATGCTGCTTAATCAGAACCAGCTGCAAGCTGTCTAGAAAATGTAAGTTATAAGAGCCAGATGGCTTTTGCCCTTTTTGCTTTAGACAGCATGTAATTTGGGTAACTACAGCTACAGTAATGTATTTTCCCAGTCAAACTGTTTGATAAACATATTTGTTTCAAACAGACGCTTCCAATTAGAGAACCAGTAAAATGTTAATTTATTTTAATATTTCTCCAGACGGGTAAGCCAAAGGAAGGTTACATAATGCTGCAGTCAGGGGCATGCACAATAACTGCTCATGGCTGTATTTGGTAGGAACTAGATTATGACTATACATCTTTGTACAACAACTTTTTTACTCTGGGAATAATCCTACTGAAATCAAAGCGAGAATGGCTGAAATGAAGTTGATGGCGTAATGATCGATGGGACTTAACTGAGTAAGTTTGTAGGAGTAAAGTACTATACAAAATGTGTGTCATAATGATACATGGTCTTGCTTCTGGGGACCTGTCATCAGACAAGTTAGAAGTCCAGGAAGTGAGAAACTGAAGCTCAAGTCTATTTTATCTGATGTGGAACAGTGTGGGAGAGGGAACCCTGCTTGGCAAGAAAGGGCTTGAATGTGACTATCTCACCATGCAGAAGCATGTTTGCTCTATTTACAAGGTCTACAAGTTTACTTCTGGGGGAGCACAATGTGAAATGAGCACAGCCTCCAGGTAATTCTATCCATGTGTGTCTAAGTTGCTGTTTAATACAGCACTTATCAAACTAGGCTAGTGTTTACATGAAAACCTGGTGAAGGAAATGGAATATATTTCAAGAAGCAGCCTCTTTTATGAATTGTTTTAGCAAAGCCAAGCTATACAATCCTAAAAAGCTGTGATCAGGTTTTTAGCAGATGAAAACATAAAATCCAAAAATACAGAAGATCCAGAACTGAATTTTGGCATATAGGAACACCTCTGAAAACAAGCATTGGTTGAGGTGCTTACTTCACTGGAAGCTGAAAGAAATCACATACAGCTGACATGAAGAAGTCATGTTGAGTGATAAAATGTCTCCTTATTTGTCCCCCACCCTTTTTTTTATTTTTTTTCCTTGATAACTGGACTGAGATCTTCATGTTCTTTTGTTTGTCGTTATTATTATTTTTTATTTTTTATTTTTTTCCCAGCCTTGGCCCACTTTGCTTTAATTAAATGTATACTTACATTTTCTGAATGGAATGCCTTTTCTTCCATACCTTTTTCTTTATGTTCAGTAAGAACTTCTCTTAACCTGACCTCCCAGAATTCCTCCACATCAATGCCTACCATACAGATTGTCATCATTGTATAAACTTAAATCTCTTATGAGAAACCACTCAAGAATTCCAGCCTACTTCTGAAGGGAGCAGTAGCTACCTGAACTAGCTCAGAGATGGTTGGGTAGGAATCCTTTTTTTTCCCCTAAATATTTATATTTATGTATAACTGCAATGCAAAGCTGTCTGAAATTGTAAGTGTGGTTTTCTCTCCTTGCCATTTAATTCTTTTGCACCTGTCATACTCATGAGTCATGAGGTTATTTTTTTTTTAACTGTGAGAAATAGATTTATCAGTCTTTTTGTGGCCTGTAATTTTTTATACTAAATGATATCAGGCACAATGTTAAGTTACAGGTTTTTTGAAAGTATTTCAGCATGAAAATAACTTTCAAAAGTGCTTTTAAAATTGTTCATTTAGATTTATTTACTTCTTCTTTAATTGCACTTGTTTGGTCTATTTGATCATTGGCTGAAACAAGCAGAGATTTAAGAATTTGAAAATCTTTCCATGCCTGAGCATGATTGCAAGTTCAATTTACAAGTGGATCTTAAAATAGTAACACTTATACTCAGGTTCTAAAATGTTTTAGGTTGAAATCAAATTATAGGAATTTACTAGTTTTTGACAGGAGAAGAGATAAAGCTGTGCAGATGAATTTTTGAGTAGCTGTATACATGACACGCAGTCTTAAGCAGATGAATGTCTGGATTTAGATCATCCCAGCTATAGCAAAAAAAAAACAACCAAAAAAACAAACAAACAAACAAACAAAAACCTCTGTGATGACTTGATTGTTCCAGGCTTCCTCACTTTAATATTTTGTCTTTGACCTAGAAATGGTTCCCAGTCTTATCTACCATAGGATAAATATGACTGACTCCTAATTAGGAGAACAAGGAAGTGGAAATGTGATTCCTTGAGCTCTTAGGTTGAGATTTTAGCATTTCCTCTATTAAGAATCTACTAGAAAAGAGAAATAATGCATTGCATATCTACTACTGTCACCCAATTTAAAGCAAATAATTGACTTTTGATTTGGTGATTGCAACATTTTTAAGGTTCAAGTTTCTTTTCCTGTGCCACATGTAAAAGACATTCTAGCACAAAATTTACTTGTTCTCATGTTCTTAGCATACTTCTTTTGTGCTGAAAAAAAAAGAATTTATTTAAAAATTTGAAATAACTTGGGATTACGTTGATTCTCAGCTGTTTGAAACATATTTAGATTTTGTGTAAGTCCATGTCTAAGGTGGACCACAGCAAGATGTAGGCTGAGATGCACTCAGCAGAAAGTCATGCAAGGATAAGAGGCTGCTTTCCCTTATTGCTCTTTATTCAGGGCTTATATCTGGAGATCCCTGAGCATTTTACCACCTGACATACCTTCTCTGGATGCACTTCAGGCTATTACAGCAATTGGACCATACCAGTAGTTTAAGTATTAGACTGTATACTAGCTTAAATATTTACTAACCTGGTACATCTTGACTGAAGAGCGGCATGATGCACAGCCTTTTGGGGATCAGACTTGTGAAAAGGCCCTGATGATACACAAGTGAGCACACAAGTGGGAGGCAGCGTTGCCCTAGCTTTGTGTTTTTGCAAGATTTCTTATTAACCAAATTAAATAAGCTCATTTCCAAATTTAAGAAATTATAGATTTGCTTACTGAGAAATACTCAATAGCTTCAAGTGTTTGGTTATCCATTCAGGATTCTTCTTTGTGCTGGTGTAGAACAGCCTCACATTAATTCTTCAAACATGGCTTCAGCAGAGTGTTTGTCAGCCACCTAATGTCCATAGGCTTTTGTATTTAGGTGACAATTATGTTCCTCCTTCCTTCATGCTGTGTACAGCCTGAGAATTATTACAAACAACGTGGGCTTGGCATTTTCTGTGAGCAGTGGGTAATTTTAGACTATTTTACTACCTGCTTGAGTTTGTATGTGAAACTAAATTACACATATTGCTTTGTTATGTCTGGGATTGGCTTATGTCTATATAGAGATAAGGTACATAAACACTGAAAATAGCAAAATGATTTCACATAATGCATTACTTCTTCTCAGATTTTAAGAAAAAATTGTGTTATTTCAGAAAATAATTAATTTCCTTTACAAAAATAGAAATGAATGCAGGAGTGTCTGATTATTATGATTGTTACTGGATTTAGCTGGAAATCTCCCTCTGAGATTTCTTTTAGTATTAATCTAAAAATACACCTTTGTCCCTGTTTTAGCACCACCACCAGAAAAGAGAAATTCTTTATTTCAAACCTAATAATTTAGATGCAAATACGCTTTTTAAAAATAGAATTAAGCAGGAAAAAGAAAAAAACAAAACAAAACTGCAAAGGCTAATACTTTTTATAAGTGGTCTTACATAAGTATGGATTGTGCTCTTAAAACTATCCAGGCCCTTCTACATACCATTTCTAAGATCGTTGTGCTTGTTTACACAAGGACATTCAAAAAATTAATCTGCAGTAACTAGAATTATAAATTGAAGTGGATTAGCTAAATTGTATTAAATCCTTGTTCAACATGCGTTCAAAATTACAGTTGCCATAATTTAATTTATCTTAATTTATTTTGGATGTGAACTAAGCTGCATGGAATTAATGTAATCCTGATTGAATATCCATAATGGAGTTTAGCTGGTCTGACCACTCTTCTTTGAAAGGAAGTCTGAATTATTTTAACATATTTTGCTGTTGCTCAGAACATCTTGTTAATTTAGGCTGAAATTTCTAAAAGTATTGTTGTACATGGTTGGTTTTTTTTCCCATTCTAAACTCATAATTTTACACTAAGCATAAACATTTATTTATCCAAGTTTGGTTCTTATTGCATAAGGAAATCCACAGTAATGTCATACTGAAGCCAGTAAAATTACTCTGTGTAATACTTTGAGTATGAAATTGTCCCAAGTCACTTAAACTGGTTGTTTGTAATTCATGATCTGAATAAATTGTAGAATAGTCAGTAAGTACCAAGAGCTGCTGAGTTTTCCTATGTTTCGTCAAGAGGAAGTCAAGCTTAAGCGCTCAGGAAGAAGCATTCTCACTGTCATAATAGATATAGCCCAGGCCTTGGAATATCTGGGCGTGCCCTGAGGTGCCTGTTTCACTGGGACTATGTATGGTCCAGATACTTCTTTTCCATTTCCCAAGGTGGGCTTCATTGTATATCATTATATACAATGATTGTTGATCAATATATATAATGATTGTATATCATTAAAAGCCTTTACCTGCTTTTAATGAACATGATTTTCTAAATTCTGTAGAGCTATTTGCATTTTCTTGGAAGTGTGTCTTTGAGAGATACACTGGAACCATGATATTTATAAACTGCTTTTGTTGTATCCTTTTGTTTTACCCCCCTCTATTGTATTTGAACGCAAAGTAATATTGTCATCTGAATTAACGTTGATATCTCAATTTGAAAATCTGTGTAAGACCTTGTTAATGATCTTGCTCTGAACATCAGCTTTACAGTTACTTGAATTGTTTATGTCATGCATGTGTTGAAAGAGGCAGGCATTGTGGGTGTTCCATGTTATACTGACCCTTGTCAGTGCTTATTTGATATCTGTATGCTTAGAATATCTCTTTTCCAAGGTGCCACACAATCTCAATTCCCCCATTTCATAACAATTATATTTAAGTCTTATTCAAATCATCTGCACTCTGTATGTGTTCAAAAGATTTATCCTTGCAGTGGAACCAGTGGTTGAGCACCAAGTGAGAAGGCATGGCTAACTCAGGGAGCTCAGGTGCGAGCAATGTATGTGAGTGACCAGAAGGTCACTCCTCCTCGCCCTCCTTTAAGGGTTAAGATCTGAGGGAGTATTATCTTTCTGGATAGTAATCACATTCCTCTTGGGCTGTTACTGGTCATTGGAAGGGGTGAGCAAATTCTTCTTTATTTTTTTTTTTATCTGCTATTGTACTATGAGGTTTCTATCCTACTGGAAGGCACTGTTATTGCCATCTTTGCTATGCAATCCTGAATAAATTAAAGTAACTTTGCTGAAAATGGCTTTATTGGACTTGAGTTTCCATATCTTTTACGTATTATATATTTCTATTTCAATATACTGGAGAATTTACCCTTTTTACATTTAAATTGTTAAATACTTCTTATACATGTATTCAGAACATCTCCTGGGTGCTTGAAGAATATAATTACTTATTATGTTCACTGAGTTTAATAATATTCCTAGTGACAGCTCAAAATTCTGGATTCTGTTTCTCTACCATACTTGGTTGACTCTTGCAAAAAAAAAAAAAAAGCAAGACTTACTTACACAAGCTAACAACCGTGATCAAGGTTATATGGCAGCAGCCTGAGTATGAATGTAAAAAAATTACTTCTCTTGTTGCTGGAAAACAAAATCTGGCTTGAAATGTAAAAACACACACTTAAAGATATTCACATTTTACCAGTAAGTGTGTTATTCAAACCCCTAATATTTCTTTGCATTTTAAATGGGTATCGTTTCAGCATCTACTGAATTTTGTAGGTGACAAGTTCCTGTGTTATTTCATTGTGAACTGTGAGAAAGAAGCTTTCCTTAAGAAGAAATTTAATGCCTAAAGTATTTCTTTTAAATTACTTTTTCTTTTGAAACATATAGAATCACTGTGATTTTTTTTTTTTAATGATGTAAGAGATGCCTGACGTAACTAAAAGAGCTCAAAGTGGTGTTTTATAAAAATCCAGAAGTTTTTCTGAGGTTTTCAGAATTTCAGAGATCCAACAAAGCTGGAGAAGTTGACAGGGAATCAGCTATAGGAAGGTTGGATAATGCAATTCCAGGCATTTAACTTGACCAATGATTCAAATAATTCTTGTAGTTTTATTTTCTGATAATTTAAATGCATGAAACGTTTTGTTTCTTGATGTATTTTGCATTATGATGTTGACCAAACAAACATTTCAGATGGCAGTCTTCAGGTTTTCAGTTAGCACAAATAAGCCCAGCAATGAACTTTGCTGTGGACTGGTGCAGCTTCATCTCAATGAAGAAGTGACTCCATGAAGCACAGAAAAGTCTTTTTTATACTGCACAACTCACCAGAGACTGTAAGGAAGAGCAGAATAGAGGACGCCTAGCTAAAAAAAAAGATGCACTCTGGAACAACCATGACAAAAAAATGACCTCACCTTAATAAAGTCTTAAACCTTTTTCAGGGGTTCAGCAGTCCTGTGGATGAGGGTAGCTTGGACAGCATAGTCTCTGGCTTCTCAAGTTTTTTGTTGTGAAATGCAGCATTGAAGGTTTTTAAGGAAATCTGGTATATGAGGAAAAGTTGTGTATTAGTGAGATAGATAGGATGAGAAGCTGGATGAAGGTAGGAAATAGGCAGAAATAAATGGTCGGATGTGGTAAATATGGGAGAATCCTGCAGGGGTCTCTACTGAGACCTCTGCTGTTTGGCAGTTTAATGTTAAGAAGGGAATGAGTTGTAATGCAGGAAAGTTCGCTGGTAATATGGCGCTGCCTTATAATTAAGGATGAATGACAGCTGTAAAGAAGTTTAGAAAGAGTTAAAGTATCATCTATGTCCTATTTGTACTTTTCCCTAGATGTCTGCTTATGAATACAGTCTTAAACATCGTCTAATGATTTACTGTTGCTGTTACATGTTATTTTTGTTGATTTCTAACTCTCCATTAGCATTATATAATCTGCAAGCCAACAGTATTAAAGAATGTCTTCAGGAGAATTGGCTTTACTCTTCAGTTTGTGATTTTTATTATGCTTCTCTGAATATGGAACCTGCTAGCTTCCAAATGTGAGTAGCTTGTTAAGGAGCAGCATAGAATGCTGAAGGTTTGTGTGGCTGTAGGGGGGTTAATGATAATGATTAAGTGATGATGACCCAGCTGGATTGTGGGGCGAGGTATTAATCAGGCTCTCAAGCAGATAAACTGTGGGGGTAGAAGTAGAGTTTATCTTGGTAAGTAAGAGGATTTCTGTTGACTAAAGCAGCATGCCAGTTACATGTTTTGCTTTTGTTCCACTAGTTTATGTAAACTGGGTAATTTACTTCACAGTAGCATGTGGAATGCAGTAGGGCATGGAAAAGTGAAAACCGAAGGGCAATATGTTTTGAGACTTGAGGGTGAGCAGGCCCAGCTTCCTCCTCAGCATTTGTGTATCAGCCTTAGGAACCATGAAGCAAATACAGAAAACTGCAAATAGGGCTTAGAGGATAGATAATGTTGAGAGGGCAATACAAGTAGAAATCTGCTCTGTGCTCAGGTGAGACGTCACCCAGAGTACTGTGTTCAGATATGGAGTCCTCAGCACAGGAGAGATGTGGACCTGTTGAAGCACATGCAAAGGAGGTCCACAAAAATGATCCAAGGAATGGAATGTCTCGTCTATGAGGACAGGCTAAGGGAGCTGGGGCTGTTCAGCCTGGAGAAGAGAAGGCTCTGGGGAGACGTGACAGTGGCTTTGTCTAATAAGGGGCTATAAGAAGGAAGAGGATAGACTCTTTATTAGGGTCTGCTGTGATAGGCCAAGGTTTCAAAATAAGAGGGGAGATTTAGATTGGATATAAGGAGGGAATTTTTGCAGTAAAGGTGGTGAAGCACTGGAATGGATTCCCCAGGGAGAAAGTGGATGCTTTGTCCTTGGAAGCAGTCAAGGTCAGGCTGGAGGGGGCACTGAGCAACCTGATGGTCTTTAAGGGGGTCCCTTCCAAGTCAAAAGATTCTATGGGTTCCAGAAACTCATTTAGGCACCAACAGCTTAACTTACAGTCACAAACAGTTTAGGGTAACATATTCTTGGGTAATAATTATCATCTCTGAGGGTGTCTCTGGAGGTGTTCAAGGCCAGGTTGGATGGGGCCCTGGGCAGCCTGGTCTAGTATTAAAACTTCCTGGTTATTTAATGGCCACTTATTCAAAACATGTAGATCGATTAAGTAGCATGCTTAAAGATAAGCTTACAGAGGAATATAGACTAAAGTCATTGAGTTTAGCAAGCTCTTTTTAGATTGAACATCATAAAATCTGAAGTTAATAAATTACTTGGGTAAAAATTAGTTTAATATATAGAATAGGTTGGTTTTATCTAATTTTTTTTTAGATGAGAAGCTAATCACATGACCGTATAATAATTTTGTTGTTATATAGACTGTATTAGTACAAGAAATTCAAATAGGCATTAGCATTTATTAGTATTGGGTTGACCATGTGTGAACAATGTGATTGAACAAAAGAGATATTTTGCTTCAGGATGTATTACTTGATGTGATTGAGCTCCACAAAATGTTTTCTAGAATAGACTAGAAAATATATAGTTGGTAGGAAATGTGAACATATCCTGAATGGAAAAAAATTTGATACTGTAGCTAGTTGAATCATGCTAAATTCTTATTTTATATTTGTCAAATTCAAATCTATTACAGTGATCAAAATGGGGAAGTAGACCGTCAATGTATATATACATTTAATTCTGTAGAGAAAAGAAAGAGACAATAAGTAGTAAGGTTGTTACGTTATCATTATCTTACAAACTGCTATAAGATGTTATGCAGTCTTTGAATTTACCTAAAACATTAGAAATTTAAGTTCCTGTCACTGAATGTGTGCTGGAATCAATGATTTGGAAAAATTCTTACATAACAAAATTGTTTACAAATCTCATGTTTTGAATGTTAGGCATTCTTTTTTTTTTTTCATAATCATACAACTTGGGCAGCTACTGTTTTTCATTCAGAAACATTCATAATACCAAAAAAAAAAAAAAAAAAAAAAGGCCATTAGATACCAGGAGATAAAATATGATACTGTTCCAGTTTGAAGGATTTCTGATGGGGGAGAACATGCAAGACTTTCTCCTTTTTCATCTCTGCTGTCCCATCAGTTGACTGGGGACTGATAAACAACTGGTTTCGCTGCACTCACTCAAAGCAGATTCAGTCTTTGTACTCTTTCAGGTACTCTTTTCTGTCACTAAAGTAACATGGAAACTAGCCAAAAAACCTCTGAATTTATCTGAAGTAACACTTGCAGCTTTGTGGAAGTATGCAGCTGAGTAATAGTACAAAAATAGCAAGTTATTTTGAGGAAGAGCATATGTACTGTAACAATGAGAAATTGGTATACAGATAAAAGAAATTACAGATCTAAATATAAATTTAAGATGAGAAAGATCTGTGGCGTAGTGCCATGCAGTCTTATGTAGATGCAGCCATTAAATGTTGTTTAATGCTCATTCTTCTATCACAGTTATTTAAAGAAGCATCATATCTGATAAATTGCTGT
This sequence comes from Gallus gallus, assembly GCF_016699485.2. NCBI lineage: Eukaryota > Metazoa > Chordata > Aves > Galliformes > Phasianidae > Gallus > Gallus gallus. Next base: position 29,042,308 of record NC_052533.1, read on the forward strand.
ACTGCCTTAAAGGTGCACATTTTATAGTCTGTAACAGTACAGTTAATAGGCACTTCTTACATTAGACTGCACACTGACGTGCAGGGTCATACAGCAGTAACTGCATGACCTTTTCTTCTTACAGGAAAGATGTAACTATGTATTATTAAAAAACGCTGGCAACCAAATGCAGATATCTCTTGTTAAACCTAAAAATGAAGAAAACATTAGAACACATTTTCAGGTTACTTGAGAAAGCATTTAATTGTGTGCTTAGACACAGGTAAACAATTCCAGTACAAACTCTTTTGAAATACAGTTCAAAATTCTCAGTGCTTCATAGAATCATAGGGTCACCAAGGTTGGAAGAAACCTCCAAGATCATCTAGTCCAACTGTCCACCTACCACCAATATTTCCTCACTAAACCATGTCCTGTAATAAAACATGTAAACATTTTTTGAATGCCTCTGGGGATGGTGACTCAACCACCTCCTTGGGCAGCCCATTCCAGCTCCTGAGTACTCTTCTGGAGGAGAAATTTTTCCGAATATCCAACCTGAACCTCCCCCTGAGGCCCTTTACTCTAGTGCTATTGCTAGTTATGTGAGAGAAGAGGCTGTTTCATCAGGGAATTGCAAAGTTGATTTTGTTGTTGGTGGTTTTTTTTAAGGTAGGAAAACAAACCCAATTTGAGGTACTGCTCTGAGGATTAGGATTTTCCATTATATCACTCTGTTTCATGGAAGAGCATAAAAATCATACTGAAAAACAAAACAAGAGATTGGAAGATTATGTCAGAATTAGATTTAGATAACTAGAACCTGAAATAATACCAAGTAAAATCTGTATGGAGCTGCTCCTTTCCTCAAGTTCTACATGGTCAATCTAAAGCCATCTGAAAGCTTTGAGAATGGTTATGTAAGCTAAAATACTTTTCAGGAGGTAAGTTTCAAAATATTAGACCATATGACAGTCTTTGCAAAGCAAAAATTGGTTCTCCTTTGATTTTTGAGTAAACTTTTTTTCTTCTTTTTCTGAATCACTTATACTTCAAACTAATCTAAATGCCACTTGCTGTCATTTGCTTTCTGTAAGAAGGATGGGTTTCTGCAGGACTTCTCTTTCAGAAAAGGAAGACAAATACAAGAAAAGAGATGAGTACAGGATTTAGGAGAAAAAAAACAAAGAGAGCTTGAAGAATTCAACTAGCATTTGGCATGTAATCTCTGAATAGTAGCATATATATATTTTTTAATCTTTCTTTTCTCTCTGTCTCTAGTTAATCATCCTGATCTGATTAGTGTCTGTATGAACTACCCACGTTGCTGAGAGAAACAAGGAATAAGGGACAGCTCCAGCAGTGGAATAGAAAATTACTGAGAAATTAGGAGAAATGAAGAAAAAAACCTGTCAGGGATTTTCCACTTTTTTTTTTTTCAGATGTCTTCTCTGTGACACTGAAAGTATGAAAGACAAAATAAATATAGTAACTTGAGCTCTTGCATTTACGATTCCCTGAAAAGGGAGGCTAGATTCCTAGGAACCCATAGTGATCTTCGTAGCTAAAGTAGAGCCAAAGAAAGGAAGCCTGCAAGATAGAGTAGTCTTTAAACTGTTAATATTTTAATGCATGACTATCTATTTGGCATCAGGAGTTGTCTTCTAATTATAAAAGATGAAGTAAAAAGAAAACAAACAAGAAATCAGTGTTTTTTTTTCCATATATGCAGGTTCTGTTCCATATATTCTTATGGTACATGCTTGGTTTCCGGCTGCTCTGTATGCTCAGTTTCATTTTCTGTCAAAATAAGTATTCAGAGGATGTCTGGATTTCACACTGGTATGGATTTCAGATCCAGCCCAGAAACTTAATAAGTTAATTATTGGCAAAAAGACAAAACTATCACTAACCACTCCAGCCAGTTGAGAAATCTGGGCAGTTATGGATTTGTGCAGCTGAGTTCTTTTGGCTAAAATGAGACATTGTAAATTATGCACTCTACCCTTTTTAGGAAAAAGGTGGAAGATCCTTTTCTTTGATAAGTGTTCTCTTTGGTGTTTCCTCTATAGAAATGTTGCTAGCATACATTTTTTTTTAAATGATGATTTCAAAAAAGATGCATCCAAAATGCTCCTCCTTTGTAGCTTTGTACATCAATGCCATATGTTGAAAACATGGTGAAGAGTAGTTGTAGAATCTGTGCTGCAACACTTCTCCTTTATCTCTCTTTCCACCCACACTAAAATAAAAGTTGGAGCCTGTTATCATCTGCATCAGTTTTCCCTCCTGTTAATGTAGACTTTCCTGATATATGATATTAAGTCTTCAAATTGACCAGGGGTTTTTGCTTTTATTTAACTCTCCTGACTCACATTTGAGGATCTATTTTTAGATTCTTTAAAACATTGGAGTGGTGTATCTGGTATGCATAAGTTAAAAATTGAAACCTTAACTGCAACGAAAGGTGAATACAAAAAAATCACTGAGCTTTTTTGAAGTATCGCTACAAGTAAGTAGTATACCAAATCTGTAATGTATTATCTCTTTTATATTTTCAGTATGTCATCTAGAAGATAAAGCAAATTTAAGAAGTTCTGAAAGTCAACCTGAGTATTTTTTATCTACCTTAAATTGTTTAGTCTTGAGTGTGAAATTATATCCTATTTAACTTGCACATTCTGTTATTTTGGCTCACTTCCATTACTGCTACTTACTCTGAAATGGGCAGAATAAAAGGGCAAAAGATCTCATCCTGTCTGATCTAATCTTGTTTCAAGTTTTTTTCACTCCTAGCATCCTGTGGCAGTCATTTTTAGCAGTGGGATCATAAACAGCCTTTAATGCTTCATTTGTCTCCTTTCATGCTGAGAATAAAGGAAGTGTCTAGAACCTATTATGGAATACAAAGTGCGTGCAAATGTAGTAGAACAAAGAGTTGTTAATAGAAATGTTACAAAAGGTGATATTACCGTTTCACACCCAAATACCTGTGGACAGATGTAAACCTGATTTTCATTGCATAAACATTTTGCAAATGAAACATCACTGCATGTTTGAAAGAAAAGCACAGTGCTTTGGGCTTGTGCCGTGATCTGTGAGTGTTTTGACAAGTGTATGTAAGAACCTTAATCTGCAAAAATGGTATGTTTTAAAATGAACAGTACATCTCACTTCAAGAGATTTATTTCAAATATGCAGTCCTTTGTGACAGCTTGACACATGTTGCTTTGGTCATCTGTTATTTATTTAAGACCGACTGTGGAGAATGGCCCAGATCATAGTGTCAAAGATAATGGGATGCTGAATCATAAGAGAAGACATTATATGAAAAAGTGAGCTTATCCTAAAATAGCTTTAGAATTTCTGTCAGAAATAAGAACAAATACCTACAAAATGTTTTCCTTTCTGATGGTGGAACACAAAAAACATAAGAAGGTAGAGAGGCACTTGTTTGTGGCTGTTGCTCCTTGAGAGGATAATGCTAAAACCATCTTGGAGTGGCTCCATCCTGGAACAGCTCAAAGTGCCCCTTCTAGCATAGATCAAGACACAAGATAAGTTTGTTTTCTGTTCTCTGAAAATACTATATTATCTTTCTAAAGAAAATTGGCTACTTGTTTAACCTGAAACAAAATAAAGATGGTTCTCATCTAATTTAGTGCTTGTTTATAGTCTTGTATGCTAGAGTTCGGGATTGTTTGGATGTTAGAAAATCCTCAATGTTAAGCGTGCAGCTGGGGTTGGTTCTGCTGCCACGTGAATGATTCTGTGCTGCCCAGACATGGAAATAGGAAGACTGGAACAGTTTTTTTTCTCAAAAAAACATTCCCATAATTCAGGGCTCTATGACTACATGGTGACATTATTCACACATTGCGATGTGAAACAGTGGGCATTGCAAAACTGAATTGGGAGTTTTTTCCAGTCTGTTGCGTAGACCGTAACTTTGTTTAGTAGTTGAAGGTCAATTTTTAAAAGGACACCATTTCTGTTTTGTTCTCATGAACACCGTCTTTCAGATTCCGCCGGTTGTTTTTTTTCCCTATATATTTTTATTCTCCCCACCCTTTAGGCAAAGAAATAGCTTAGGGAAATGAAACAAACTGTCCAAATATGTAAAAGTTACACTTCCTCAAGGAATTTCAGCAATATGTAACAGCTGGTCTAAATGGGGATTTGAGCGGTTTAGATATTTATTTCAGATAGAAAAGAGAGCTGTAATGATTTCTCAACTGAGCAAGGATGATTTTTTTTTAGAAAATAGCTTTATCTTTGCACAGTTAATAGTTACACTGCAGTAAAAATAGATATTTAATATGTAAACTGAAACTTTTCCTATTTTATCCTGTTTTATTTTTCAAAATGAAAAAAAAAAAACTATTTTTCATTCTGTGGTGATATTAACCTAGTAGAAACGTGAGCAAACACCAAAGTGTTTGCACATGCAAAAGCAGAATGAATGGAGCAGTAGACACCATAGTTAACTATACCAAAACTTGTGGCATACTCAGATGCCACACAGCAAACATGCGAGACATAGATATTAGTTATATATATTGTGACTACTGAAGTGCTACTGCACTACCTCCAAAGGGGTAACTTTTATCTGTTTTTAAGCTTACTCATTCTTAATAAGCTAGTTTGCAAATGAACGCTGAGATTTCAATAGAACAAATCCTTTCACTATCTGCTACGTGTTGATTTTTCTAAAGAAGAAAGGAGTATCCTCTTTATGTGATGAAATCCATAGCATTAGCTTTGTTCTTGCTGTTTAAGTAACTGCCTTGTTTTGTGCTATAGACAGACGTAAGCAGGTACAGAGGCATACTAATAGGATTGGCAGTTTTACGTATGTATTCTAAAGATCCTGGGCTAGTGGATTTTTGGAAAAAATGTTGAAACCTTTTCATGGATGTTTGAATAACAACTTGTTGATTGAGTAGCTAGAGAAATGACTGAGAGCTGCTTTTGGGAGGCAGTTTTAGGTGTAGTTTTTTTATTTTGGGGTTAGCATACATAAAGCACAGCTGCCTTCTTGTGTTTATAGGAGTGTTGGCTCAGGATAGACTTATTTGAATAAATGTGTCTTGAATGTGTGCAGGTGGGATGTGATGATAAGGTAGGTAGGCCATTATTACAGAATGGTAGAATGGTTTGGGTTGGAAGTGACCTTGAAAAATAACCCAGTCCGACCTTATTGCTATGGGGGGATTTATGAAAAAGCTTAGTTGGAAAAAGGTAATTGCAGAACTAATGGACAGGTTTCTTTGAGAGGTGATGCCCTTCATCTGTCTGTTTTCAACAGGCATTTGGGAATGCCCTCAATAACACGCTTTAACATTTCTTCAGTCCTGAAGTGGTCCAGCAGTTGGAATGGAAGATCTCTCAAAGTCCCTTCCAACTGAACTGTTATGTTAAATTCTACCCTACCTATCGTATTTAGACTTAAATTGGGTGGATTAATATTCCAAAAGTTTACCAAATATTATACTGACTAGTGAGTAGGTGAAAGACCTATATAAGGTCATCTTCCTTTTCCTTTGTTGATAATGCTGAATCAACATACTTCTGCTGAAGTCAGTAAAGGAGCACAAATCTGCACCAGCTAACAGTCTTATCCTTTGGTTAATCAGAGTTCTATTCCAGAACTGACAATAGTTAGCATTCTCATGCATCACAATAGAAATTTCTGGAACATCTCCAGCTGGAAATCAGGGAAAAATATAAAGATGCTTAAATGGGCTGGCATCATCCAGAGTAGATAATCCTTTTATGAGAGTGGTGTTTGTAGTAGCGTTACACCATGATTTAAACAGTAGTAGAAAATGAAAGTACAGAGTTGTTGAGGCTGTGCTGTTAGTATAGGTGCCTAACACTTAGTTACATTCTTCTTTTTTAAAGAAACAAACAAACCACCTTGTCCATTTGTCACCTTGCACAATGTTATATTGTTTGTTTTTTTTTTTTTAAGCTTTTTAGGTAGATGAAGTACAATTGTTAATTATTTGACTTGAAAATGAATGTCTGTGCAGTAGATGTGGCAAACACTTGGAAAATAACAAGGCAATGCAGCCTGGATAGAGAGGATAGAAAAGTTAAAAACAAACAAACAAAAAAAAACCCAAGAAAAACCACACACAAAACCCCCACATAAACTCATTCAATTTGAATTTTTAAAGAACATATTGTAGAGAGCTAGGTTGAAACAAGTTCACCTGTAAAGTGAAACTTTACTCTCTTCAGTGAACGTGAAAAAGTGACAAATATTTCAAGGCACAAAGAGGAAAATTGATTGCATGGTTAATGATTTAATGATCATTTCACAAAGTGAATATGGTGCATGGATATTGCAGTACATGCTAAAAATATGAAAATAACTTTGATTTTTGAATGAGGCGGTGTAGTAATTCCTTCAGAACTGAAAAAGAATGTTTAAAAAGCCTTAAGGGGAGACATTTTCTTGGCTTGTGGAACATAGCTGAAGACACAGTACCCAACTTCCCTGAGAGAGTGTAGGGGAAAGCCCTCAAAACTGCTCCAAATCAGACTTAGATTTCTTTGCATCATTGCAGCCCTTAGAAGGGTGAGAAAAACTGTTCTTAATCCAAAGGATGACATGCTTAGTGTTAACTGAAGATGTTTAGAGACCAGCTGTGAGTAAGCACATGTTGAAAATCCCATATGTGATTTTTACCATCAAGAAGATGAAATTCTTGAACAGTCTTTTAATAGGGAGATGGGGAGACCCTTTGCAGCTACAGTCTGGCTTGTTTCTGAACGTGAAGTTGCTTACTGTAGCAGAAAGTTGTCTCAAAACCAGGTAGCATCTCCTGGTCCATGTTCTTACTCCTCCTGGGCAATGTCCTTTCCATAACTGCCACATGTTAATTTTTCTCCAGGTTCTAGAGTCTTGTTCTTGCCAGATCCTGCTTCATTCTCCTCACAGGAGAGGAGAGGAAAAAGTGGTTCCACAGAGCCTGTTAAGTAAATAAATAGCACTATTAATTTCTTAAAATTTTGTAAGGTCTCTTTCACTGTCAAGCTACAGTTAATGGTGCTTGGCAGTATCCAGCTGAATGCCCTTACAGGCAAGATGAAACAAAATGCTATGATAATTGTCCTGCTGTGACAGACACTTGTTGGGTGTTCCCCATTTTGCTACATGGATGATCTCTACCTATGTGCAGGAGAAAGGAAATGTGAGAGACAAGTGAAGCCTGTCAGTATCTGTGCTGTGTGGTTATGGGGTCACCCCTGCAGAAAAACCAGGCAGCTTTGTAGTCTGCTGGCTGGAGTACTGCATGTGGCCAGGGGATGCAGTTCCCTGTGGCTTTGCTCAAGTGCCAGTTTTCAGAGTGTTCTAAGATGAGGAGGAAAACTGAACTTTCATCTACTTTATGATTTATCTCAAGTAGATGAAACCCCTGAAAAATGGAGCTGTTAGATGCTCAGTCTTTGATGTGCTTTAGAAATGCTAAAGGAAGGCTTAGAGTAAAACACAAGACCACAAAATGTAAAAATAAACCAGGGCTATTTCTGTGGCTTAGCTTTAACCCATTTGTCTTTAGCTCTCTAGCTGTTTTACGTTATTCTCATGCACAAAAACAAAGGAAAATGTCTTTCTTCTTTCTTTCTTTTTTCTTTTTTTTCTTTTTCCAAATACTAATGCTAAAAGTAGAAAATCTTTCATTGTTTTTAAAGGAGTTGATGTTATGGTCATTCTTTCAGAGTTACTTTTACAAGCGGTGTAAAACTTCACATTCTAGAAAAAAAAAATTGTGGCTCAGCAATGAAATTGGAATTTGAAATAAATTCCAAAGAATGAGGCTGTTACCTGTTCTGTATGCTTCTTCACTTCAAATGCGAAAATGTATGTAGAAATGTAGCTTTAAGACAAAAATTGAACGTACTAATTCAAATGCAGTTGTGCCCTTTTTAGCTGTTTTCTATCTCATTACTCTTGGCCTCTTTTACCCTACGAAGTGATTACAAAATACTGTGTTGTTAGATAACATCCAGTCTTCATGTACAGATGTATAAATGCCTGTTCAGCAGTTAAAATACGAGACTGAGAGAATTGCACTCACTGCCCTTCTGGGGAAGCATTGCTTTGAGAAGTTGATGTGTCTGCTTTCCAACCTTAGATTTAACAAGTAAAACTCTGTCACTGATGTGCGTGATTTATCAGTGTAATCAGCAAGTGGTTGCTGAGGGAGGCGGGAGCTGCGAGATTCAGCAGGAACTTGGGGAGAGCGCTGGATGCTAATGGGCGGTGATCTCTGCCTTCTGGCAGCTGCAAGCATAGGACACACAGTGATGCTCCCTGCAGTAATGCTAACTGCAGGTTGAGAGAGAGTTAGTCTTAATTCAGAACACTGACCTGCCTGCTTTGGTTTAATATTGCATTTTGGAAGAGTGCCAAGATCTGGATTAATTCTGTTAGGTAACTTGGCTAATGATATATACAACTAGTTTATTCTTTCATCCCCACTAATGCAGAATGGCTTGCAGTTTATCACATTCATTTCAAAGCAACAGTGAGAAAAAAGCTGCTGCTAGGAAGACTTCTGTCTAATCTTTCTTTTTCTTATTTTTTTTCTCTTTCAAATAAGTGAAGGGAGGAACCAGGGTGGTAAACTGACTTATAAGCCCACAGAGTTATGGACTGCTATAAGAAGTGGGAGGGAATAACAAAACCAACTAGTTGACTAACCACTTCCCTTCATTGTTGCTTTTAATATTAAGAAAAGCCTTGCTAGCTTTCTAAACCACCATGAGTTACATAAATGAGACAGTGTACGCTCTAACTGGTAAGTTCCTTTCCTTTAAGATCTAAATTGAAACTTGAATTGGAATTGATCCCTGATGATTGAAATTTGTAAGATGTACTGCTTTCTGTTTTTCATAATCATAAAAAATGATGCGGTGTTCTGAGTAAAAACAATTTAAAAAATTATGCAGTTACAGTCCTGCCTTATAAGCAAATTTTCTTCATGCAGGATCAGAAGGGTGTATTCCCTTGCTAAATTACCAACTACTGAAGTAATGGTAACAAATGAAAGAACAGTTCAAGTCTGTAAGTTCAGGAAAAGTTGTTTCAGTGACCTTTTTGATTGAGTTGTAGAATGAGCTTCCATCTCAAGTACCAAATCTGTACAGTTCTTCATGAGCTGAAGCCATCTATACTGCTTGCTGTTACTGCTTAGTAGTTGAAAAATTCTTCTTTCTTTATTTCAGGTCTTATTAGTAATAATTATTAAAGTTAAAAATCCTAAATATCTGACTATAGCACCAAAGCTGATGTCTGTGTGGACTGCGCCTGGTTTGTACTGTTCAGTACTGAACAAATACTGTTCAGTAGTTATTCCTTCTTGTCTTATCTGTAGTCTGCCTGTGATGTGGCTAAATGTACTTGAAAACTAAGGAAGGGCATAATAGTTTGTTATCTATTTTATCCCACTGTTCAGCGGGATGCACTAACTTGTGTTGTCAGTATGTTTACTTTCTCAGTACAGTTACCTGAAATGTGTTATCAGCTTTCTGATGGCACCTCTCCCAGTGAATCAAACAAGCAAAGAAAAGGACCACAAACTCTTCACGATAGCAAAACACAATAAAAAGTGTTTTTCCTAGGGAAAGCATCATTTAAAAAGCTACCAGCACATTTTAAATTCTTCTTTTGATATATAATGTTAGCAGTTGAATGAACGTTAAGTTATTGCAAGCTTTCTATTCACGTTAATGCTTTACAGTTTCTGCGTGTATGTTTAAAATATCTTCTGTTTTCTTATTACCTTTGTATATTTATTCTTTAAAGACAAAAACAAAACAAAACATTAAGTCAAACATGTTGGGAATTTCACAGGGTTAATAAAAATTAAGTTTTTGAAATTACTACACTTCTATTTACATTCTTATGCTGCAAATCAGTAGAAATAATTCAACTCAAATCTTGTAGAGGAAGAAAGGATGCAGAAACATTCTCTGAAGATTCAGCTGGGAGCATCCTTGAGTTTACCAGCCACTGTTGGCCTAGAACGTGAGCTTACTGTAATGCAAAGGCTTTCACATAACTCACTGTCAATATCAATATCTTTGGAGAACCATTCAGCAAAATATCCAGAAAGTCTTGTAAGAGGAGGAAAAAATATCTTACCAATAGTGCACAATCTACAGGGATGTAATGTCTGTGATGTGTTGTTTTTTGAAGCCACTCATATCAGTCATCTGAGCAAAACAAGTGCAGCTAACAAGTCATTTCTTCTTCAAGTGACATACAAAACAAACTCATGTTGCAGAGATTTTGACTTCAGATATTGCTCTTCTGCTGTACACTGAAGTTAATTATCTTTCAGCTCAGCTGTCCAGCTATGTGGGATCCTCCTATGTGGAGTACCTCAGTGTTTCCTTCATTCACATCAGTAACAAATTTTGCCACTTCAGTTCACTGTATTACAGTATTTGGTCCTCAAATCTGCCCTGTTTTTTTTTTTTTTTTTTTTTTTTTTTAAAGTTTTGGTACACCTATGGCAAGATACACAAAGTGAGAAAATTCATCAAACATGCTATCAGTGGAAAAGTGTGGTCATCCCACCTTTCAAAGAAGCCCCTGGAGCAAAGAGATTGCTCCACCTGGGCTCCCAAGTGACAGAAATGGAGCTGTCTGATTTTCTGTGGGTTGCGGGAAGCTCCTGTCTGCTCTACCTGCTGTAAAACCCGCAGAGGGAGTACTAAGTAAACCTCTTTCCTCTCCCAGCTGCCATTTTTGGGAACCTAATGTGCTTTGGATTGTCAGCCTGGCAGAAATCATTCTGTGAATTCAGAAGTTATTGTGATGAGGGCCTAACGGATAAGTTTCATTTCCTTAGGAAACCAGGCTAAAAATAAGTTCCCAGCTCTTTGGTGTGGAGAGGAAAATATTAAGCAAAAAGTAATTGTTTTTTTTTTTTTATTTTAAGTTTTTTCCTTTAGAACTCAGATAATGTCAGCTCAGGTTTGGCAGTACAAGTTTCAAAGGTTAATATAAAATTTTAAGTAATGTCGTTCAGTGATAAGTATGAATGACCAAAGGATTTTGTTGATTCAGTTTTCTACCAAGTGTTGGTGGAAGATGAATTGGAACAAAAATAATTTTAATGGTATCAACGAATTATGTCAGGAGCAAAGTTAAGATTATCAAATAATCACCTGAGAATATTTAAATTGAGGCTGTAAAACATTTGTCTTGACTGAGTGTCTGTACAGAATGATGCTTCTTATATCATAAATGTTAAGTCATTTTCTTAATTAAAACTCCTTTGTCAGCTATTCTGGTAAGAGTGATAATCATTGCGAGCTGTGATTGAAAGAAGAGGAAGGAGAAGAGCATACAACATATCGAGAAAGCTTAAAAAGCCCTGTATTTACAGTTGGATTTGGTACAGCAACAGAATAGCACATGTTGATAATTGCTAACAATCTGACCACTCCTTAGTGCTGTTATATTTCAAAAATGATGCTTGTAAATTTGATACCCCTAACCAAACCTGTTACTAGAGCTCTCTTTTTTCAGTAATTTATAGTTATTTTTGGCTTTATACCGGTAATTGTAGATTTTCATTAACCTTTTATAGTTTGTCATGTAAGAAATTGTTAATGCTGCTATTTATAAATCTTAAAAAAATGTATGACTCACAAGGTTTCTTTTGTTTCATATAGGATCTATTTTTCAATTCTTTGCATTCTGTAACGATAAGACAAAAATTGCAGGATATAATACGTTGTTTTGCTACAGTAGTAATACAGGCTTGTTTAGCATTGATATAGATTGGTTTAGCAATAGGGATCAGCAAATTAGTTTAGCAGAAAGAATCAGTGAATTCTAGTTCTGAAACTTTCGAGTTCAGCTTTGCTTGGTGTGTGGACAGCCTTTTTTTTTTTTCTCAACGATCCTGCTTCACAGGAGCACTGGAGAGACAATAGACTGCTTTTATCTTTGCATCCACCAGATGCAAGGACTTCTTCCTTGGATTTCACATATATTGTTTGGGGTTATAGTGCACTAAGATAGAAAGTTGCTCATTATGGCATAACAAGAAATGGAAATTTGCCAAGCTGGGGAAAAACAGCTAAAGTTTGACCAAAAGTCATCATGATGAAGATGTTGATGGGAAAATGGAGAGGAAATAAGTGGTCTAAGATTACCATAGGCCCCTACTGTGCATGCCCAGAAGGATATTAGCATATTATTGGAAATGAATGAATATGTATGCTAGTGTATTGCATATGTATGCCTGAAAAATGCCATGCAGTATTTTCTTGGTGAATATTTGTTGTTTACAGTCAAATCCCCATCTCTCTGATGTCATGCATGTCTTGCATGCTTAATGTGTAGATGAAATTAGGAGAATTGCTTTATTTTCCGTGAAGGCAAGAGAAAACTTGGAGTGTGTCTGCTGAGAAAGAGTTCTACCTTAAGTTAATTATTTCTTAATTAACTATGGGTAATTATCATGCTTGAACACATATTTGTAGACCAGAACAAATGTGTGGAAGTACTATTTCACAATAGCATTTCTACTGCTTTGAATTCTTTGGCAGTAATTTTCCCCCCTCTGTTTAACTTACAGAATCATTCCAGAGTTTGATTCTGTGTTTTGGATGTGTGACTCTTAGATGCGTAGCCAATCATCATGTATAGCCTGCAGATTATTATAGAATATCCCAAGTTGGAAGGGACCCACAAGGATCACTGAGTCCAACTCCTGGCTCCACACAGGACCACCCAAATATTAGATCATATGTTTGAGAATGTTGTCCAGATGTTTCTTGAACTCTGGCAAGTTCAGTGCCATGACTGTTGCCTTGGGGAGCCTGTTCCAGTGCCCAGGCTAAGTATTTGAGGAAAATAAACCAAACCAAACCTGGAATTGGACAGCAGTATTGTGTTTTGTGTATGTACACAGGATCTGCTCATTTTCTAAGAAGCCTGTTGCTTCCAGCTTCACTGTGTTAATCTGTTCCTTCTGCAAGATAGCATTCTAGACTCTTTGGGTTTATGTGATTTCATGATGGTCTTGGATATCCACTGTCTTATTTGCAAAGAATTAACGTAACAGGGATGCAGGCTATGTGCATAGCTATAGCTTCTCCAGAATTCTTATTTTGTAATGAAACAGAACCTAACCCGCAAACAATTAAAAAATACTTTCCTTTTCATTTTTATGAAGCACTTTCTGAAACACAGTATACAACAATTTGGATATAGCTTAGCATGATTAAGCTGCTTTCTCTGGTAGTAAAGCTGCAGCTTTCTGAATCTCTCATAGTTCAGGAAGCTGCTTTGGCTCTGTATTCAAGCCCTAAGTACAGCAGTGTACTCTTCTAGCAAGTTACCTACTTATTTCCAACCAATTCTTATGAAAATAAAAGTCATGTTTCAAATAATTCAGCTGTTTCAGAATCAACGTAGTTGCTTCCAGTCACTCTTCCATCATCAGTTGTACTGTAGCAAATTTCACAATCTAAATGCTGCACTCATATCAGTACATCTCTTTTAGACAGGTGGGAGTTTACTGTTTCCATGCTACAACAGCTGGAAGTTTATTTTCCCTACATCCTGAGATTACTGTGAGCTCTGTTGGTACCGTGCCCAAGCTAAGGCAAAGTATTTCTTAGCAGCTAGCTGCTATCCTAATTGCAGTTAAACAGTTATCCCAGGAGGCAGTCAGCATTTTACTGCATGTGCCTTTAAAGAGGTTAGTGGTATTTCCATTTAAATCCATGGCAACTCTTTCCTTCTGTATCGAAACACAAACACGTACGTACTTTGACTCTGAATTTTGAAAGAAGGCATGAAGATAATAATGGACTATCTGTAATCAGGCTATAGAATAATGGCTAGAAACATATACTAGTAAAGAGGTTTTTGGTTTGTTTGGGAATTTGCAATTATATGCAGTACAATACATAAAGGACAATATATAAGTGCCATTTGCCTGGAAAGTTAAGTTAGTATTGTCTCCTCTGAAGTCTGGTAGGAAGGAAATTCCTCTTTCAGAAGTGCTAGTACCTTCACAGTGCTAATAGCTTCCCTGTCTTTCCCTGTGATGCCTCATTCTCAGTCAAAGCTATTCAAAGATATAATGTGCTTATTGCAAATAAAAACAGGAAAAAAATTTGCTCCGATTTCTTCACTTAAGAAAGTGCTTAGAAGACTAAGCAAAGAATGTATTCCTAAAGTCTAAATATGCCTATTTTTTTTTATTGGTGATGTTTAACACTTAATCTTTTTCTGACATCAAAACAAGTCCATCTTTATGAAGTTTAACAACTCCGTATGCAAATAAAGTCATTCATCTAATTAAAATTCAGTTGGTTATTAAAAGCTGAATTGAACTGACAGTGAAAGAACAGCCGCAGGTGTAGGACTGTGCATTCTATACTGCTCCATTTAATGTTTATGCAGAAGGTTTTTTATATTTTAGAAAGTGATTAGCTCCTTGACTGTACTGCTTTCAGGGGACTTTTTTTTTTTTTTTTTTTTAACAGTGCATAAGATTTCCAGATTTTATTTCAACATTTGTGACCTACTTAGGGGAAAAAAGTTCTGATTAGGACCATGTAATATACTCCCTCAGTTTTGGAAATGCCTTTGTGTAATGTATTGTGGAGAAAAGTAATCTCATCTAGGAGCGTAAATGAACCTTATCACATTTTAAGATATAGATATTTTCCCTTCTATTCTCTGTGCCTAATTTAGTCCTCGGATTCAGCCCTCTGTTTAATGAATCCACGTTCAATTGGCGTGCTTTAGCAATAGCTTAATTCTGTTTGCATACAAATTCTTTTCTTCCTCAATTGATTAAAAATAATCCCCCCCTTGCAAGATGGCACGAACAGACCCAAACAAGTTGCTTAATATGTAATAAGCTTTTTCTTATTTCTCATTTTTAGAGTTTTGGAAAACATTACATAGTTTGCAAGGTATATTGCAAGGTATAAACAGCCGTGTTCTTAGAAGGCAGAAATAACTTCTAGCTAGGAAAGACATGCAAGCAAGCAGGACACAATTTAACAGTAGCCATCCAGTGGGAGCAGGATGAATCTGAAAATACTCAACTGTTTCTGTTCACTTTCTGTCTTCCTAGGATTATGAGCATTTTTTAATATGATGGACAGAATGAGATAATGTGCCTGTTCTGTGAGTTGTTGAGGGAGTTCATAGTTACTTCATTCACAATAGTTAGTAGCTGCTGATAGTTATATTTTAAGGAAGAACTGTCTTCAATACATTTCAAGAGCAAGGAATTGACACCTTTTACATTTGAATTTCAGGACTGACAAGGAATAATGTCTTATAAAAATTTTCTGCATTGCTTTACATAGGGCTTAAAGATGAGAGCATTGATGGGAAAGACCTGTCTGTCACAACCCTAATTTGCCTAAGATAAGGATGGATAAGTCCCAGTTTGTGCATAGATCATGTGAAGAGTCATAAGGATTTATGTAATAAATTCTTGAGTTTGCCTCCTGTAATTAAATGTAACCTTCACAGCTTTGTGGTTTTAGAAGCTTCAATCCCCTGTTCTGAATTCAGGTGTCAAACTGCCTTGTAGCAATGCAGTGTGATTTTTGGTGAACAATGATCGCATCTAATACCAAAGCAAGGCTGAAGGATTGGTAGATGGAATAAGGCAAATTAATGAAGTAAAATAAAACACTGTATTCATAGAACAATAATACCGCTTAAGTCTTTGGTCTACTTAGAGTAATGGTTCCCAACTTTCAACCAATCACCAGTAGGAGTTCTGAATAAGCAGGCATTGCAGGCTGTTCTGTGCTTCATGCTCAGCACTAAACTGAGGTGGGATGTGGCCATTGCCCTGCACGCCAGTCTTGGGCCTATGTCCTGCTGCCTGAGGGCTCTTTCTTTTTAATATCAACTTGAGTGTTTTCTTATATTACATCTTCAGTGCAAACTTTTTCCATCACTACTATACTTTCCATGGTGTGATTTTTTTTGTTTTGTTTTGTTTTGTATGTGGTTTGTGTTCTGTGTGGTTTTTCTTTTTTTATTCTTGAATAAGAAAACTCAAAATCTATTTGTACTTCTGTTATAGCCATATATTTTTGTGTGATGAATTAATATATTTGGAGGTTCCTAGATGATGTCCTGGTGATATTTTTGAATGGCTTCTTTCAGGATTTTTTTACAAGGTTTTTGAAAGTGATTGTGCCTAGGATATATTTTACATTTTTTCCTTTAAGTTTGCTTCTTGTACTATGGAAACTGACTCTGAAAATGTTTGTGGGGCATACTGTCAGTCCTTGGGAGAGCTGTCTTCCTCACAGAGAATGAATATAAGTCTGCAGAGAAAGGAGTTTTTTGTTTGCTTGTCCTCTTTTTCCCTCACTCATCTTCATGTATGAATGTAGATAAGAACTGCAGTACTGAATAACAGTTGTTTCATACAATAGATGTGCCATTTGACAAATACTTGCCTATACTACCTTTATTTTTACACTTAAGTCATAGTCCTATTTCCTGATTTTATCCAAGATAGTTACTTTGTGAATTCATCTTCAGTAATAAATGTCTAAGTAACAGGCCTTACCAGAGAAAAAGTGGGTAAAGAAGCTGGAATGTACTTGAAGATTTTCTGTACATTGACTGCGTCAGATTTGGATATCTCTGAGTTTGGTGTGTGAGCAGTACTTTTATTCTCCTGCAGTTTCTCATTATACATCTAATCTTACTTAAAAAAAAAAAAAAAAAAGCGACAGCAACCAAACATGCTTTTTTTTTTTTTTGCACTTCTGCTTCTGATTTCTTTGAGCTCAGATTTGTAAAGTAAGAATGAAATTGATGCAGTGTCACTGCACTGAAATTACTGAAATGATCAAGAATTTATTATCACAATAAAACTGTCCTCAATTCTTCTGTAAATCAGTTTATTATTCAGATTAGTAGGAAACGGAGAGCTAAGCTTTGCATGGAGGGCTTTTCAATAGCTTAGAACTTTTGAAAGGGAAATGAACTGACTGGGAAAGACAGTTTGAAATCTGTGTACTCTTCTATTTTTAAAAATACCTTGAATGATTGGAAATCTACTTATTATACAACTTTCCTTTGTCGGTATTGTCAGAAGTAGAGAAAGGAAAAGGCTAAATAGATGTAGTCATAAATTAAATGGCACTGTTTGCAGAACTGTGTGTGTGTTATATATGTATTTGTTTAATTCCTGTGTTTCTCTAGTTATGTTTTCTTTATTTAGTCACATATCTATCAAGATGTTATTCTTATCTCAACACAGATGCCAAGTAGGTGGCTCTCTGTTAGGTTTTTTTAATAAGGGCAATGATCTGCTTATGTCCCTACATTGCAAAATGAGGTTTGTGAGTGTACGCCTCTAAAATGTATGCTTAAAGTACTTGGTATGCATATCTTGTCATATTCAGTTTTCAGATCATCGTAATAGCATAGCTGTATAAATGTGTAATGCAGAGAGAAATACTACTTTTGAAGCAGGAATGTAATCCATTGATTAAATATGCACATTTTGATAACATTAATTCTTTGCCATGACTTACTGACTGCATCTGTAGCTTATGGTAACAATAAAAATTTCTGTCACGTGGCTTTATTTTGTTTCCTATTTTGATGTTTCAAGTGCCTATAAAGTAGTAATGCTGGTAAATAACCAGAAATCATAAATTTTGAAGGCTTTGTGGCTGATGATAGCTTTTTCAAGTCACAGACTTACGTACTGGAGAGTCTCAAAGTGGATATTGCCCAGGCTCCTGCAGCAATCAGATCTCTTGAATATCACTCTCAGTTGCTGATCTGACTGTTGAGTCCTTGGAAGAACAGTGTCTTTAGTTGGACTGAGTGAGTCTCCCCAACCCAGAGTTTCACTGAATGCTTGCAACCTAGCTGACTCCTGGTTCTTTGCGGCCTCTCAAGCATATTAATAATCCACTACTGTAGAATAACTTAAGCTACGTACAAATAATCTCCTAAATAATCTTAACTGCAAAGGCTGTTGTATGTGACCATTTCTGCATCTTCAGAAACAATCTGTTGTCTGCAAGTGTCTTATCTACATGCAGTTTGGTTAATTCTGCTCCAGAAAGTGTGTGGATGTCTCTCTGGAATGGCCAAAGACTCCACTCAAGATGTGAATCTACAGTTGAAGCAGACGACTTTATCAAGGCACAGCAGGACCTGCTTGGGGGAATCATTAGAACTGTACAAAATTCCCACAAGGCCAGTTTCCCCAGCAATTAGTCAAATGCAGAAGTATTTTCAACTCTAGTTGCAAATCAGTCCTTTATCTAATTTCTGTAGATGACTACTGAGGGAGTTCCTGGACCACCCTGGGAATTAATGGCTTAAGGTATGCAAGGAGACGCAGCCTTGATACTGTACTATACCACAATTAAGGTAGATATAGTCCTGGAGAGAAGAGAGGTAAAGAAGAGACATTTGTTTTTTTCAGGTGTCTCTTCATCCAAGCCCAGGAACTGTCCATCCTGATGTGGGGAAAAAAGTGCTGGGGGAAAAAATTCAGGCATAAATAGGAAGCATACAAGAGGTCAAGGGAGGAACAGGTGAGTGGAGGAGTTCAGACACTGGATTCAGAAAACCAAAGCGTGTGTAGAGTTGAGTCAAGAGACATTAAAAAAAAGCAAGGAGGGAGAGAAGAACTTCTGCAGGTATATCAGCAGCAAAAGGAAGAACAAAAGTTTTGAGTCCACAACTGAACGTTGCAGGGGATCTAGTGACATAGAACATGGAAATGGCCAAGATAATGGATGCATTCTGCACCTCTGTCTTTACTGATATGGCTGAACTTCAGGAATCCCAGCCCTCTGGTCCAGTGGGAAAATCTGGACCACTGAAGACTGACACTTAGTAGATCAGGGAACATTGAAAATGGATACACAGAAGCCCGTGGGAGCAGATGGGGTGCCCTGGTAAGTGCTGAGGAAGCTGACTGATGGCTTTGTGAGTCCACTCTTGATTATCTTTGAAAGGCAGAGATATTTGGAAGAGGGTCCAGAATCCTGGAAGAAAGTGTCATTTCTGTCTTCAGGCAAGACAAGGAGGTGAGTATGGAGAACTGTGGACCCATCAGTATCACTTTGATACCTGGGAAAGTGATGGAGCAAATATTCATGGAAATCATTTCCAAGCATACAATGGATGAGAAGATAATTGGGAGTTGATATGGTATACTTATAAAGGAGAATCACGCTTGACCAATTTGATAGCCTTCTATAATGAAATACCTAGCAAAATGGGTGAGGGGACAGTAGTGGGTGTTGTGTACCTTGACTTTAACTAGGTTTTCAGAATTGCCTCTGTAGCATTCTCATAGACAAAGCAGTAAAATACAGATAGGTAAGTGGATGTTGAGGTAGGCTGAAAACTGTCTGAGCTGCCAGTCTTTCAAAGGCTTGTGACCCTCAGCTCTGAGGTCCAGCTGTAGGCTGGTCCCTAGTGGAGTCCCTAGGGGTCTGTAACTGTTGCTAGAACTGCTTTACAGCTTCTCTAAGCACCTTGACAGTTTAGAGAAATGAGCCACCAGGAATCTCATGCAGGACTTGGCATTTGTCTTTGTAGAACTTGGGAGCCTGGGGAGGCATAATTCCACATACCAATGCAGGTCGGAACCAACTACAATTTTGCAGATAATGACTTGTGGTCCTGGTGGGCACTGGTAACAAAGTAAAGGAACCAGCAAAGGAGATGTAGGAGCCTCTTAGGTTGCATTAGGCAACCTGTGGGAGGGTGAACAGGTTTAAAAGACAAATGGTATTTGTTGTAAGCTATAAAAATAGATTAGCTTCAACTAATTGTTTCTTTGAAAATATGTTATAATATGCACATTATAGTTTTGCAGTAAGACTGGTATTATTTCTGTTATAGTGATATTCTGAGATAAGGCTCACCTAAAATGAGGGTTCTAGAGCTCAAAGGTCAATTCCCGCTTCCATGGACCTTATGCTGTGTACTACAGATTCCATCTTTTTGCAGTTATTACTTGAAAGTGACAACACTTTGGAGCATGTGCTGCTGTCCCTCTGGGGTTCTCAGAGTAACGATTTCATGGGAATAAGCTAAGCTTTGTTTTGGCTGCTTTAAACAACCCACTCTCCATTAAATCTAAAAGCAACTGCAAAACTCCACAACTCGCTCCTCCCTAAACAAAATAAAAACAACAAAACCAATGTGTGAAGAGATGCACAGTATTAGATGCCCTTATGAGGAGCAATAACTCTTAAGTTGTGTCATGGTAGGAGATGTTTTGATAGTGCCAATCAATAGAAAATTGTTTCTTACTCATGTTTCATAAAAGCCAGATCTGAGAATCCAGCTTTTTTAGTTCATACCCTTCAAGTGCTTTTACAGGAGCTTGCTAGAGACTTCTGAGTCAGTAACTGCTATACACGACAAAATAGGGAAAGTTATAAAATCTCTACCTTTTAAAAGAAGAAGGTTGCATGTGAATTCTTACGTTGTATGAAACGGTTGGCAGCCCTCTGTGTGAAGGTTCAGTGGATGACATTTACATCTACTCTGCCCCTCTGACAAAAGGTAGATGCTTTTGGAAAATCTGGACTTAAAGGTATAGCTAGAGATTTCCTTATCTTTTACAAAGCAAGTTCAGTTATTTGAGGACTTTTTCAAACTTCAGTTTAGTGATGAGGTGAACTGCAATGAGGCATACAGATGGAAGTGTTTTAAAGAGGATCTGATAAAAAGGACTTTATATAATCCTAAAACATGTGAAACGGCCTGACGAGGCTGCTGTAGCTTGGAAATGCACTTGAGATGCCACTAAATTGCATGGACTAACTTCAGAATCTGCAGTGTTGTGCATAACTGGAGAAGTGGCCACGTGGCTTAAGTCTGGTTTGGGCCACCCACTGTTGGAGCTGTGTGTGATAGAGCTGTGGGGACCAGGTGTTCCTCATGTGAGGGTGATGGCAAGCTGGGAGATTCCATGACCATCACAGCTGGGGGTGGTGAGCAGGGCAGGCTCGGGTGGGCACCAGTTTCACCCAGGTGATCAGATTGTGAAATAATGTAATGGTGGCCGGACAGGTCCTGGTTTTTAAGGCTTTTGTTTTATCTTTTTGTAATGCATGATATTTCCTAACTCAGAAATGACTTGCTTTTGGAGAAGCAATAGTCTAGGCTGAATAAGATGTACTAAAGCAAGTCACAGAGGATTGATGCCATTTCCAGCAAATGAGAGCCCTCACGGCTTGCAAAGAGAGCAGTGTGTTTGAGTCTTGTGTTCGTGCTTGTCACAGGTGCTGTGAGATATGGAGGATACAAAGCTCACAATAATGAATCTGCAGTTCTGTGATTTTTCTTTTAAAATGTTTCAAGTAGTCTAAAGAGAATTAGGTAAGTAAACCAATTCTAAAATCCCAGTAAGGCTGCTTGCCTGTTTCAGTAGTGAGGTGTTGACTAGTGGATTCA
The DNA here is from genome assembly GCF_016699485.2 of Gallus gallus. Classification (NCBI taxonomy): domain Eukaryota; kingdom Metazoa; phylum Chordata; class Aves; order Galliformes; family Phasianidae; genus Gallus; species Gallus gallus. The sequence goes on from NC_052533.1 coordinate 29,063,765, forward strand.
TGTGATAACTGCCCAGAAAAAAATATAGAACAACATGCAAATACTGTGCAGAGAAGAGCTGAGGTAGTGCATAGTTTCATTGCAATTTCCATTTTGACCATGGCATTGATTCATTTCTTTCTCATAATTACCCATGTACTGTCTCCATGACAGATGGAAGAAATTGCAGTACTTGTAGTTATAAGATTACCTAGCACTTATCATTTTGAAATTCTTTTTTTTGCTTGCTTATGTCCTTTTCACACTAGCTGCGTGGGATAAAATTTGCCATGCTAGGTATTTACTCCAGACACTCCTGGTATGTGTTAGAAGCCAATATTTTAGCAAAGCTAAAGACAAGTACTTTCTTTGGCTTTTTTGAAATATTTTGTCAAACTTGTAAAAGTCTTTGACTCCTCCAGTTTCAAATCAGGCACCTTTGTGGTCAGTATTGTCTGAGAAGATGGGTCTCTGTGCTCTCTGTGTGGACTTGGACCTCTTGCAGCCTGGAAAAAATCAAGCTGCAGTTGCAGGAAAAGCCTCTCTGTTCCAAAGCATGCTGGCTGCTTCCTTCTTTTCAGGAAACACATCTGTTGAAGTCCAGAAAGCCTCCTGAATGTGAGAAGACATTTGAAAAACAGAAGTGTCCTTATCTTAAGGGTAGAAGAAGCAAGTCTTCTTTTTGAGGATTCATGCAATAATTAAACTCTGGAAGTTCCCTCCTGGGAACTGAAGTTACACCAAATTATTAGGGATTTTAGATCTGGGTCTTGGTCTGGTCGAGGGGCTGGGAAATCAAGACAGAGAGCACACTTGTGAAGCTGGGGGTGTAGCAGTGAGGGGATCTTATCTGCCAAGGCCAGGCTGCGAGAAAGCTGGTGTGTAAAGGAGGCTAGTTGACTCCACTCAACACCTGTGATGTAGACCTTTCTCTCGTACTGAAGGGAAGAATCACTGAATCACAGAACGGCCCGGGTTGGAAGGGACTTCAGGGATCATGAATCTCCAACCCCCCTGACCACAGGCAGGACCACCAACCTCCACACTTAATACTAGACCAGGCTGCCCAGGGCCCCATTCAACCTGGCCTTGAACACCTCCAGGGAAGGGGCATCCACAACCTCTCTGGGCAGCCTGTTCCAGCATCTTACCACTCTCATAGTAAAGAACTTCCCCCTGACATCCTGAGTGATCCTTGTGAACAATTTGAGAGCAGCCCTGAGGAGAAAGATATGGGAGTGTTTGTTGATGAAAGACTCAACGTGAGCTGGCAATGTGTGCTTGTAGCCCAGAAGGCCAACTGTATCCTGGGTTGCATCAAGAGAAGTGTGACCAGTAGTAGGTCAAGGGAGGTAATTCTGCCCCTCTGCTCTGCTGTCATGAGACCTCACCTGGAATACTGTGTCCAGTTCCGGGGCCCCTAACACAAGAAGGTCATGGAGCTGTTTGAGTGGGTCCAGAGGAGGGCCATGAAGATGATCAGAGGGCTGAAGCATGCACGTAACGACAGGACAAGAAGAAATGTTTTTAACCTGGAAGAGGGTAAATATCAGATATCTAGAAGAAATTATTTACTGTGAGGGTGGTGAGGCACTGGAACAGGTTCCCCAGTGAGGCTGTGGATGCCGCCACCCTGGAGATGTTCAAGGTCAGGCTGGATGGAGCTTTGAGCAGCCTGGTCTAGAGGGAGGTGTCCCTGCCTATAGCAGGGGGTTGGAACTCAATGATCTTAAAGGTCCCTTCCAACGTTAACCATTCTATGAATTTAGGCAACTAACTGAAGAGTTTTATATTTGTAAAATATGTGTGGTAAAAGCTCATCAGTGGAGTCGTGTAACGGTGAATTTCCAATTTTTACTTTTTCCTTCTGGATTACTGTTGGAATAGTGTTTGTCTTTGGATTTTCTTTTTGCTAAGAGGAGGTAAATAAGGAGAAGGATTTTGTTTATTGGTGCATACTTATTCTCTGAAGCACTTATTCTGTTGCATTATACAAATTATATATGGTAAACTGTAGCTCAGTTTTTACTGTCTACACATTTTACTACTTTGCATTAGTTTTTTGCTTAAACACTTTTATCACGAATATAGGAAAATCCTTCAAGCTCTTCTGAAAACATTTTGTCTCTTTGACAGCTTATTCTAAGTAGCTCAAGGAGTTGGGCTTGATTTTAAGATAGTTTCTGCAATTAAATATTTTGACAAATTACTACCAGCTTTTTTCTGCTGGCAATATTTTGACAGATGGGAGAAATCATTTCAATCTCAGAAAAGTATTTTAAAGTAATAAAAAACTGGGAAGACTTAGAGATAACATTATCTTTGAAAATACCACGTTCAGACTTCTTTAATACTGGAAAGAACTGGAACTGGGACTTGGTACACTCATTGTGTTGTAGGCGTAATTCATTCTTTCAGGATAGTTTAGAAAGAGAGAATGAAAAATATTTTGAAAAAACATAAATCAATATGCACAACTTTAGGAGTCCATGGTACTCATTGTTTTATTCAATGCCATTATATTTGCTTTTATGTGAATTGAGCAAGGTAGCAAGATATTACCCTAGAAGTCTTGCTCTCATGCTTGTTTTAGTTATCACATAGGATTCTTTAATATAAAAACATAAAATATACAGTTTATATATACTGTATATAATATATCTTACACTTCAAAAGATGCACATTTTGCTTACAGATAGGCTGAAATCCAACTGATCTTAACTACAGCATATAAGTTTAATTGGAGCTATGATAGGCATAGATTTATGCAGTGGAAAGGCTGAGTTTCCTAAAAGACCACGCAGTAGAATTGAAAGCTTTTAATTCTAAATGAGAAAGGTTTCTGAATGTGAAGGAATACAGGTCTTTTAAACAGTTGTATTGAAAGCCCAAATGATGCTGTAAATAAGATGTATATTGTCACTAGAAGACTGCAGAGGAAATACAATCGACTTTTTGTTGTGTTTATGTATATGTGCATATGCACACATGGTATAGCAACAATATTTCCTTAAGTGCAAGTGTATTTTCTTGTATAATCTGCAGTTTTTTTCTCGCAAACATTAAGCTGTGCCTATGTTAGCCAGCATTCTGCAAGGTAGTGAAACAGTTGCTCTGACAGTTTTTGAAGTTTGATCGTCTGAGTCAAATCAAATGATTTTAATAGAAATTTCTATTCTGTGATTTAATATTTTTTAAAGGATGCATTGACTTCACAGGACTGTATTGTAATCTTAAACATAATTTTCTCTATACTTTTCAAATGAAAAAAGTGAATATGGAACAAGTTCTTAAATATGAATTCATACGTGAAAGATGGGAAAAGTGGATTAAATAATCTTTCATGTAGTTGTGTGTTCTTATCCTTCAGAAGACAATTATTTATGCTAATTATTTGTAAATAGGGATTGATGTCTTATAACCTTCCTTCAGGTTTTTCCATCAGTGTCATCATTTGTGCTACAAGCTGTCTCCAAGTAGAATATTTCATAGCATGAATCTGTGGGAAGAGGATGTGTATCTTATGGGCTTTTCAGCACGTACATGTCAACCCCCAAAATAATGAACACTAAATAATGATGATAAATCTTTTTAAAATTTAAATGGCTTAAATACAAGTAGTGTCTTTTTGGGTACATTAGAAAGCAGTCATTAATTAATATTATTTTCTTTTTGAAGCATAATATTGTAAGATCTGTGTGCTTTCGGAGTTGTTAATCTGAACAATATTTTCAATATATGAATGAAATGGACTCCTGGTAATGATAAAAATGCATCATCTTGTATTACAGGAGGCTGTTCTCAGTCTTTTTTCAGCATTCTGAGTTTTAAGTGTATTATGAGGTTGAAACTACTATATAAGAAGTGCACAAGGAGGATGCTTTAATTATTAAGAAGCCTGCTTACTGTGTTGAAAATAACTGTACTGACATTTTTATTTGCTAATAATATCTTAATAATATCTTAAAATAGTTCCATAATTCTAACTATCATGTTTTATACTTGTGATCTATCCATTACAATTTTGTTTTATGTAAGCCAGAGAATGTGAATATTCCTCGTTTTTAATTCCTTTGGGTGTTTAGTGGGTAAGAATTTGTGATGCACTTGCCAGTTCGGGTAAAGGGAATCATTTCTCACCATCTGTGCAATTTTGATACGGCTGGGGATATTGCTACAGATATAAATGAATGAAAGTAGGAAATGAATTATGTGGAACTTAGAGCTCTTTAGTTCAGTTTTGATATCATCCCTTGCAGTGCAAGAACTATATGACAGCAGTAGTCATACAGTGCCAGCAGACCCCAGCTGGGCTGTGAACACGTGCAGATCTGCTCGCTTTGCTCCCAGAGGAAGAAATAATAGAGATCCCAACATGGAACCCCAATCAGGCATAGGTCGTGCTTCCTCTACCTCTCAAGTAGCCAGATTCCGTGTTGCTTTGGACACACTTTTCTTTTTTTCTTCTTCTTTTTCTTTTTCTTTTTTTTTTTAATCTCTGAAGAAACTTTATTTCAGCAGGGCTTGTATTTCAGTTTCTGAATTAGCTCTTTGTGCTACTTCCAATATCAATTCATCTTAACCACAAAATCTGTTCATACGTTAGCTGGTGCCAGCATGAAGTTAGTTGTATGGTGAGTTACAAGATTCCTGTTGGCTTTTAATGGGCTTAGAGTTGTGCCAGTTGATCATCTGGGTCAAGATGATATCTAGAATTTAGGATTTATAAGTTGTTATTTAAGTAGTCCAGGAAGGCATAGGGCCTTGCTGCCTCCTGGTTATCTCTGGGCAGCCAGTGCCACTGCTATGTCCATGGCAGTCTTTTAGCCAGGCTGTCTTTTCCTGGTTACTGAAAAAAAAAAGGGCACTTCAACTGAACAAACCAAAACTGTCTTCATCTCTAACCAATCTACAGATTTTCTCTATTCATAAGCAATATTTTGAGGAGTCTATGCTGGACGCAGTTTCTTTCTTCTCTGGCAGAAAACTGACTTGAAGGGAATTATGTTTTGCTCTATCAGCTTGCTGGGTCTGTCATGAACCAGAGCCAGCAAAGAGAAAAGGGGCAGACTGTGCTGGAAAACCTCCGGAAGCACCACTTTATGAATCTTAAACTGTGTTGTTTTTTTCTAAGTAAAATGACCCAGGGGGCAGTTGTCTGGTGGGAGTGGGGAAGCTCACCATGCAGTATATTAGAATCCAAAACTAGTAGCCAGCGCTGTTGTCAGATATGTCCGAAAATTTTATCTCAATTTGTTATAAAAGAATATGAAAAGATATTGAGAGACTCCACAGATTACTAAAGCTTCTGATTTGTTTAAGTTTTATCTGATGCTAGGGAATGTATAGGATATAACCTCTGAGACAAATTCAGAAAAAATGCAGTGGGGTGAATAAGCTTTCATTTGCTTTAGCATCCCTTGAAGCAAAGCCCTCTGCATGTGTGGCATTTTGCTGGTGTCTGTGAACGTTACATATCTTTATTCAGGTGACAGCTGTACTAAACCACGTAGTGAAAACAAGGTCAAAAGAGGCAAGAAGCCTGTGTCTATTTGTGGAACTTGCTGTGGCAGAGAGAGACTGCTTCCTGCCTGTGGAAAGTAGATGGTACAAAGCTCTGCTAAATAAATACTTCTCTGTCAGAAGGCCATGTTGTAGCCTAGTTATCACTTCACAGCTTTATTTGCTGCAAGGTGCTAAAATAAGCCAGGCCAGTTGTACCTGGGAACTAGTGAAGAGAAGGTTCTCCTGGGAGTCTTTGCAGTTATTAGTGCAGAAAGTAGCAAAATGCAGTCTCAACTTCCTTAATAGTAAATATTTCTCAACTTATTTTTAATTTGGAAATGCGTGGATACTGATTCTGAATCAGTGTGGATTAGGGTTACTAGGAGGCTTTTTACTGTCTGAACAATATAAGAACTGCATTCAGACTGTTGGCCTTTCAGAAGACATTCAGCCTCAGAGTTAGGACTGTAGATAAAAGATTTTGTAAGAGATTACCTAAAATGTTCAGGCTCTCAGATTACCACTTCCTCAAATGTAAACACTTTCAATAATCTTGACTAATGAAGGTCTTTGTAGCCTCTGCTGTGTATTCTGTATTTTGCTTTTCTGAACTAAAAGACTGTCTTTCCACCAAAACAAACAGAAGTAGTCACCTGCGGTAATAAGACTTCATTTCGTTTTAAGCAACTTTCTGCTTGCATTCTGTGTCCTTTCATAGAATGGGTTACATCAGATATTTTCTTCATTTAACATGTGGTTGAGATCTGCTCTTAAAACAGAATGTTTGGAAGCAGTGAAGCACCATGGCTGAGGAAGACAGAAGGCCAGGAGAGGATCTGCCTGTGGGGGATGTGCAGACTCAGGATCAGGCCTGGCCCAGGGCCACAGTGATCAGACCCAGCCCCAGGTTGGCTGAGCGGGGCCATGCCCCAAGGACAGGTCCCCATCAGAATTATATGGCTATGCTAGGGTGACTGGGCAGGGAGAGCAACTGCAGGGAGAAATCAAATGTTCATGAACTATTGACTGCAAAAGGTGACTAGTCTTTTCTTAGTATGACAAAGAGTTCTGGGTCCTTACTTGACATATCAGGAATAGCCCAAATTTGGTTTGGCAGCTCTTTCCCATTGGCTGTTCTACTCTAGGTAGTGACATCTTTGCACCATTCCCAGATAAGGAAAGAGGGGGCCCCAATCTAACTGTTAATTTAACACTGCTGTAGGTTGAATTATACCAATGCACTGGTGTGAATGGGACCAGGATGAGCTTTTACTGAGAAGCTTTTCACAACTAGCAAAAAACATATGTGTGTATATATAATATATATAATTTACATGCTTTATTATTGTAATGAAAGATTGACATGGGGAAAGCAGATAAAGGAGAAAGAATGTATTGATTTATTAAGCACTGGCAGGATCAAGTCCTAAAGATTTGAGACTTCTTTCTTTGTGCTGGTCTGTGTCTTCCTCAGAAACAAACACAAAATGCTACTGCTGAAGTTGCAAGTGTTGTGTGTTCTAACTTGTTGACATCCTTTCCTGCTTGCAAAAGAAAAAAAATAGACTGAAAATGACATTTAGTTATTAATACTGGTATTGGTTCAATATGTTCTCACAAGTTAATATCAGTTCTTCATCAAAATGTTTATTTCTGGGGGGTGTTTTATTCTTCATAGTTTATTTTACAGCTGTTCTGATGCATTAGGTTGTCCAATGCAGTAATTACATTTGCATCTGTTGTGAACATTTTTTCTTTCCTCCCTCCCCCAGTGTGTTGCTATCAGTATTTTGTCATAACTTCAGAAACTTCATCTGACTTTAGTCCCTTTTTATCCGAGGGGTATTAGCCTAGTTTTTAAGGAGTAATTTAACATTCTTAGTTGGTAAGGTTTTGTGTGTGTATGCTTCCTCAGAGGCTACAATTTCTCTTTTAAGTTTATATTTGAAAACAGCATTTAACTTCTGGCTTTGCACAGTGTGTTTAAGAATTGTAAGGCGCCTACTTGGTTTTAATTATCAAAGTGATGAGCTTTCATTAACTAACGAGATGCTCTCCTGGTAGCAAAAAGATTAAGAAACAGAATGAACAAACAAACCCCTCAAAAAAAAAAAAAAAAAAAAAAGGAAAAAAAGAAGGGAAAAAAGCCAACAATGCAGGCTAAGCATGTTAAGAGCTGGCTCAGTGTTAATTCTCCAGCCACTTTTCTGCCCAGTTATAGACAGTTCAGTAAAATTAAACCACTATGCATGTGGTTGTTAGCTGTATTCCAGTTGTACCTAAAAGTTTCAGTCACAAGCCAGGATATTATTACGCATGGCATTAAGTGAATGCAAAAATGATTAGTTTCCTAACAGGGAGCTTTATAAACACCTCTGGACCACGTGGGCCTGTAAGAGATGGAATTGCCATGTTCTTAACATTTCTGTTTACTAACATTTGCTGCAGTGCAGTATAGAGGGGAGTCCTTTTTTTTCCTGTATGGGAAGCTTGTTTTGCATGACTCTGGAATGACAGAAACAAAGAGAAACCCGATGTTTCATATCTGTCTATCACTACCTTCAAGCAAGAGCAGAGCTACTGTACTTGTTATTGCTTAATACTTCATTACATTTTGTTGCTGTGTGACATACAACAGCAGAGGGGCAATCTGACAGAATGGCATATGGCAGAGAAGTGCAGATGAAGCAAAGGGGTGGAACTGAATTCCTCCCTGCAGGAAAAAATGGCGCCGGTTGACATCAATCAACGCCTGCTGAATGTTTATGGAGAACAAACAGTGATGTTGGTGATGATCCTACAAAGAATGTTGAAACAAAAAAATGTCCCTCTCTGAAGAAGTTTAGGCTGTAGATGTTGAATAATATTCCAAGCTGTTATGGGCATATGCATAGACCGGGTACAAAAAAAAAAAAGATGCTTTTGCTGCTCACACAGCTATCCCAAAGGAAATGTATTGGTTTCTGGACGCATTTGGTACACAGCTTCTACTGTTAGAGCTGTCTTCTTACGTAGCACATGGATTTTAAAAATATTGTGTAAGCAATCAGTTCATGGAACAAAAGACAGTTTGGAATATTGTCTTTGAGTAAATGAATTCTGCCTCAAAGGAGACGTGTGCCAGTTTCGAACCCTGAATTCATAAGTTGTCTGAATCTCAGTTCCAGTAGCTGCTGTGTTCATGAATTTTCTTTATTCCATGTTTTGATATTCACTATGTTAAGAGATAATAGTTAAAAAAATCTGTTTTCTGTGTCATATCCAACTAGATAGTTTGTCAGCTTTGCTGAAAATTGTGAAGTGCCTTGGGACTTATAATGTGACAGACTCCGTTTGTGTTGTACCACATTAAAGAAGTGTTTAAAAAAAAATCACATTTTTATTCCAGATCTGTTTGAATGCTTTTTTAGCTGAAAGACGACTAGAATTTTCTTAAATGTATTTACTAGATTTAGCAGTCGTAATTTATAAGCACTCGGTACTGTCAAAATACGAGCGTGTTCTAGGAAGAATGAGCGCTACTGCATGCATTGCTGCCTCTAATGGGTACTGCAGAAATATGTTGTAAGTCACGGGAGTCTGCCTTATAATAGGAAAAAAAGGGTATTAGGTTTAAAAGTGAGATAGAAGTTGATAGAGAGATCTGTTAAGTGGAAGAGTAGAATGTCAGAACAGAAAACCAAATTTGGTTTAGGAAATGAAGACTGGAATGGTCATCTTCTTGATGTGCTTTTTTCTATTATTTTTGTTCATTTATTTATTTGTTCTAGAATGATGGGAGGTTTTGGACTTGATCACAGTTAACCTCTGACTTCAGCAAATGTACTGTACTATAAAATGTGATGAAGCCATAGCAAGTTTCTTTGTTCATTTCTGCATTTTGCATAAAGCAGAAATATACAGTTCTTCACTTACCTCAGAAAGCTGCTAACTGTTACTTTCACAAAGGGATTATTCATCTTTTCTGAAAAACAGGCTTTTCATTGCTGTGCATTTCATTTGGTTTGAATTAACTCAGCAGAGCTGATAATCTTTATGTTGTTGGTGCAACAACACAGTCACATTAAAAGAGAGGGGAAAAAAAACATTGTTAAGAGGAAATATTTTCAAGCTTGATTTTAAAGTTATTTGTAATAAAAGGAATATCAGTAGGAATAGCAGTGAATTTTGTAACTTAACCTCAGCATTTTAACTACTGATAGAAAATTAAATTTTAAAATAAAAATTTTTAAGTTAAATTTTAAAATGTAATATATAGTATTAGTAACGCTCAGATGATCTGCTCAGTCTTTGTGCATTTTATAGTTAAAGTATACCAAATTGCTTCCATAAATCCTCCAGAACTTGAGTTCTCTTCCTAAGGCCAAAGTGGGAATGTGAATGTAGGTATTACTGTAGCTTTAATATCTAACTAATTTATTATACTGTAGGGGTTTACTGGACCCTTGCTTCTGGTGTCAGTGTAACCATTACACAAAAGCAAATAGAAGAGAGTCACAGTAGCTTCTGTAGTCTGGTTATTTTCTTTGTGCCCAGGTGTGCTGCCATACTTTGTGAAGTTATGCCTTGTTTGCATTTTAGTTGTTATTTTTAAATGGTTTTCAGATTTCCTTCTTTCCTAAAACTTCACCTGACTTCTCTCTTGCCAAGCAGTCTGTGTCGTAGCTCTCTGCAATTTATGCTAATATTCAAAACTTTTAGACATTGTAGTTTAAATCTGTTATGCAGATTTTGTTTCATATCTGCAATTTTTAGAATTGAGTACGTAAAGGCATCGGTCCTGTTTTTGCCAGGCTCTAGGGAACTTTTCTGTTTTAGTTATAGTAACAGTGGATCAACAATATATTCAGGAAGAAATCTGTAGACTTGCAACCTGCTGTGGTGTGCACTTATATCTGACTACCCAGAAAATGACAATTCCTTTGTGCCATCCAGTACTTGAAAATTTTTCCCTGGGTATTTTGATTTTAATCTTTCTGACCTAAGACCTTCCTGTGTCTTGTTAGCTTTTCAGAGGGGAGGGAAAAGGAAAAAGAATAAATGAAAAATAAAAAGTTAGAACTTTTCATTTGTCTCCATGGCCTAAGAACCGTGGTGTAAATACCAATAGGTATGTCCTTGTTTGCACATAAATATTTATGCTGAGAACGTTTTGAAGCCCATATAAGCCAAGAATATTTTGCTGTAATATCTAGAGTACAATACAGTTTATCCACAAATACTTTTTTGTTTGTCTGTTTGCATGGGTTCATTTGAGAATTTAATTAAAGTGAGTATGAGAAAGTGACAGCATAAAATGTAGCCCTCAGTTGTCTGGGTGTCTGTTGTAACATCAGATTAATAGAGGAGGCATATGGTTGTGTTGTATGTAGCCACAGTATGGAGTTCTCACTATGCAGAGAGGTATCTCTTGAGAGCCAGGGGAGTGTTACACTGTGCTGTTTTTTGTTGCTTTTAATTTGTTTCCAACAAATAGTAGGAAGAATTAAAATTCCACCATCCAGGCGGAAGCCCTATTTGTACAAACAAAAGGAAAAATGAATCTTTTGTGAGGAAAAACTTGTCAGTAAAACTGCAATGCACCAAAGCACGGAAACAAACATTACAAAATGTTTGCAGAAGGTGTTACAGTGGAAGGGGGTTGTGCAGTGTTAATTTAAAAGTTCACCATCAGCCATGAATAGCCAGAAAATGTATTTACTACTCAAATCTTTTTTTTTACTAAATTGTGCTGTCAACATGCATGCAATTACTCGTTCCTCAAAGGATCAGATCAATTCCATTAGCTGGCCTCAGAAGGGTGAGATGATGAATTTCTTTCTTTACAGCACTTCCTTTATTATGCTATATAAACTCAAATTTTACTTTTAAATAACCCTGTACTATGTTTTTCAAACCTTTAACATTAGGCTACCTTTAAAACAACATCTTTACAAAGTCGTTGCTAGTGTGAAGGCTGTTTGTAAAGGATTTGGGAACTGTATTTAAAATCTCAGCGCTGGCAAATTTACTTGCCAGATTTGAAGGAATATGCTATCTTGAAAAGTCACAGTTACTATCTCAGGCTTGACATCAGAGTAAGCAGTTCAGAAGCAGGGTACGACAGAGGCTTGTCTATAATATGCCTTGTGGACGTACCCTAAGACTATAATGGAAACAGTTGTATCTTCCTAAGATTTTACTTATATGTTCTAAATGTGCAAATGGCAATCATAACTGAATTATTTACATCACTTATTTCTTCCAGATTTCTCACTTCTTTTGCTGCAATAAAATCTGTAATTAAAGAACATTTAGGTTCTCTTTTGCTTTAGATAAAGTGCTAGTTCAAAGTTTAAGGGAAACAGAAGCAAAATAAAATTTTGCACACTCAAGGCTGTTGCAGAGTTAGTATTTAGTCAAAGTGATAGCAAACATGAAGGCCCTGAGGATATTGTCCTCTCCTTGGGCTTGGCTGCCACAGCTCCATGCGAGGTTTGATGTAGTTATCTGGGCCTGAGGAGCATGAGCAAATCTTGATGTGTTATTAAGATGTGGCAGGAGTGTGAGGATGATTGGTTCTCAAGGAGTGTTTGTGGGCATCTTTCCTCTTCGTTAAAACCTTGTGTGCCTTTCAGTGGCAGTGCTGCTCCATCTTCTCAGAGCGCAGAGGCCAAGAACTGGCTTTAATCCAGGTCAGCCAAAGAGTTTAGATGTTTTAATAAGTGGGAGTCAATTGCTCAGTGTATTGGATGCCAGTTTCCCTGGTACTGAAGAAATATTTTTAAAGACTGAGTCATATGCAGGTAATTCTGAAAGAGGCAGCAGATAATAATCATAGCTAAGCAGAATCTGTTGGTCATTTCTTAGGTATGGTGTTGGTAAATTAGGTAAGACAGCATTCCCATGACAGTAATAATAATTTATATCTTATATTCTCATTAATGGGTGGTCCTTGCACAGGCAGCTCTGAAAGATAGTAAGCTTCTAGCATGGACAAAAACTTACAAAATAGCGGAATTATTTTTTTTAAAAAAAACAACAACATGATGATGTCTTTTCCCAGTAAGTTCAGTTTAACACTAAAAACTAACACAGTATTAATTGTCAATTTCAATTGTTAATTCTTAAGCATCCAAAACCCAAAGGCAGAATTTTGCATGCATCACCACCCTAAAAAAATAAACAAAACAGGTTCTGAACCTATAAGAAATGCTTGAGGAATCTCCATCTTCTATTTTTTGTTTTGCATTCCTATAGGTTAATATAGCCAAACTGATTCTCTTCCTGACGTTCGGTGAAATGAATTTCCTCTGAGGCACTGTCTTATGTGATATATGCCATATTTTAGTTCAGGGTAGACTTTTATATGCAAACTATAACTCTCAGAAGCAGACTCCTTTGACACCACTTTAAGCACAGTTGCACTGGCAGTGATATATCTACATGGGAAGAATCCACTAAACAATACAATTATGTAAATTAGATATAGGAAGATTATTCATAAACTAATGCCTAGATATAAGCTTAGCATCTCCTATGTGGCTCATGGATTTTGCTAAAGTATGACAAACAATCCTGGCAGAAATCACAAGAGAAATTAAGATGAAAGCTTAAACACAAACTAAAAGAAATGAAATATTTTCTGCTGATCAATTAACGATGTGTTCTGCTGTCAGCCTGCAGTCATTAACTGAACAGAAAATCAGATTGGGCTGCTTTTATAATCAGGAATAGAAATGGTACTTATGGCTAAAAAGGGAAAACTCACTGCATTTATCTCTATTGTTTTTTAATTGTTTTTCATCATTGTTATTTTTCATCATTCTTATTCAGATTAGTTACCTAATTTTAGATAGGCAACCAAGTGTGTAATAAATGCGTGATTTCCATTTGGTTTAAATATCCACATCTAATTATCCTGCGCTTTTGCTATCAATCTCACATGTTAAGCATAATGATAAAAAAAATTTTTTTTAGCAATTAAATCATTAGTAGAATTACTGTAGAGGACATTGACACACCACACACATCTAGTTTTAACTATAAATAGCCTCCAAAGGCTTAGTAGGAATGAGATTAAAAAGTAAAAGAGTAAGTCTGATCATTCATGTCCTCTGTGTGTAGTTAAAACGAATTCTTTTCTCTAGACCTGTTTGCCATTTTGTAAGGTAGCAGGCTTTTCCTTTTCTGAATTTCTTCATCTTCTCTTACTCTCTGAAGAACAATACTATACTACTGAAAGTCACAGCAGAGCACGGAAGGCACTCTCCTGTTGCTTCCTGTAAGCCAAAGCAGCAGTGGTGTGAAGGTGCGTGTAGAGATGGGCAGTAGGTTTTTCAATATTGCTTTCTCCCTTCTCAGCAAGTGTTTCTTTGAAAAGAAGATGCGGGAAGCCATGTTGCTGAAAGGACTCCATGGCTCTCCTTTCAGAAGGGCAGCAGGGTCAGTGTGGGATTTTGAATGAGATGCATGGGGTCACAGCCAGTTATATGCCATTGCCTTGATTTCCATAGCAGCATGTCAAGATGAACAGTGGACAACAAGGTGCCTTCTTGTATTCAGAATGAGTTGAGTTGTGTCTTAGTTCTTAAAGTAAGAAACATAAAGAGGAGAAAAAAATGAGTGCCTTTTCTAGCTTCTCTTGCTGGGCTTCAGGCTGGAGTTTCTCCTACCAGTTAAAAATAAATGGAAAAAAAGGAGAAAAGGGGTAGACAGTAAGTCCCCATGGTTCAAAGAGTGATGTAGAGCCTTCAGACTACATGCTGCCTTCCCTTGCCCTGTGCTTGTTCAGTATTGGATGAAGCTGGCAGTCATCTTGCACTTGCATTTCCTCCATTTGGGTTACAAAGGCTGTTGCCTACTTGTGTTATTTGCTCTATTACTAGTCCCATGCTCTGACCTGGGCAGTCACATGTCCCATGTCACTGTGGGATAGCCTCAGGCTGTGTTGCTGATGTGCTAGGACTTGCACTGGGTTTGCAGAGGTTAATGTGTGGGCTATGTGCTGGGCTGTGGTATGAGTTCCAGAATGTGGTCAAGGAAAGTGGCTGTACTGATCTGCTTTGTTGAGGCAAATAAACAAAGACCAAGAGGGCTTTGTTGGCTGAGGGATGTATCATGCCTGCTTGTTCAGGTTAGCTTCATGGGTTGATTTTTAGTAGAGGAAGGAATTTTCTGCTGAGTCATATTGACTGCTGCAAATGTATTTCATTCTCCTTCCTATGCAGCACAGAGCCTTGTTCATTCCCAAGGATCAGTGAGCATGTTTCACCTTACACAAGGATATTTGGCAGCACCTGTGGTTCTTTCTCTTCACTCCTCTTCCCCTTTATCTTTCTCTATTTCTTTTTCTTCTTTACTACGTTGCTGTTTTTGAGACTCATGATCTGTTGTACCATCTGCCATCCATTGTGTTTTTCCATGCTCTGTAACGAGGGCAGAGGTATGCATCACTGTATTTCCCATTCAGGTCTATTTACCACAGTCAAATTAACTGTTAAAGCAATAACCCTCTTTGTTGAGTCAGTTCTTGGACTTGAACTTCAGTTCTCAAATGCACATGTGAAGTAAAATCAGAGAGGGCGTGCTCCATCCTGTAGTGGGGATTGACTTTTGATTTAGAAGGTTGTATTGAAAAAGAATGCAAAAGCAACATCCTTCTTCCCTCTCCCCCATTTTTTTTTTCCAATGTGGAAAATCTGGTCTGTATTCTAGGAGTTGCTTGTTGGCATGTAGAAACTATACTGTCATAAATCCTAAAATCACAACAGCTGTTGTAGTTGACCACAATGTTCACTCCGCGTTTATTAAAACTTCTGAAGTTTTGTATTTACTAATTGTTCATCACTAAAGATCTGGGCATCTCTTATTAGGGTCACTTCTAAGCCTGTATAAATATTCAAATGTTGTTTGATCGTGCCTGTCAGTGGGCTTTGAAATCTAATTAGGCAATTATAGCTTAAGTTCCATAGCTCAAAATAAATGAAGCTCCATCTTTTCTGTGATCTATTTTCTAACAATGAAACCTGCTGAGTACAGACTAATTACAACAGGCACTTTGTGTTTCGTTCATCAAGAATAAAAGTAATGCTTAAGCATAAAAGTGAAATACACAATTATGCTGAGAAATATCATGGGCCATGCTTTGTAAAAAAAAGAAAAAGGCATATAGCACTAAAATCTCTCATTTTTGTTCTCAATGGCATGTCAGGCTCCCATTGAATTAGGTAAAATGTTGAAGAAACTCTGCTGCTTGATTCTTATTTGGGATATGTAGGTATTCAAGTTAAGGCTGATCTGAGAAATTGGCACTTTATCCCAAATCTCCAAGGGCTGACTGAGGATAAAATACTTCATTATGTTGCACATAGTTGTGTAGGGGACTGACTGGGAAATGATTCTTCTTCAACCTTCAGCAAAATCATCAAATAACAGAGAAACCTACAGATGGTGCCTTAAGTTAGTATTGATATGATACTCAAAAAAATCTGTAGCGCTGAGATGATTTTCTAGGCTCATCATTATCACCTAAAATCTACAAAATGACAAAAAGAGATTTTCCTTTTTCTCTTCCATAACAGTATCTACACAGATGGTCTGAAGGTGAAACTTAGCAAATGTCCATCCCAGAAGTATGCTTTGATTTTAAATGTTTAAAAACAGTTTTCTGGTTAGCCCTTCTTATAGCACGAGTTTAGTATGCATGTGTTATTTCACTTATTTTGACTTAGTCAAGTATTTTGGTGATGGCGTTTCTTAAGCCTCTTAAGAATGAGTGAGGTGATGTTTACTGCTAAGATCTCTCTTGGTTAGCTTAAGCTCACAGTGCACTGTAATCAAGGATAAAGTTTCTTTTTGATATGGTAAACTAAACAACTGTCTTATTTCTCCCCTCCTGAGAAAATTCACAGATACTTTTTTTTTTTTAGGAGCTTTTCATAACCAATTGAAATTTTAATTCATTCCAAAGTGACTACTCTGGAGATTAGATCTTAGCATATTGTCTTAGCAATATCTTAGCATTAGATATTAGCATCTTGCTTTATTTATAAAGGCTTACTGGATGAAAAAAAAAAATGAAGAAGGAAAAAATCTGAGTGTTTCCAAAGACTGTTCTGGTATCTGTTAGATTCCTTTGCAAAGTAACTCCTAGCGTAGTAGTAATACACTAGGAAAGTTTGTGTTAATGATACCTTATGTTTCAGCATATTTGCCTGTGGGCTCTGGCTTCTAGGGCCTGTGTTGGGACATGGGGTGGTGGGCACTGTTTCAGGAAGGAAAGCAAAGATATGATGGACACAGATTGTATGATGTCTTCTTGTTAATTTGGGAGAATATTTACAGGAGAAGAACTTGCCAAGCCATGCAGATGTTTATTCCCTGCTTTTATTTCCATTTAAGTTTTTCTCTTTTGCTAAGGTATTATTGTCTTAAAAGTCTTCTCCTTTCATCCCTCTCTTTTTCTTTAAACATATCTTTCCTTTCCAGACACTTTGGAAGATCTTTTCTAAACTGATTTCCAACCACACTCCTGTGGCCTAAGCTTCCTCTCCTCCTGCCTTCCCCGTCTTGTAGCCCAGCCTAAAATGCCTCCCTCCCCAGAGCTTTCTTTTTGTCTCTTCCCATCTTCAGTCATTTCTTTAAATAAGTACAAGCGTCGCCAAAGATTTCTGTATGCTGAACAAAATGGAGTAAAACAGAATATTGTTCCCCTCAATGGACTTCTCCCTTACCCCAGTGGTCATGTGCCATTCTATTTCTCATCTTCCTTAGCTTGTCGTTTGTTTGAATAGATCTCTGGCAAATATCATGATGTGGGCTCTTTTCTCCCTTTTGTTGCTAAAATCTGTTCTAATGCAAACTCCATCTATGCAAGAGCTACATCTAGCCACGGCTACATGAGGATTCCCAATACTACACAGCCAGTGTGAAGGGTCGTGTGACAGATTTCAGACCTATCAGTCGGAAAGAAAAGAAGAGGAAGGAAACAATGTTATTTTTAGAAGGGGAAAAAAAAAGAGAGAGAGAAATAAATTTTTCCTTGCTTCTGCACCAAGCACCGCAGCCACACTGGCTTCCAGCTGTCCCTGATGCAGTGCCTGGGCCGTGCTGCCACCTCCCGCCTGGAGCCGGCCTCGCGTGGGCCTGCTTTGATCGAGTCAGGCAGGAGGGACCCGTGTGCTTGAGGCTGCTCAGCATTTCCATACCATATGTATGTGGGCAGCTGATGAGCATGGTGTAAGTACAGGCGCAAGATAGCTAAACTGCCTTGCTTTACCTCCAGAAGGTACAATTCATTGATGTATTAAATGTACAAGTGAGAAAGGAGCCGGAGCCTCCCAGTGTGTTTGCGTTGTTGTAGTCCTTTCTTTGAGCAGAAGCCCTGATCTAGCAAAATGCTGTCTGCGCCCTTTTTCGTTGCCATACTTCACAATCCCACCAACGAACTTTTCCAATTTCATTCTGCAGAGAAGGTCATCTTCATCAAATATATGTTTCTAGCATAAATATATAACCTTCTGTATATTTATAACTGGTACGTAGGAGTGTTTTTTTGAACAAAATCCTGTTGAGGCAGATGTCTGGAACTTTCTTTAGTTTCATGTCAAAGACACATGGATCGTATCTTGTCTAAATTTGCTTTATCCAATTTCCATCAAGCAGAGATCCAGCCAGGAGTGGCTAGTGGACTTGTGGTATTGCTGGGGAAGATCTTCAGCTGAAATTTCTGATGGAGATCAGTTAGAACAGGTCAAAATCACGCAGTAGCCATCACTGCTATCCTTTTTTTTTTTGTTGTGTATCCTGTTCGCACAACGTGTCAGAGTTTCCTCTCTTATGCCCCAATAATGCCCCTCATTGAACTTGCTGAGGGGTGCTGCCTTGTGGCCTGGTGTTCAGAGGCTCTATGTGAAGCATTCTGTGCACAGCCAGCAGGGTAAAGCATTGCATTTACTGAGTGCATTGGGGTTTTGTTTAGGTGACAAGATGCTTATCACGCTTTCTGATAAAGAAAAGAGAATTGGCAGATGTTAACCAACAGTTGTGGCCTATGGCACTGTGGTTATGTTTGCTAAGTAATGAGCTATGCATTTCTTTGATGTGTTTTGCGAATAAAGGAGGCAGTGTTGATCCTGATTTGTGAAACACATAGTGGCTCGGACTGTAAAATTAAGGCATGTAACACCTTCTAGTGACCCAAAGTGAGAACAGAAGCAAAACTGTTACCTCTTGCCTTGCCGTGAGTTTGTTGTGAGGCAGAGACAGGCCTAGTATCGGAGCTAGAGGTGTGGATTATTGTCCTTCCTTGTAACAAAATAAGAAAGCACTGAGATTCATCTTCCTGATACTTAGCAGGATGTCCGAATAGCTTGATCTGATTAGTTACTGCTTTGGCTCAACAGGCAGGACATGGCTTTCTGCTGCTTTGTTTGCCTTTATTTCTGGGGTGCTGCCGTAAGGACATGGGAAGCAGCAGCTGGGGCTGCTGGCCTCCATCTGTCCTCTGCTCAGGAATTGCTGGGACTGCGGCACTGAGCTGCCCCACAGGTCCCTCTGCTGGCCTTTTTCCTGGGTCGAGTGTTTATCTGTAAACACTCTTTATCTGTAAAGTCAGTGCTTGTCCTCAGAGCAGCCTTTCGTGTCCTCTGCATTATCGTGAGTGCTGCAGCTGGGGTGTGATATGGACAGAAGATGCAGCTTCCTCAAAGTTCAAACCAGATTCTCTACCATTTAGAAAGGGAAAAAAAAAAAAAAAAAAAAAAAAAGTGAGATACTTTGAAATTGTTGTTTATTATACTTTCAGATTATCATGTTTGCCAAATAAATGCCTATGTGAATGCACAGAATGTGTGTGGTAGAGAGGTCTGGGAGTCTTCTTTTTGTGGCAGAGATGGATGGGAGTATTCTTAATTAAATTCTAAAGATATAAAAATGCAGTACACAATCTGTACTGTTTCTGGTAGGTTTTTGTGGTATTTTTGTTGGGTTTTTTGTTTGTTTGTTTTACTTCTGTTATCTTTTTATATTGATGATCATTTAATTGATTTGTATGAGGAACTGTAATGCTGCTTATTTTTATTCCCATTTTCTTTTTTCAAGTTTATCTCGGCAGTGGATGTCATGAATTCCTTAAGCTTCAGTTTATGGACTTCTGTTTCCTCTTTATCCCCATCAACCTGGATTGCATTTCTCTTTCCTACAGCTGAACAAGCAGAAGGCCATATCCATCAAATCTGTGGTCTCGAACCAAAGGAGTTGATGTAAACCCTGTCCCTAAGCAGTACTGAATTAAAATTGATTTGTATGTAAGGACCAAGGAGTCTCCTAATACTTTCTATCTTCTCGTTTAATTTCTTTAGTCATCTAAATTTAGTCCGAGTATGTGCTTTACTCAGTAAAGTGAGTTCTAAATAAGAAATCTCATCCAGGGAATAATCTCTCCCCTCTCTCACCTCTTTCAAACTAATTGGAGTCAGGTAATTCCTTCAGATTTTGCAAAACTCCAGTTCCCAGAGCCTCAGAGAACCTTTGCATGTCTCTTGCTGTTTCTGTTTTTATTGCTGAACTCACCATCTGAGCTGATTCACACAGGCTGCTGCAAATGTGTTTCGGTTGCCAAATTCTGATTAAAGCCCACTCACGCCTGAAGCTAGCTTGAGATTTTCAGGTTATCAGATATCATTGCACTTTGCATTGTGCTAAACTGGCTGTTTGTATCAAGTCTTCGCTTTTGATGTAATTTAAAGGAAATGATGTAGAGAGAAAAGTAGAAAGAACGAAGCCCATGACCTTAAATTGGCTGGCTCCCTGCATCACACTGCACCACACAGACAGGGAGGGCCCAGCCCAGTCCCTCCTGTGAGCCCCCTGTGTGGGGCTGCTTGGCACCAGGGTACTGGGCTTGGGGCACAGCATGAATTGTTTAACTTCAAAGAGCGATTGAATCCAGTGCACCAAAGAAACCTGGGTCTATTTTGTTCTAACCATGTTTCGTGGCTCTGTTTTCCTAAGGAAGCTGGGTTTTCATTGGTCAATAGGACTTGTTGGCCAAACACATTGACTTTGAAATTAATTTCAGGAATGTTGCACTTACCTTAGTGGTACTTTGTGCATTTTATGCACGTTTATTTATGTAATTATTAGGGCTGCTCCGAAAGTAATGCCTCGTATTTTATTATGCTGTCCCACAACATCAGAGGTGGATGTTGGTAGTATGGCAGTTGAGGTTGAACCTTCCCACCAATATTCTGTTAGATTTTGTTTCCGGGTGACAGAATGGCATCTGACATGGAAGTGTGGATGAAGTAAAGGTGTGTCACTGAATTTCTTCATGAGAAAAAATGGCACCTCTTGATATTCACTGATGCTTGCTGAATGTTTATGGAGACCAACCAGTGGCTGTGAGCACAGAGAGGCAGTGTGGGTGGTGCATTTCAGCAGTGACAACAGCAGCAGAGGTTACCTGCACTGGTGCAGATCTTTACAAGCATGGCATGCAGGCTCTTACTCATGGCTGGCAAAAATGCACAGCTAATGGTGAAAAATAATGCTTTGCATCTGTTGTAGTTTCCATGGAAATAAATAGGAAGCATTACTTTTGGAGCAACCTGAGTATATAACTTATTCAGTTGCATTTTTTTCTTTCTAATGTAGAAACAGTAAATAGCAGTTGTTACTTACTTAGCATAGATTTTTGTGAGTTTGAAAAGAAGTCAGAATGAAACTTTCAAAGCAGCCATTTTTGTTTCTAATTCTGAAATAATTTGTTTTTACTGCTTAATACAGTGCTTTCTGTTATATAAATCATACTGCCATAAGCATTCTGGCTATATGAGAGGCGCACTTTCATCAAAACATATGAAGTGCTTATTACACGTCAGTAGAATTAATTATTACAAACACTGGAATTTTTTCTTTCTCTTCTTACCTGAATGAAGGGAATCTCTTTGTAACTGTGGATGCATGTGTCGTTCCTCCTACTTTTCCAGTGTACCAAAGCAGGTTAGGCATTTCACTTGGACGTGGAAAGAAATGTCACACACTTTTTTTCCTAGTTTTGTTTTCTTCATTTGGGCTCTGCTTTTATTATTTTCGTATAACCAGTTCTAGAGCTTTCCTAAAATTGCTGTTAGTGTGCTGTCCTACTTCCTTTCTGATATCTGAGTGTCTGCATCTGCTTATAAGGGAGAGGAGCAGTGTTTTGCTCTCTGAAAAGTTTCAAACCTCTCTGAGTTAGCAATGGCTCTAAACCCAATCATTGTACTACAAATCATAGAATCAGAGAATGGCCTGGGTTGAAAAGGACCACGGTGATCATCTACTTTCAACCCCTCTTCTACGTGCAGGGTCACCAACCACTAACAACATAACAGCGAGTAGTTTTCTTTTCTGTGAATATGGATGACTTTTATATGCGTTGGGTTTTTCTCCCCCACACACAAAAAAGGAAGAAAACAAGGAAAAAAATAAAGAATCCCTTCTTCTCCTCCTTGTCCCCCCCTCCAAAAAATAGAACAACACAAGGAAGAACAGAAAAACACAAATGAAAGAGCCCTGTCCAGTCTCCTCTCCCCCACAACCAATAGTATTTCTGGTAGACATTATTCCATATATTAAAAATACGATTGTTGTGCAAACCTGTCTATGTGTTTGGAATTTGTGAGTCTCTGAGTGAGAACAAATAACTGTTTTTAGAGTGTTCTGTATGTAGACTGAATCTGTAATTGGGAACTAAACCTGAATTTAAATGTTATGTTTTAGTAGACTATAGAATGGGTGTCGGGGAAAAAATAAATTATCTTTGTCCTCATCTTATGGAAAAAGATCAAAGTGTTGTATGCCTCCTGAGCTGGTTGGGACTATTTCTTTTTTGGTATTGTACCATAAATGTCTCATGAGGAATTTGTTACCATCTTTCTCACTGTGTAGTCCGTGTATATAGGCCAGTATATATTTATGTATTTCCTTATTTCACATTTCTTAGATGCCCCTACGCTTCTGAAGGATTAAAACAAACTATCATTATAAGAGTATAACTGTTTTGAAGTTCATTTCTACTTAAACGGCAGAGGGACGCCCTGCCAGCAGCGGCTCGCTGAATGCACTCTGTTGCCATAAAGATAAACTGCATAGGTTTCCCAGCATTGAAGGTCAAAGGACACATGCATAGCTATTTATTTGCTTTTAAAACAGAAGGAATATGATTTATGCAGGATATTAGCTAATGTCATAGTGTTGAGCTTTGCAGGTGCGGCCATGGGAGCCTGACCCCCCGCTAATCTCCCGGAGTGAAGCGGGCATGCATGCAATGGCTTTGTTGTTGCCGTGCTGCCGCTCAGCCTCTGCTGTGCAGCTTCTGAGAATGGAATTCTGTATGGGAATTCTGATCAGATCAGAATTAAGCGAGCTACAAACGTTTGGCAGTATGACTGGATGGAGTTGCTGATACCCAATGCTGCCGTTATTCTTACTGCACTTGTTAGCTGGGCTATTTTTGCTGCTTGTTTTGCTCAGCAATCTTTAAACTTGTGCTGGAAGTGCTTCGTATTTTGCTGATGCTGTGCACAAACCAAAGTGATTGACACTGACGATTCATAGCAATGATCCAGACCCTTCAGGGAAATGAGGCAGCACTGACATGCAGGTGTCTGAGGGGCCTTGGGAGCACATCCCCAGAGCACCCTGAGGCCTACGTGGCTCTGTGAGAGGCAAAGGAGGATGGCCTGCTTGGCCTTGAGGCAGTGGGAAGAGTCACAAATACTTTCAGGCTTTGTTACCTTACTTTGCATATATGTAGAGAGCAGAAGTATGTCATAATAAGCATATTATATCAGATTACTGACAGTTAGTTTGCCTTAATTTAGGGCCATTAACCCCGATGTGCAGTTAGTGTGTAAACTCCATTTGAGATGTCACTAGTTCACTATCTGTAGCACAGGGTTTACAGCTGAGACCTTTGTTCCTATCCTTGTGATATTTGATAGGATCCAAACCCAAAGAAAGGCTGTAATCCTAAATCCAAGCAGAAAAAAAAAAGTTATTTTAATGGTGTTTGCAGTAAAAGTAGTGCAAACTCTGTGCTACTGGACATAGAGAACGTTAAAAAAACAGGTATTTGTAAAGAGGCAGGTAGAAACCTCTAGAGGGAGCTCGAAGTCTTTCCTTACAACTGCAGTGACAGCTCTTACAAGGAGTTGAAACTATTTCCCAGAGTAAATAAAACTTTTTTCCTTTAGATAGGGTAGTGGGTTTTCTTCCTATTTTATTGCCTTGAGGTTTAAACACGCTTTTGACTGTTTTGCTGAAAAATTATGATTTCTACATGTTTATATTTTCTGCTTATTCTACCCATAAGGAACAAGCCTACTTCTTGCATTTTTAACTCCTGCAAGCAATAGAAGAGGATGGAAAACAGCTTCATCCACTGCTCCTTTCTCATCTCGTAGCTCTGATCCCTTCGCCCTGTCCATGCACTCTTTACTTCACAAGTGTCATCCCATAAGCAAATTTGGTGTGAACTCTGCTGTCTGACATATCTCCTTCTGGGAATGCCAAACTATGCAGTCAGCAAAACGTCTCCCTGTACCTTAGCAAATCAGCAGAATATTGGAAGAAATGCTTTATTTCTATGAGCCAAATGCCCTAATGGTTATTGGATTTGTCACAGCATATTGGGTTTCTCCTGTAGCCATACTGACCTTCATACGTTATAGTGTCGCAGACAAACTCTTTATTTAACAAATCAGGAAAAGAGTGCTCAATAAATGTAAGTAAACCCATTGTAAAAAGCACACAATAACTAATTTTGTGCACTGTCATTATTGCTTTTTTTTTTTTTTTAATTTGGTATTTCAGCATTTTGCCCTACAGTTTGAGAATACAGGAGCAGTGCACAGAACTGTTTTTAATTGAGAGGCCAGCAAATGGCTTTCAGCAAGACACCACGCTCATGAGTGGACTCAGCTCTCATAATGCCTGAGTGTCGTAACAATGAGCAGGTTATGAAAGGCTTTTCTCCTGAGCAAAATATATGTGCTGTTATATGTGCTGTTAAGCCATAAATCATGATATACTCTCATTTTAGCACAAAGAATTAAAGAATGCTAAGTAATTGGCTTTTTCCCTTCTGCCTTGAGCTTCTGAGTCTTGCTGTAAAAGCTAGGTCCTGTTGCTGAGTGATCCGAAAGCTACTGTCGCAACCTTTTATTCCCTGGGCACAAATTAATCCTTTGGAAGGTAATTGGAGGAAATTGATGACATTATTTGCAGTATCATGGTATCAGTGGTATGCACACAGAGGTAGTGGAGAACCACTCAGAACTACCTATGTGTGGTGGCTCAGCTCAGCAGAGGTGTGAGGAAGTATTTACTGGGTGGACTTAGTTTTGCAGTATTCTTCTAATTATCTTGGTATGTCTTTCTGGACGGTTTATAGTGTGCTGCTGTCCTGTGCAAAGTAAAATAATCATGTTATGATAAAAAAACAACAACCAAACAAACCAAAAGCTCCTCCACCAATTCACTAATAGTGCTGTGATGCAGATTAATGGTGAGAGCAGTACAAATTAAAGTGTATGGTGGCGTTCTATTGCAAACTGTGCCATTGTTTTCAGTATGAGAGGGCTATTTGGAATAATTTCTGTAACTAAAGTTCTCTGCAGAAATTTCATCAAGTGCTTGATAATAGCCCTGAATAAACACAGCCTTGTTTTAGTGGCTAGGTTTGCTCTTCAGCAAACAAACTTTGAACTTTTGATGTGGATATTAAAGAGGAAACAGGAGAATTTGGAGGATAGAAATAGTAGCTTTTGCATTCCAAGCATATAAATTATACCTCTTGCTTGAAAATACTGTATAAACGTACATCTTATAAAGCTGGATTAAAAACGAGATAGTAAAGAAAACAAAGCAAAACAAAATGCCCAAAAGAGAACAAAAGGTTGTGATTTATAAAGTGTGCTAGTTACAGCAGCATTTCGTAGTTCCATGTGTTAAACACCTAGTCTTGGCCTGGAACTGACCTTGCAGTTTATGAGCTAAAGGTAACAATTATGCAACAGCTAAAATATGCAGACGGGGCTTTACTGCCTAAAAAGAACTGCTGTCCTGTATTTTGTTTGAATTAACACACTTTGCTGTTTATGAAACTTTACTTCATGCTATTGGCAAGCAGGGGAAAGGAGTGTCATGCAGCAGCCTGAGAACAAATTTGGGGCTGGCTGCATTGGGTTAGGTCGGATCTGCATGAGGAGCTGGTGGTTCTTTGTGGTGTTTTGGAATGAACCAAGTTTGCACAGCGAAATTCTCCTGCAGGAGATTAAGTGCTGAAAAAGCTCAGTTGCAATAAACCGTTTCAAAGAGGGTGAAAAGAAACTTTGTCATTTAAACACTGACTCAAAATAAAGTGGCCTTGGCGTAGGCTTGTTTTTATTAATTTTGATAATGTGTTATAACCTGCAAGATGTCACCAAACTTTGACCTTCTACTCATGATATACTCACAGTGCAGTAAGGTGACTGACTATATTGCTTTTGCTGCGCGTTACAGCTCTTTTTCTGAAGCCAGAGAAAATTAAACGTGAGAAATAACGTGCCCAGACTGTCATCTGAGCAGTATCCGCAGGTCACCCGTATAAATTAAATTGATATTTCCATTTCTCACCCTTCTGTATGCAAAAAGCTTACCTGTCCGCTAAAAAGGAAAAGAAAAATTGTAATTCTTTTGTCTATTCCACTGGATGATGCAATAGAAAGTAAGTCAGCCTGCATAATGCCATTTTCACATACATATCTAACTTTCCATAAATACTGAATTTTTATTATTCAGACTTCAGTGATGTGGAATCTCAAGGCAATACTCTTAGTTCATGGCGCACGTGCAGATCACTAATTTTGTAAGTAAATGAAGCATCCGGTGGCACCTGTTTTACTGTTTGCATTGGCCACAACCAGCTGCTTTTTCATGAGAGGACTGCCAGAGGTGGTTTCAATTTTCCTACTGTTTGTCATACTATAAGATCTTAGAATAAGCCACACGGCCTCTGCATTGGATGCCCAGTGATATTTAAAGTGAATTACAGATAGAAACACATAGGTGTGTTCAGAAAGGATGCTAATATTTGCAGAGAAGTTTTGTGATAAAGACGGCTGAAACCTTATGATCGTCTCTCAGACAAACTCCAATACATTCTCATAATATCTCTGCAACAGTGGCTGAGAAAACCACTGAGGTTTTAGGGAATTGCTTTGAACAACAGGTGCTAAGTCGCTGTGTCTTTCCCAGACAGATGTTTTAGCCACAGATGAAACAGGCCAAGTGCAAACACCCCAGCTTTGAAACCATCAAACCAACGTGTTTGGATGCATGAGAGGCATGTATTTGCTTTGTGTTATAACTGCAGCAATATCATCGTTAAAATATTAGCTAATGATAAAAATCTTCCTTGAGTGCTTTTTTCACAACATAATGAATTTGGTGTGAAAATGTGGTGCTAAACAGTGTGATTTCCCTTGAGAACCATTTGTTATACATGCCATGAACTCTCTTCAGTGCTATATACATCTTTGGTGACAGACTTTCCTAACCAGAAAACATCTTCTTTCATATTTATGCTTTAATGGAGAGGTTTCTAAAGGCTGCAAAACCCTGTAGGAAAAAATAATGAAACTGCAGTTTTAGATTTTCTCCAAAACGAGGTGTGAATGCTATTCTTCTTTTGGAAATTATAACGCAATGACTCTTTTTGCACAGCTGGCTTTCCTGGGAACTACAGGGATATTTTAGGCAGAATAAAATCAATCTCTTTGGAATTGCCAGTGTGAAATATGATTTATCCTTCCCGCTACCTTAAAAATTTGTTACACTGCTGTTCTAGGCTTCATGGGCCTTAAGGTAAATTATGACATCTCAGATATGATTGTTTTTCACAATTTCTATAAAATTCTATGCGTGAAAGAATTTATAATGGGAAATAAGAAAAGCTTTTTCCCTTAGGCTCATATTCCAGTGTAATCTAATGAGCTTAGAGCCCATCCCTGACCTTTGCAGGTTAAAGAGAATCCTCGCAGGGAAACAAACGTGCTTCAGATCGAGCCCTGTGTATGAATTTTGCTGTAGCAGAATACATAGAAAATAACTTCCTTATTATGTAATACATATCTAAAGGCTGTGGTGATTCCCTCTGTGGTTTTCACAACTTTCTGCCTCCTCTCTCACTTGCAAGATCTGAGAATTTTTCTCTAGGGCTTTGGAAGCTGCTCTCAGTGGATCCAATAAATAAGTTTTTTACTGCAAAAACTTGATTTCATTGACTTAAAATAAAGCTCCGGTTAAGAAGGTTGATGTAGTCTAGAAGAGAACTGACTCTTCCTGGAGCATTTCACAGCCTGTCTTTCCTTGCAGCAGCTGCAGCCCTGCTCTGGTGCTGACACCAGAGTGTCCAGCTGTGCAGCTACTTGGCAGCTTGGGGCTGAGTTTCTTGTTTTTCTTTTAAATGTATTCATTTCATCCCAGAACCAAGTAGGAACTTTTTTTGAAGTCTGATATTTTGCATTATGGCAAAATCATCTTTGTTTCTCCCAGGAGAAGGTCTGCAAGGCTTTTAGTTTGGGAGGATCCTTGAGCTGTTTGCTCAGCAGCATCTGGTGGGATGCATGTTCAGAAGCCATTCTGCTGAGCCTCAGCCCTGTGATGTGTCACTTATGCTCTCCAAGGCAGCTGTTTAGTAGTATGCTGCGTGTATGTGATGTTACTTGTCCATAAAGTTTTAGGTCACTTACTGCTGTAGCTCTTCTCAATTGCATTTTTTTCAGAATCAAGAGTGGGAAACTTAGCTGTGATGTTGCCATGTTGAACTGAGTTTTGCTGATATTGAAAAATTGTCATATATCTTCCATGGATATTTTTAACTAGATCTACAGTAGAATGCAGAGGTGAGAAATTGGAGATGTTGTGTTCATACTTTTCTACTCTGCAAAGTCAGAAATTCTTTGCTGGCCTCAGGGGAATTCTGCTGGTTTGCTGGATGTAAGGATAGTGAAACACAATGTGTTCTTCCTCATCCGAAGTGCTGCCTCCTTGAGGAAGGGATGGGCAGTGGGAGGTGAGCGTATGAATGGATACTGTGGATTAAATGCATTGCAAGGTGCATCATCTTGCAACCTATCTCGTATGCCATGGTAAATTTTGGTGGCATGCACCCTTCCTGGGTGGGAAAGGCACTAGTGGGTGAGCATATGTGCACAGGTGAGTAACACAGAGTAGCTGCTGGGTTTTGCTCTCACACCCTGTGTTATTCACAGTAATGTTTTCATCTGCTGAGAAACAGTGATCTCAGTGCTAAAATGGAATTTATGATGATGAATGTATTCAAGTTTTTTTTTTCCTCTGTGTATGTTAACTTGTTTTCTCAACTTCACATATGATACAGTCTTAGTTTCCACTGCATATTAATATTGCCACATGCAAGAAATAAAATCCAGAGAAAGGATAAGTGCCTTTTCCAAGACCACACAACAAGTCAGTAGCAGAGCTGAAGTGAAACCACAAGAATTCCTGGCTCCTTAATAGATTTTTAAGGCATTTTGGAGGGCCTCATCCATGTACAAAAAACTTTCTCTAAAATGTAAATTTTGAACACATTTGAAGAATGGTTTACACTGAGTTATGTTCTGCAGTTTGGTATGAACAGGTGTTTGACGGCATTGCTACCTGTTGACATTCTTCTGAATGATTTTTCCAGCCATTTGGTGGTGCTGTGTTTATAGTAATAAACAACTTAAGTAAAGTGGTCTTTGGTAGCTACTGGAGCCACGTCTTCTTAGTAACAGACTCACAGTGTGGTCCCTTAAGGGAGCAGCAGTGAAAGATGACGCATAAAAGCTACCTTGACAACTATGGTGGTATTGAGTAGGTGGGGTAGATAAAAAGATTTTTTGATAAGTAAATTTAGAAGTTAATGGTCATTTCCTCTGAAGAGTAAGAATTGAGAGTAGACATTCCTGTAGAATCACTTCATCATGGAGACAAAAGGTAATAATTTGTTGAAAAGTTTGAGTCAGTTCCTATCTCATTGAATGGGAAAAAAATGAACTGGGAATGGTTGGGAAGGAGATGGAATTAAAAATTCAGCATTATGTGCTTTCAGAAAAAAGTATTCATAGCATCTTCAAAAGCTAGTTCTTTGTTAACCTGAAACAGTTTCATGCATTTACCTCAGTACAAAATGATGAAAAAGGTAATAGCTGTCTTTTATGTTCACTTTCAAATGGTGTAAATGACAAACTAAGGAGAATTTAATCCCGTTATTGCTTTCATTTCACTAAGTTCTTATTGCAATGCTATATGCTACAGAGCCCTAATTAAAAGCAAATAAATGCACAGAGATCTGAACTGATGGCATCATTTGGAGTACCTGGGTGGTGGGGACAAGATTGTTGATAGCATTATGGAAAGTATAACAGACTGGCCTTGTCCTTGATGCTCTGAACAGGAGGTCTGGGAATTGGTAGGCTGGCCTGGGAGAGCATGGCACTACTGACCATCTAGTCACAGCCACTGAATATTGAATTTATGCCTCACAGCTCTTCTTTTTTTTTTTTTTTTTTTTTTTTTTTTTTAGCAAATCTAAACTGCATCTGTAAGTTCAAGGAGGAGGCTCTTCCTGCCATACCTTTTGCAAACTCTTAACTTGGATTCCATCAACTGGGAAAAGGAAATCATGTGTTGTTTCTGGCCTAGCCTACCTGGCAGCAACCAAAACGAGGTCATAGATCTCCGTGCTCATAATAATGTACAGCTTTTAAGTTGTTACATTCTTTTAGCTTTGTAGCTGAGTTTTGTTTGCTATCAGGGCAGTAGAGTTTGCTCAGGATACTAAAAGATATACTGCCTCCAGGAGTTTTTATTGCCTATGTTTCACATAGGGATTTTAATGTGCTATTTCTTTTGCTATGCAGAGAGAGGATTGTTCAGTGTGTGCCTCTCCTCTATGAGGAGAGCTTCTAGCCAACTTCTCTCTTTAAAGATCCATTCCTTCCCCAGCTGTTTGCTCCAGGCACTGGCTCAGCACTTACCATCTCTGGCTGGTTGTGGTGCGTTCCTGCCTGTACAGGATATGCTGCTCTTCCAGAGTGATGGGTGCACTCTGTTTGTGAGACAGCGGGCTGATGTGTTGAGCTGCTGGGGTAATCCAATTGGAGTCTGGACTGCCCAGCTCTGTGGAGTAATGTGCACCAGGCCAAATACCTGTTTCTCAAGACCAACCAAGTGGAATGATTGTTCCTATCAGAAAAAATTGAATAGAATTGAGACTGTTATGGAAAAGTTTGTTATGAGAAGTGATTTGGTATTGTTGTGCATAAAGCTGAGCTTTGTCAGTGTTCCTGGAAGCAATTGTACTGTTTGTGAGAGGTGCTGGTCTTTTGCGTTTTCAAGACTTGTTTTTCCTTTTTGAAAACACTAACAGGAATAAATATGAGCTTGATGCTGGAGTTACATAGGCACTGAAATGGCAAAGAGTTTGTTTTCATGGATTTGGGAAGCTGTTGTCTAATTTAATCTGGAAATAAAATGAAATTATAGGAAGTAAAAGGAACTGCCATAGATAAAACATTGTTTCTTCTTATTACTTCATCTTAGAAAAAGAAAATTCTGCATGTGCTTGAATTAATACTAAAGTGTGGCACTGAAAGGTTTTTTTCTGTCACTTTCTTTTTTTTAATTGGAATGTCAAGTCAAGAGTCCCGTATGACTAGAACAAACTGTTTCAGTATAATCACATTGCAAGCTATATTTATCAGCTTCTTTGAGTGTTAAGATTTTATAGCAACCAACATTCCAGTGCCCAGAATCCTAACATATGCTCAGAAGAGGTATGGTACAACTGAAGTGTTTAAATGTGTGTTGTAATTTATTTAAAAAAAAAAGGGGGGGGAGGGAGGGGAAGGGGAAAAAAAAAAAAAGAAGAAAAAAACTGTAAAAAAAGCTGTAACTCTGCCTGGTTTTGAGCTTCATACTAAAGATGAGAATAATGTAGGTAGACATGAGAACCTGTCACCATGAAGCTAAAGCCAGTTACCCATTTCTTGTTGTGCACCACTGACTGGCCAGCAGTCTGAGTTAAGGGACATTCCTGGGAACCAGAAATTATACATTGGAGAAGCAACCTGAATCCAGTTCTCCTGCTTCTTATTGAGATAGGCTTTCACATAGAAGTTGGCCGGAGTCTGGAATCAATACTATTTTTCTGAGACAGCTGTGCTTTTAAAAGAAAGCCATTATGACTGCAGTTTTGACTGAAGCCTAATTTTCTTGTGATCTGTTATGTAGAGAGCATATCTAACTTAGAGTGAGTGCTGCTCTGCCTAGGTTTGAGACTAGCCATGGATCAGCCTCAACTGAGGTGCTGCATGGCTTAGACCAGACAAAGTGTGATTCATGTGAGGAGAGGTCTTGGGGCACTGAGAGCATCCTCAGACCCAAAGGAAAGTGCGAGGTGATCTTTAACGCTTCTTAAGCTGCATGGGAGTTCAGAAAGACTTTTTTAGGGCTTTTCAGTTTGAAATAAAATCAGCTGTCTGTATCCTGATTTGGAGCTGGTCTCTGTGTTAGGGTATTCAACTCCCTGTGCTGTGCAGGGAAATTACTCATGTAGATATGTCCTGAAGTACCATGAAGTCTCTTAACTATTAAGAAGCTGATGTAACAATCTGGGTGTGAGCGGCTGTGGTCACTGTCTCTGCATGACACAATACATGACATAACATCCTTTACAGTGGTATCATATTCAGGAATGGCTACTACCGAGCTCGGAAGTGCATTGGGAGAAGCTTTCTCAAGCAGATTGAAAACGTGTTTATAATTACTTTGGCTTAGATTAATGCTAATACTTGGGATATTTATGTTCAATTCCTCATTTTCCATAGATTCATGGAGTTTAAGTCTAAATGGGGGAGTCGGATCATCATATGTAAACGCAGGAATATGAGAATCAGTAAATGTTGATCTAAGGCATTTTCTCTAGCATTCCTAACATTTTCTGCACATATTGTGCACATATTACCTTTCATCATGAGCTAACGTTGGGTTGGCTGTAGGGAAATTATGTGACTGTGACACAGAAACAGAGGTAATGATTAAGGTTTGGATAAGTGCTCTGTTTCATAGGATGATCTCTGTCAGTACATTATTCACCATTTTAAAAGGTGAAGATGAACAGGGAAAATCAATGAGAAATTCCTTCTTAGTCTACACACAGCAGTCCTGCAGCAATCTGTACTCAGCAAATCTTGGCCTTGGGTATTCTTAACTTCAGAATTATATTTCAATTTTTTTTCTGAGCAAACTGTTTTAGATTTCTTAATAAGCAGTGCTGAGCACTGGTGTGCAAATTGGAGTAATTTTTCTTTTCCTTGATCCTGGTATCTGGAGAGAGCCCGTTTTGCCAAACTCATGTAGATAATTTAATTGAGAAGGTAGGCTTCAGTGTAGTGCGCTTTCTTATACGTGAAGGTGCTTTGATTTTTCTTTTCAGAGCAAAGAATATGCAGACAAGCACTCTGTTTTTCTCTCTAAGATATACTGGAAGGAGCGCTTTTTTTGAAGCCAGCAGAACATTTTGTCTTGCAATCTGTCAGTAAATCAGACATGTGGGCTGAGGGGCTGCCTGCGCTGCTGCGTGAGAGAGCATTCCCTGGGATCTACTCTGTTTGACTTTCATGTAGCCAGTGCTGGCAATATACT